>NC_046680.1:20229318-20532348 GCF_009870125.1 Drosophila pseudoobscura | reverse complement strand
ACTGCATGCAAATGCGTTTGCGATTTCCCTTTGAGCTGGCATTTTTTTTTTCTTTTTTTTTTAATTGCACTTCATTTGCACTTGCGAGGGGGGTGGGCAGGGTGGGGGTGGGGTAAGCCCAAATGTCAACAATAATTATTATGACCAAAAGTCTGAGAGTGAGAGCTAATGCGCCCTGGGGCATGCAACATGCAGGCAGGCAGGCATGTAAATTATATTTAATTCAGAGCAAATGAAGTTAACAAATATTTGCACTCGAGAGGCGACTCCACGAATGTGGAGCGGCAAAAAAAAAAAAACAAACACACACACACAATTCAGGAGTGTGTGTGTGTGTGTGCATAAATTGATTGTTTGCCTTGGACCAGGACGAGGACGTGGGTCCTGGTAGCAGCTCTGGGGAGGACCTCGGGACCCCCAACAATTGGGGCGTTGAGCAAACAGAGCTGGCAACAGTAGCAACTCGGTTTTTTTTACCACCCCCCCACCCAGTGGTGGGGCTGCCGCTGCTGTTGATGGCATTTCAAATTTATGACGCAATGAAAGCTGCACAAGATTTATGGACTTTCCCGACAAAAACCGGACGCTAACTTACAAATAATTGTTGTCGGAACAATTTGCATTTCGGTATTGGGGTTATTTTTTTTGTTCCAAACGAATATACGAATATTTATTTGATAAACTGCTAAAAAGTGAGCCACCATTAACTTAATTAATTATCCAAATTTATGTACTAATATAGGCCCAAAATATTTGTGCAGCACACAAGGAAAATGATGGGAATTCACAAAATATTTATTGTTGACAAGAGGCAGACACACAGGCTGGCAATCAGGCATGCCACATGAGGAGGCAGGCACTTTTTTGGTTTATTTGTTGTCATTTAATGCTTCGATTGAGTTTATTTAACAGCCAACAACAGCCACAGATTGACTCTCATTTGTAGCTGTGTGGCAGTACTTGTATCTGTATCTGTAGCTGTATCTGTATCTGCGCAAGTATCTGTGCAGCTGTCTGCCTCTGGCCTCTGGCTCGCTTCAATCAAATTGTAATGCAATTTTTTTAGAGAGCATCGCACACTCGTTGTCCCTCGAAAGTGGGCTAATTGCCTGCTGATTGGCTCAGGTGTTTGATAAATGGCATTATATGGCAGGACGAGGCATGGCCTTAAAGGACCCTCTTAAAGGGCTACCCCACAATCGAACAAGACATTATTTTTCTGCATTTCTGGCAGACATTATCTTGTGGAAGCCAAGCGTGTGCCCCCCCCCCCCCCCCTCGCCGGGTGGACACTTTTCTTCCGTTACGCTTTCTCTCTCTCTGTCGCTTTTTTTTCTTCTTTGCTTGCCACACGCCACACTAAACATTTTCATGTCATTTCGATTGTAATCTGCATGGCTGCCCTCCGCCGTCTGGTGCGAAAAAAAAAACGGAAAAGCGAGTGTGAAAATTGCAAATGGTGTCCACTCACGCACGCGGAGAGAAGGAGCCAGCAGAGAGAGAGACAGAGAGACAGACAGACAGAGAGATAGACAGAGCGACAGACAGCATATTTGCATTGCAGGACTCTGAAACTGGCATCCTGCCGTGGCCGTGGCCGTAGCCATGGCCTCCTCCGCTGCAGATTATCCGCTTTAAATTGCAATGATTACTTTTCCCCTTTTGCTAGTTTTTTTTGGGGCTGGGGTTGGGGCTTTATAGTGATGGCATTTCAGAGCCATTTTTCTTCGCCGTCTCGAAACAATGTCGCCTTGGCTCCACGAGTGCTGAGGGGGGGTAGAGGGGCTGTCTTGGGCTAAGGAATTTCTCATGTTTTCTCCTGCCAAGTGCAAGTCAGGTCCAGTCATGTATATCGTCGCGTATCGCATTGCCATTTGGCCGGGACTCTGGAGCACTCAGGACGATGTCCTTGCGCCGGCCCCAGGTCCTGGGGTATTAAATGTCATTTTGCATTTCGTGACAAGTTGGCTAATCTGACTCGAAAGTTATTTATTTCTTCTTTGTTGAGTGCAAAAGGAATTTTTCTTACGTTCCTTTTTTTTCCTTTTGGACCCTAAGAGCATTTACATGGCTTTTTCCCAGCCCCCCCCTCAAGCCCCAGCCCCCCGCTTGACTCAATCTTGACTTGAAGTTTGCTCAGGCCCCCCCCTGGAGGGGGTGGGACGGGGGGCGATAGCTACTTTTCTTCAATTTAGCCGCGATACGAATCGTCTTTGAATGTTAATAAAACGGATTTTTATGCAAATTTAAAACTGTTTAGTGGTTCGACTTTGGTATGCATTAAAAAGGAGTTCTCCCGCGGCAAGGGGGGGACGGGGAAGGGGGGGGGGGATAGACAAAGAGTTGCTTGAAATGGAAGGCTTGGCTGTGCTTTCTTTCGATGGGAAATGGATCCAACTTTAAGGCAGTTCCAGGACAATCGGGAGGCCCAAGGTGCTGCCGATCGGTGCAATTCATGCTAAGCCCCCTTCATGTCCCCCCCTTGGCCGGAATGCAACGGAGGCAACTCCATTTAAGGCTTTACATAAAACATAAGCAGAAACTGTTGTTGCCCGGTCGAATGCCCCAAAAAAAAGGAGGATGGTAATACAAACTAACGGCAGTACAAGCTTTGGCACTTTAGAACTCACACAGGGACACAGAGGGGCACACACAGGGACACAGAGGGACACACAGAGGGACACACAGAGGGACACACACATGCGGGAAGAGAGTTGAAAACTATTTGCCACACAGATACACACCACCACCAATAAGGCAAACAACAAATCGAGATAATCAAAAAGCAATTGCAGCCAGCAAATGATACCCAAAGAGACGGAGAGAGAGGGAGAGAGAGCGGCTTTAAGGCACATATTTATTGTATTAAAAATGGGGGGAACAAAAAATTCCACCATTCAGGGCAATTTTTCCGATTTCCAGCCGATGCACTATGGTCCGAACGACCACTTTTGTTGGCCAAAACCTAATTTTTCAAAGTCAAAACTGAAACCTGGTTTTGATCGCTCTGCATTAGAAAAAGATCGACCATTAAATCTGCGTACCAGAAATTTCCATAGATGGCGCCACATTCGCAAAATCAGCTGTGCAACCCAACTGTTTTTATAGTAAAGCACGTGAAGGGAAAAAGTGGCAAATTAATAACCACTTTAGATATCTCAAAAATTGAAAAACGCCAAGACATGATTAAATTTTTTTGATGAATCTTAATCTGTCGGGTTCTTACTACGTGTTTTGAGTTTTTAACTGTCTCTAGTAGTTCTGATGTCTTCGTAATTGAAGGTTAAAGTGAGGCCTTCAACATGTGCCAACTTGTAATGAAAACTAATTTTTGAAAAGGTGTACAAAGTGAGTCCTACCTAGTCCCACCCTGAAACCTTTTCTGTGTCGTAGATTAATAAATTCTGTTTGAAATGTATATAGTTAGAAATGCCACTTTTTACCACAATTCTTGGAATTTGCATTAATAGAGCATAACCTCAAATTCGAAAATGCAGATTTGTTTGCCGAATGGAATTCAGAGAAGGGTAAAATTATCAATTATTTGAAAACGGATCTTAAGGCGACATATCATATGAAATTAATAAAGCTTTTGAAGATACCAGCAAGAAAATTTGTTACCGTTTGGCAACATACCGGAACAAATGCCGGTAAAATTCAAAGATGTTTGAACGAAAATATGTGGATTGGCCACAAGCCTTTGTTATAATACATTTATCTTTATGTCCAAATATGCTAACTAAGTTCGTAAGGCTGTACAGGACCCAGTCGGAAAGCCGGCACATATCTCACTTAACGAGGCGTTAACCTTGCTTCTGGACAAGGATTTCGGCAATAATTTACGGAAACCTTTAAACGATTTTATTTTTATTTAAATCAAAATTTTTTTTAGTCGTGCAACGCCGATTCCTTAAATAAAATATGCTTAATACTTTTTTTCACTATAACTAAAAATTTAAATATGCATTATTAAAAAAAGGGGCGGTGCCACACCCATTTTTTTTCTTAAATCCATTTCTTATTGATTATATGTATCCAATACAAAAAACTAAATGAAAAAATCTTGTTCCGTTCGGGAGTTATTAATTTTGGCCAACAAAAGTGGTCGTTCGGACCATAGTGCGATGGAAGAATATTTTTGTAAAATGCAAACAAATTGGCTAAAGGCAAATGGTCAATATTTGTTAGAGCCGAGAGAGAGAGAGAGAGAGAGAACCGTATGGAGAGGGAGATAGAGATAGAGACGTAGATAGCCCCATGACAAAACAATAGCCCAAGGGGGAGGGGGAGGGGCCTCGCAGACAATGGCAGGGGGGCGGGCATGGCCGTGCAACAGTCACTGAACTCGCCTCCAACTAGCCAATGCATATGGCAGGCTCCACCCCCACCCCCCCTTTATCTCCCTGGGAAACAAAGGACGAGCCTCCCTGGCACGCCATGTTTTTTTTTCAATCATGCATCCGCTCGAGCGGCCGTTGCATTCAATGGAGCCTCCGCATACTTTTGGGATTTGCAACTGAATCCAAGGGGGGGGGGGGGGGGGGTGGGGTCCCCCCTCGTTTGGGCTTTAAATCTTTGAAGCCTGAAAATAACCCTAGAGGAACTTTTTGCGAATTAATTGAAAAATGTGGCATAGAATTTTTGGGGGCTAAGTGGATTAACTTTTAGGGGGCAGGGGCAGAGGCAGAGGCGTTGTATCGACTGCCATGTTTGCGTTTCATTTGCTCATTTAACCTCTTCGCTCTCTGCTCTCCACTCTCCACTCTCCACTCTCCGCTCTCCGCTCTCTGGTCTTTCTTTGGCACCTCCATTCGCGCGCGGCATTCATTTGTCCGCTTATCAGAGCCGAAATTCACTTAATTTAATTAAAGTGCACGGCGCGAAAGAGGAGCCGGAAGAAGCAGCGATGGCCACTGGTCATTCCACCGCCATCATCATCAACACGAGGACGATGACGTCCAGGACGAGAGAGAGAGAGAGGGAGGGGTAGAGCCAACGACGTCATGGCTTCATTTACGCCTCCCGGTTGCCCGGTGCCTCGGCTCCGTTGCGCCCCCGAATTAATTTCCGTTTTGCAAACCAATTGAAAATCCAATTTTCAATACACAAACCATATAGAGAGAGAGAGAGAGAGAGGGGTGGCCTAGAGGGGGGGCATACGTTTAACTAACGTCCAGTGGCAGTGGCCGTGCCACACACGTGCGGCAAAAGTTTGCTCACTTTTAAAGAGCTTTAAAAAGTGGCAAACGGATGGAGTCCTGCGGGGGGGGGGGGGCCCACTGCGCCCGAAAGTAGGCAACAATATATGGGCATTAAACGTAAACCGACTGCAGCCTGCCACCGGGTGGCACTGCTGTGGTCAGGTGGCCGTCTCCCCTGCTGGTCACTGCCTTGTTTATTTGTACACACACGGCCACCACCCCATCCCGCCCCCACCCTTCCAGGGATATACACACTCCCTCTCTGGCTCTGGCTCTGGCTCTCTCCCTCCCTCCTGCATGCGGCCACATAATGCACGCCACGGCGCCTGTCCCAGCCCTGGGGCACATTGATTTTTTGCCTTGCCACCCCCTCCCCCGCCCGCCTGCAGCCGCCTTACAAATTGCCATTCCAGGCCCAGGATGATCTGCTTAGGCGGCTCTTGATTATCCAACCGTTGGCGGGTTGGCCTTTCAATGGCATTCAAAGAGATTCATTTTCCCTGCATTCAATTGCAAGAAAAATTCCTAAATATCCTTGAGGCAGGAAAATATTGAATTTTCTTCATTTTTGAGTTTGAAAGCATTTTCATGCCTTTTCTTGAAACTTTTTGATGGCCTATGACCTGGGACATGACTTGGCCATTATCTGTGTGGCAATCGACACACGCACACACGCACACTGGGGGCAGGGATTGGTGGCAACATTAAATGGCGAGTTTTTTGTATATGTTTTTTTTTTTCTCGCTTTTTGATGGCTTTTTAACTGCAGTCATTTGCAAAAGACACACACACACAGATGTGTAGGCAAATGTTTGCCTAGGACACACACACACACACACACACACTTGCACACACGACATGGCGGCGTTTCCGTTTCCTTCACGGAGGTTCGCGGCGACAAAATATCGCGTGACGCGGCGATAAAAAATAATCATCATAATGTTATACGGAGAAAAAGGAGGGCCAACGAGGGGGGCAACAAGGGGGCCAGCGAAGGGGCAGAGCCCAGGGTGGGTTGTGGTAGATTTTTATCGATTTTGTGGCCCCCCTTATGGGTGGATGGCCCCATTTAATGCGATTATTTGCGATTTCTTGTCCGCAAATTAACGACCAGCGGCCGCTTCATAATAATTTAGTAGTCGCAGGGCCATAATAACAGGCCGCAGAGGCGACTGTGGCATGCCCCAAGGTCGTGATGTAAGCAAATTGATTTCGGTTTGGCCTGAAACATATGTCGCCCCTCTCCCCCCCTCTCCCAGGCTCGTAAAAAAGGGGTCATGGGGGGTGTTCTCCTGTGCTTCTAAAACTTTTGGCAGGAGGCACTTGGCATTCAATAGTTGCATGCCACAGCATATTTTCCAAAGCCAACTAATTGAAAAGGGAAGCTCCATAGAGAGAAAGTTTAGGGCAAACAAAGAGGGGGAGAGAGGGGGGGGGAGACAAACAGGGACACGAGGACACGCTTTTAATAAATCCATCACATAACCCGCATTATTAAAAAAGATCCAAGTCCTGACACGAACAAGCAAAAGTTTGCGCTGGCAAACAAACAGAGGAGGCAGGACGCAGGACTCGGGTCGCAGGACGCAGGACACGGAGAGCACAAGAGACATGTCTAGAGACAGAGAAAGAGCAGCAACAAAAAGGCGCTTATCAAATTTCCACAAACGATGACAATCAAGGGGAGCAGTGGAGCAGCAGGGGGTGGGGGGAGGGGGGCTATGGCAGGACCCTTAGACGTGGCGCTGTCCTGCCGTTGGAGTGAATGTAATCGCCAATAAACTGCATAAAGCGGGCAGCGGGCGATGCCGAAGGAATTCAATAAATTCGCCAACAAAAAAAAAAAAGGACGAAAAACCCCTTTGAGTGAAGCCCATAAATAATTCAATTGTCAACACGACTCCACGGCAATGCAACATGCGATAATGTTGCCACACACACGCACACAGACACGGGAGAAAGGACAACTTTTATGGCAACAAAAGTAAAGTTTTCTTCGTTTTTGCAACTTTATCGATTTACACGAAATGAGGCTCGTTATTAGTTGCAAGGAGCATGTGTGGCAAGGAGAGGGGGGGGGGGGTGGGGTGGTCCATCCTGTGAGCGGCAGTTGTCAATGACAGCCCTGCCAAAGAAAGGACTTTTTCAACTCAATTAAAGCCAAGGCTTGCCGCTGAAATTACTAATCCGGTGGCAGGTCCCCCCCTCCCCCATGGCTTGCCACAGATCTGCAGCCATGGGTTTTCCGTATTTCATTTCTAGGGTGTCTGCCAGTCGCCAGTCGCCAGTCGCAGGCAGCGGCCCCTTTGCGCCTTTTTTTTATGATTTGTTTCGCTTGCCACATTTCCGTTTTAAAGGACATCGTCCTTCGACATAGCTGGGGCAATTTTTTATTGTTAGAAAATTGTTTTCTCCGCACGAAACGCATGGAACGGCGAGAGGGGCGAGGGGGGGGGAGGGGAGGGGGGAATTGATTTCTTGTCTTTATGGCATTGTCCCTTTTTTTGCCAGCCAAAGGAGAGATCCTTCGACAAAAGCTGCTGGCAAATTTAATATGTTATCCTTCGATGTGAGTCCTGCCGAGGTCCTGCTGCTGCTGTTGTTGTTTTGTTTGTTTGAAAAATATTGAATTTTTGCGCAGAAAATAAAAAAATAAAAGAGAGAAATAAGGGATAACACATCGTTTTGCCGTGTTTGCGGAAACCATCGATAGGGGGGGCAAAGGGGAGGGCCGGCTGAAGTGGAAAATTGTCCCTTCGGTTGTGCTGTTGTGTCCGCTTTGCGGTTAACTTGTTTCAGGCTTCCCTTTTCCTTTGTTGTGTCCCTCCAACATGTGTTTTCCGCCCTGCAATATGCCCAAAGATACACAGATACACAGATACACGGATACACAGATACACGGATACCCAGATACACATCTTGTACCTTAAGGTATTTGATTTTGAAATTGAATTGCATTTTACTTGCTGCTGCAGCTGCCTCGTTCTGTGGCAGCTTATTGGCTTGCCGCATTTCAGTAAAATTTTTCTTTCAGGTGTCCGAATAAATTATGGACAAAACTTTTAACCACTCAAAATGCAGGAATCTCCAGGAATGCAGGCTATATTTTCCGCACAAAATTTTTGATATTTTGTCTCTTAATTGGACTTCAATTGAAAACAAAGGCTCCAGGGATCAAAGCCCGGATTTTGTCTCTAAAAATTTAAGACTTTAAATTTAAATACCCCTCCGGCCCCGCCCCTGCCCCTGCCCCACAGCCAACTGTTGATATATTATGAATATTTACACATTTCTCTATTTTTCTGGCATTTTCCCAGGGCTTTTTTTTTCGGTGTTCAACAAAGCATTAGCCTCCTGGCCGCTTAGGGACCACCCCTGGCCACCCCCCTCCCCCCCAGAGGACAGGGCCAACACAAACAAACAAGGGGAGGCGGAGGGGGGGGGGGGATTCCAGGGGCAGACAGCAATGATGAGCGGCAGACAAACAAATGGCGAAAAAAAAACGTAGAAAAAACTTGAAAAATATTTAAAAAAAAAGTGTGGGTGGGAGGAGGGGGGGGAAAAATATATAAAAAAATAAAAAGTGCGGGAGAGGGGTAGAAAAAAATACATAAAAAAATAAAGAGTGCGGGAGAGGGATAAAAAAAAAAGAGTGCTGGAGAGGGAGGGCCAGAAAAAAAAAACATAAAAAATAATATCATGAATGCAATGACTTTTAATGCACAGTTATTGCGCTGTCTGTGTGATGTGGCCTCCCCCCCCCCCCCTCCTTGCCACCATTACATATACAAAATATATTTTAATATTGCATACTTTCTGGCGTTCGGTGCGCTTACATGACGCTGCAACGTGTGGCATGTGTGTGTGTACTCTTTTTGGCAAGCTTCATTGCCACTTTGGCCAACAAAAAGGGGGGCGGGGCAGACAGAGAGTCGCCCCATGCCGCATGCCGCATGCCCCTTGCCCCGTGTGCTGCACATACTAATAAGGCTAAGTGGCAATGACAAACACAAATGCAAAGGACGACACACACACACATAGAGAGAGGGGGGGTGGGGTGGGCGACAACTGTCTGTTTTTGGGGCGTCTCTCGTGTGGCGCCACAAAGCGAAGCATTTTACGACTGTTGAATGACCTCATAAGCATGCGTGTTTATTTTTTGGTCCGCCCCCCCCCCCCCTCCCCCCCCCCGCCCCCTCTCGCCACACAAAAATTTGACATGTTCTGTGGCGCAGACTCTAATTGTGGCAGCTTGGGGGGGGGGGGGGGGGGGGGTGGAGAGGGGGGGTCCCTGCCCATTTATAGGCAACCTTCATATTCCGCAAATTGATGCACCCGTGCACTCGAGCCATTAGCCTTCCCTACCCCCCTCCCCACTCCCCCCTCCACCCCTCTTACTCTGCTTCTTCTTTTGTAATTCCTTCGCTGCAAGACAGTCTTCAAGTGCTGCTCCTCCGGCTGCTTCTCTCTTGTCGAGCCATCAAATGTTATCACAAAAAGTATTTTCCGAGTCAGCGCACACACAAAAACCAGCGAGGGAGAGCGATGAGGGGGGGGGGGGGAGGGGGGATGATGGGGCTGCCACCCGCAGCGAAAGTTACAAATAGAGTTGCCATCAAATTTCATATGCTTAACACGTGCCACGCCCCCCACGAACTTTCCCCACCCCTTCCCCCGCCTGTCAGCCCTTTCACACGTCGGCGTGGAGACTTTTTCTTGTCTTTTTTTTTGTGTCATATTTATCTAGAATCGTCAGTCAGGATTGCATGCGTTGCATGCCACAGCCACAGCCACAAAAAGGCTGCCCAGGAAAATTGGCTTTTCTGTCACTCGTTTGAGAGAGGAGGAGGGAGGGGGGAGGGGTGGGGAGGGGGGTTGGCGGGGGTCTCTGCCAAAAAACCCGTCAAAACTCAATTAAAATTAAGCATCCGATAAGGCAAACATTTGCCAGGCAATGAAAGTGAAACGAGGAGTGGGGGGGGGGGAGGGTGGAGAGGGGCACCCCGCGGTATATCTGGCAAACGTTGTTGAAAATTTCCATGGCATACTTTCGGGCGCCAGCAGAAAAGTTTGCCCGTTATATAAGGAGGGTGGAGGGGGAGGGGGGCCAGGAGGGCAGGGGGTGACCCAAAAACACAATCAAATTAGAGGCAACAGCAGCCAAAGATCGAAATTCGATTCTTATGTAAATCGAAACTCCTTGGAAAACGCCAGGTAAGCGACCGACAGCTGTGGCCACTCGCAGGACTCTCGCAGGACTCTCGCAGGACTTGACCCTCGGCTCTAATCTGCATAATTTGCACACATCTGACCTGGGCCTGGCCCTGGGCCTAGATATTTATTTCTAATGAGCTACGGGATGCCCGCAGGGTGGCTGCAACATCTGCTCGATGGGTAGAAAAGTTCTGGACTTGCCCTACCGAAAGTTGATTAAAAAACTGCTGCAGACTGTGCCTGAAAGTGTCCTTTTTGAGTCCAAGCGGCAAGGGGAGGCCCAACCATAAATACTTATCGATTCCCGGGCATGTTATCGGTAATCCACTTATCAGCGAGCATCCCCAAGGTCGACAGCCGGGCCCCCAGGATCCCCACAGGCTTGTGTTGTGGCCAGCCACAGCAGGCGGCAGGCGGCTTCAGTCATGTGGAAGTCGAATGAATTTGTCATGAGGACATCCCCCCCCTCGAAAAAAAGTGACAGGACTCCAACACAGAGAGAGAGAGAGCGAGCCAGAGAGGAGGGGTGAGGGGTGCCATTATCAATATAATGCCAATAAATGCTTTGGGTTTATCGATTGTTGCGCGGGGGAGTGGGGAGGGGGGAGTGAGGGACCCAAAGAGTTGCCACACGCAGAGATCGCCCCAAAAGGCCGCAGCGGGAGACGCCTCAGAGGCCTGAGAAATCGAGTAAAAAAATAAAACCCTGACAGGTGTTTTGCCTCGGGGAGTCCTGCAGGACTGCCGCCTTAATTATGCAGGACAGGGTCCGAAAAAAAAGAAAATCTGCAGGAAGCAATTATGGGGGCGGGGCGAGACCCTGAAATCGGATAGTGGCACAACCCCCAGTGACGCCAGTGACTCATCCACGGCCCGATGACGTCAGCCCTGGCAACCCCCCGAGGGGCAGGGGCAAGAGCCCGAGTCCAGGGGTTGAGACTGGTTTTCTCTTGAGTGAAAGAGCAATTGTGCTCAAGAGCACGAGAGGAAGAGAGCACGAGAGGAAGAGAAGAGCAGAGACGAATTCTTATACGAATCAGGTCTAAAGCAAACTTTTCTTCAACTTTAACTTGCCAAAAAGTCTATGGGGGGGGGGGAGCCTCATCTTTGCTCTTTTTGAGGGGGGGGGGGGGGCTCTCGATTACCCGTAGAAACCACCGATTTCCACACACACATTGAAGTTTAATTAACAGCAGGAAAAACTTTGTGCCACACAAGCCGGGAGTCTCCAAAGCGATTGACAACGGAAAAGTGGGAAAAACTTGTACATTATTAACCGGGGAAAGCGGGAGGGATACCGGGGGCATGCCCCCAGCTCCTTTCAATCGTCAGGGGTTGCCCATAAGCGTGGCAGAAAAAAAAGGGTCGCTTGGAATGTAAAACAAATTTGTTTATTGTTGAGACCGAGTCATCGGCAAACGGGATAAAGGATAAAGGATGATGACACCTTAACCTTTCACCGAAGCACCCATTGTCCTGCGGCCTGAGGACGGTGTCTGCCCGATTTATGAGCGTGTGCCTGCCCGGCCTCTTGGAATGCTAATTGCACGGGCCCTGCGTCGCTAACGGGACATGTCTTTATATCGCAGCCGGAGAAAAAGGAACGTGCCGCATGTATTTCAGGTTTGCCGCTTTCTGCTTCCCATTTGGGACACTCTATCCCCCCCCCCCCCCCCTCCTGTTGCTGCTCCTCCTTTGGCATTCATGCGGGTAATTTATGCAAATTTATTGTGCCTTTATCTGTTCGCTTTGCAGGCATTTCTTTTGCTTCTTCGACGCGTGTTTACTGTCAAAATATCTAATCAATTAATAATGAAATTGCGAAAGGAAATGGAACGTAAATGTATATGAAAGAAGAGTCTTGAATGCTCTACGGAATGTGCCCAAGAAAGTACTTTTTTTTGTGCCGATTCGAAGGCCCAAAACAGACTCTTCTGTCCTCAAAGGTCCTGTCTCTCACTTGCTCATGAATTCCTGCCGCCCTGCCGCCAATTCCCTTAGCATTTATCGATTTCCTTCGAGTCCTTAAACCTCTAACCCTCTAACCCTCTAACCCTCGCTTTTAGCCGCTAAAAAACAAATTTTGCCGTTTGGCTATTGGGACATTTGTTTTTATTGTTTTATTCAAAGACAACCCCCGCAATGACGTCATCGAAATGAAGGGGAAAAGCACAGGAAGTGCTTAAGCCACGTCCCAGAAGGGAAGGCATCTAGACAGGGGACAGAGGGCCCTCAGTTCTGGAGGATCTCGTGGCCAACGCGTGTCCCATATCGGAATGGATCCTCCTTTAGAGACCAGAAAGGCCAGGCCCGACCAGCGGCCAGCTGCTAATTGTGATTTGTGTGAAACGTGTGAACGACCTTCGTCTGACCTTCCTCTTCCATATCCCCTCCCCTATCTGGCGCATAGAAATCAAACAAACACCCGAAATATGTGCAGATCTAAACACGTTTTTTGGGCCTGGGCCTGGGAAGCGGCGACACACAACCCTTGAGATACATAACTGGACCTTCGCTCAGCCTCTCTCTGGACCTGGACCTGGACCTGGACCTGGCCCTGGACCCAAGGCATCTTTCAATATATTTATAAGCACATTATAGTGCATTGTTTGCTGCCCGTCCTTTGTCAAATGCAGGAGGCCAACCCTCAAGGAGTTTAGTTTTCCCTCAAAAAAGTAATCGCAGAACCAGAGTTCGCCACCCTTTTCGGCACATAAATTAATTTTCTTGTTCGCTGGACTTAAGATTTTCTTGTGGAAAGGTCCGTTAATGATGATCAGCATAAATAGTTTCCTCAAGGTCCTCCTCAATGGACGTGCTTGGGGTTGGGGAATTTTTATTATGTATGCAAATGATTATGAACAAATTCCGGTTAAACGATGGCACAAAGGGAGCAATGGGAGGACCAGGGAAATGTCTTAAATTACTTACAGGGGCCACCATTTCTAAGGGGTGGGAGGGGGAGGAGAGGGAGAGGGGGTGTCTTACCTGTAACGAGAGAGAAAAAGAGTGCCGGTTAGCCTTGGGGCTGGAGAGATATTTGAATGGATTTGATTTTCCCTCCTGGCCCTCCTTAGACCCGCCTCCCCTCCTTCTCCCCCTTTATGGCCAATTTCACTTAGCCGTCCGTCCGGCAAATGCCAAACAATGAACGGAATGGTGACGCCTAAAACGTCGGCAAACAAACGAATGACAAAAGAGTGCCCCTGTCGGTGGCAGTGGCAGTGGCAGGCCATACGGGCCATTAAATTCGGACTTCAAGATACATTTCCACTGACGCCGCTGCTCGGCTTCAAGGTCATTAAACAAAATGGTGGAAGTGCGAACTTGAACGGTGTGTGGGGGGGGGGGGGGGGGATGCCTGTTTTGAGCACTTTTCGCTGGCCAAATCCAAGCAAACCGCAAAAAGTCACGTAGCCCGAGATTTGCCCGAGAATGGAGGGAAGGATGAGTCGCCGGGACGTTGTTGCCTTCCGAGAGTCAACAGAAAATGCTCAAGTGCGAAAAAATGAAAATGAAGCGGTGTAGAAGGGAGAGAAAGAGGGAGGGAGGGAGAGGGACAGAAGGAAACCCTTAAAGTGCGACGGCAACGCTTTAAGTGGCGCACATGTGAGGAGGGGGGATCCCCCCCCCCCCCACCTATGGGACACAGACCAAAATGGGGTAGGGGCTTGGTTGGGTAGGAAGGGCAATGAAATCTTAATGCCTTAATGGGCCACACAATCTAATTTACTTTTGTTTGTTTTCCTCTCTATCCGCTATCCGCACACCCCTGGCCTGCTCATTATTTCTGTTTTGGCTTCTCGTTTTCGTTGCGTTTTGTTGTGTTTTCACTAGAAATGATTTTGCTATGCATGTTTTTGGGTTTTGCCTTTGTTTTGTATGCCCTCTGTGGGCGGAGGGTATAGTGATTATGAGCAGAGCTTTGATCAGCACAGAGAAGGAAGCAATCGAAGGAGTAGATCTATGCTGTTTCATCACCCCACCGCAGCCTCGGCTGTAAAGCATACGTTAACAGTGAGAGAAGACAGTGTACTAGCGCCAATTAACAGTACGAGAATATGTTAGCAGCGATAATGAGCGCTGAGCCACAGTCCACGTTAACAGGCAGAGCGGATGTTAACAGTGCGAGAGCAATAACACAGCTCACCAGAGCCAATTAACAGTACGAGAATATGTTAACAGCGATAATGAGCGCTGAGCCACAGTCCAGGTTAACAGTCAGAGCGGACGTGAACAGTGCCAGAGCAAGAAAACAGCTCACCAGCGCTAGTTAACAGTACGAGAATTTGTTAACAGTGATAATGAGCGCTGAGCCACTGTCCACGTTAACAGTCAGAGCGGATGTTAACAGTGCGAGAGCAAGAAAACAGCTCACCAGCGCCAGTTAACAGTGCGAGGTGATAATGAGCGCTGAGCCACTGTCCACGTCTTAGCAGTGAGAGCGGATGTTAGCAGTGAATTACAGTTTACCAGTAAAAGAACATGTTAAAGGTGAGAATGAACGTTGGGGGGCCACAGAGCATTCGGAGCGAATGTTAACGACTACTAACAGTGGCAGCTAATACTAACAGCAAGATCGCCTGCTAGCTTTAAAAGAGGCTGTTAACAGTGAAAGGCCCAGTGCTATGCTTCGGCTTGTGTATAATCGGCATTTGTATAATCTTCGAGTGTATCAATGGCTTCGGCTTACAGGAACCTACTTGTTCCTTATTCTTCTATGTGGTTTCCGTTGCTGTTTCGTGTGTTCTTTGTGGCACTGCTTTTCGGGGCACGGTGCGGCATGGTATTCTGCCATTGCTAATGCCGTTAGCTTTGCCCCTTTGTTGTTGTTTCTGTGCCAGTTGTTCGCCGCTGTGCTTCGTAATCCTATTAACAATGGCGACTTTGTTGTCCTCCTCCGAGACCGCGTTCGCGTCAACAGCCTAGCCTATACACGCACACGCACACGCACGCACACATGCATATACCGTTATGCGACGCCATTTTTCATATGCTTTTTTTTCCATTCTGCTGTTTCCGTATTGATTTTTATAGGTTTCTTTTTGTTTTTTTAAGCTCTGAGGAGGGCTAATTAGATTTAAAGTGCATTGAACTGCTCGAACCATCGATGCATGCTATAGGGCTTCCGTTCAAACATACAAATCATGGAGTATTTCTTTAATATAATTATTTTCAATAAGTATGGCTTAAAGCATGCCAAATTATCCCACAATTGAAGTTCCACTCGTTTCAATTTTATTCCGGGCTAAAGGAAAGCTCCACTCTATCCATCTATCTATCCATATCTGCCACTCAGGCAGCGCCTTGATGTGCCTGGGTATCTGGGTATCTGGGTATCCACCTTGACATCTGCTCCCCAAAGAAAAGACTCTGCCTTCCGCTTAGATACACGTATCTGCAGATTTTCTGTTAGGCCAAAAAGGAACTCTCGCTCTCTCCCCCTCTCTCTCGCTCTCCCTCTCCCTCTCTATCTTTGTGGCTGTCTCTATGTGTCTCTGTCGCTGTCTTTGTCTGTCTGTCGGTTTGCTCCTGTGCATTATGCTGAACATTTCCTGGAGCATTCTTGTAGAGCACAAAGACAGTTTAATCCCAGCTCACTATAAATCACACACACACACACACACACACACACACACACACACACACACACACACACACACACAGAGAGAGACAGACAGTCGGAGACGGAGGGACGGTGGGACGGTGGGCAGGGGAAGACATAGTAAGCTCCCAGGCGCATATCAAGTTGAGTTTTAAATATTGTAACCTCTTTTCTCTAATTTTTTTTCTTTTTTTTTTTTTTTTTGCTGCCCCGGCTAGAAATTCCCCAAAGCTTAACAAGTTTTCACTCGGTTGAAGCTCGCAAAAACCAAAAGAGCATGAGAGCCGAGCCACAGGGCTAGTGGAAGCACTTGGCGTACAGAAATAGTTTTAAATTACACACGAAAGAGAGGGAAATTCTAATTTAATTTGAACGGCTTCGGGAGGAAAAGGAGGAGGAGGTGGAGAAGGTGGTGGAGAGTGTAGGAAATGCGTACAGATTGTATTGTATTTATTAACTGCAGCAACTAGCCCCCCCCCCTCCCCACACAGGGGAGGGACAGGGACAGACACTAAGCCCTTCTTCACAAACTTTTGACAGACGCGACATTTTCTGCTTGTTTACCGCCTCAACTTTTAGCCCCGAAAAACCCAGACACCTGCATGTCAAAAATTCGCCGACAGACGAAAGTTTTTCCCAGCAACATCGAGGGGGGAGTCTGGAGGGGGGATGGCGGCACAAAACTTCTAATACGATCTTGGGAAGCCAACAAAGAATCTAATTCGATTGTAGGAATCGTCCGTTATATGGTTTCTCCCAAAAATTGTACCCCAGAAAGATTTTCGTTGTTGAAAATTGACTACATTTAATTGGCCGCCACGCCACGCATCACAGGGGGAGAGTATCTGTGGCAGATATTCGCACTTCCCTTGTGGCATAATGATGCGACTTTTGCACTCGAGCTGGCGGGCGCACTTTGAATGCCGAAGACATGGCAAATTCGTCGCATCTTCAAGATTCTTTACCGCACACACACACACACACACACATACACGGAGGGGGGGGGGGCGGGGGCTGCTCGACAGCGGCATTCCTTCTGCCTTGACACGCTTGAGAAATTCGCTTGCAATTATTTATAGAGACGAACGAGACGACAACTTGACTTGCAGCCCCCCCCCCCCTGTCACCCCATCAATGAATGACTGAATGAATGAATGAATGAGGCTGGGTGACGTCACCGTTCGCTCGCTCCACTTTTTGGGCAATTTAATAATGCAATTTGCCGAAATATGCAAAAATTTATGCGATGCATGTCGCGGCGGCTGCTCATAATTTTCGTTTCTTCCGTCTTCAAAAAATATTTATCCGAAATAATTTATTTGCATTTGGTTTTTGGCTTTTGTGACATATTTTTTGGCAAACATTTTTCAGGCCATTAGAGAGCGGGCAACAGATAGAGGGAGAGGGAGAGTCCCCCCCCCCACCCCCCGCTAACCTTTTGGTTAATTAAAAAACTTTCAGGCATTTGTTTAATTTTCATAATTTACAATGCGGCGGCAAAAAAAAACCCGGCTAGAAAAAATAGAGAGCGGAAAATGGTAGAAGATAAAAAATGGGAAGGAAAGAAAAAAATGAGAGATATATACCGGAGTTCACTTGGGCGAAAAGTTTACCCCCCCCCCCCACGCCCTTTGTCGGTCTTTATCTCTCTATATATCGCCTGGCTACTGGCTCTTGGCTACTGGCTACTGGCTCCTGGCTCTTGGCTAATTAAACGACGCAACAAGTTAATTAGCAAGGACAAAAGGATGACTTTGGTCAGCGTCAAAGCATACTCGCACTGCTCCACTCCTCATTTCAATAATACAACTTTTTAATCCCTAGCATATCCCCCCACCCCCCACTGCCACACAGTGGCAACTCCCTTTCGACTTGCACAAGTTATTAAAATGGCTTTTATGCTGTTCATTGGCCCAAATTGGTTCTTTATGAAGGCCCCCCCCTGCAGCCATTAGCCATCACTCACTGCACTAGACCGTGTTTAGCGCAGCTCTCAGCCATCTTCATTAGCCTGAGAGATACAATCAACAAATGCACCCAGGACATACAGGACATACAGGACACACAGGACACACAGGACACACAGGACACACAGAGGAGAGCCATGTCGAAAGGAGGAAACAAACCGTGAAGACACTCGTATGATGGCCCTGCATTCCGCCATTTTTCTGCACGTTTTTCGCAATTAACTAAAATGTTGGCCAGTGTAGGGTTCAAAGGGCAGCGATTGGTGGGAGGGGGGGGGCTAAGTGTTGTTTAGTGCTTATTTTAATTTCATTTCACTTCTTTCGAGTGCAACTAAAATTTCGCAATTAAAGGAAAGAGCAGGCGAGCGACAGATACAAAAGCCCTGCACTGACCCCTGGGGGGGGGGTCAACTTTTCACGTGTGTCCAGCGCTTAGCCCCTGGGTTTATTACGTTTTTCAATTAGCAAAATTAAACTCGAAACGGAGAGATAGGACACCCTCTGGTGCACCCTCTATTTATATATAGAAAAAGAAGAGCCATGGATAGCGGATGCCAGGACTGCAGCAAATCAACAGCAGAATCAACAAAACAAATGGTGAGTGTGGACTTTGAGTGGGCTTCGAGGGGCAACATGTGTTATCGAGAGCTCCACCGCCCATTGGGGGGGGGGGGGCCTGGGCGGGGGAAATCGATATGTATTCCACTAGGTATTGGCCTCTTAGGGATCATATCAAAGTATCTTAAAGCTCAAAGCCATAATTTCATTTCCTTTTTAATTTTTTGCTGCACAGCAGGACGAACCCAAAATCTGATCTGCGTTGGTTTGCATTTCCTTTTTTATTAATTTGTTCAACACTGGAAAGCAGTGCAACTGCCGTCTGGGCCAAACGCCCGCCGGGCAGCGACAAATGCGGCTCCTGTCTGGACTGGAGAGCGCAAAAAAAAAAGAAGAAAAATAAAGGGAAAAACCACCGAAACCCCAACGAAAACCAAACCAAACCCCAAACTCAAATTTCGTATCCCAACTCAACTCGAATCCTAAACGACTGAAAAGTATTCTTTTTTTTTTGCGGGCTTTTTCTCTCAATTTTTTCACCCTTTTCTTTTCGTTTTGGGGTTAGAGGGTGGGGGCGGGGGCGAGAGGGTTAACTCTCAGTTTTCAAGTTTTGTGGCAGTTTTGCGTGTTTGCTTATAATTTTGTTTGAGTTGCACTGCCACGCCCCAGCCACTTCACCCCCCCCCAACGGGGAATAGTAGCCCGCTCTCGGGCCACAAAGGGCACAAAATTGTAATTACTTTTTCATGCTGCAATTAAAAATGGCGTAAATAGCTTCAGGCCAAAACTGTGCGAGTTATGAGTGTGTGCGAAAGAGATACAAGCATACTGCCACTGCACTTTTGCAGGGGCGTTTAATTGCAGGGCGTAGCATTAACTGTAGATTCCCAAGATACGCAAAACGAGGGAAATGCATTAGGAGCGCCGCCGCACAGGCGACCCCGCAGATCGAAGGGAAAATCAACGACGATTGAACGTGATGAAACATGTCCGCTGACGACACGAATGCCGAGCCGAAGAGGTGCCGAGACGCGAGCAGCAGTAGCAGAGACGAACAGCAGGTGTGAGCAGAGCAGCTATCGAAAGCAGAGCAGCTAGGCAGAGACGAGCAGCAGTGGAGAGACGAGCTGCAGTGGAAAGACGAGCTGCAGTGGAGAGACGAACAGCAGGTGAGAGCAGAGCAGCAATGCATTGACGAGCAGCAGTGGAGAGACGAGCAGCAGTGGAGAGACGAGCAGCAGTGGAGAGACGAACAGCAGTAGAGAGGCGAGCAGCAGTGGAGAGACGAACAGCTATGCAGAGACGAGCATCAGTGGAGAGACGCGCAGCTATCGAAAGCAGAGCAATGGAAAGCAGAGCAGCAGACAGTTGAAAACCCAGAAATTCCCCTTGAAGACGCGCTTCGATCGCCTTTAAAATATTCTCTAGCATTAAAACCTAATTAATTCGAATGAGTATAGAACGAAAAACAAATCGATATCATTATGACTAAACCGTAACAAACTTTTATTCCTGTAATTGTGTTGTGATTCTTAATTGAATTATGAAAGTCCTTGACAGCGCGGGAAAAAAAACTATTGATTTTAACTTTTAATCCCTGGCAAAAACATGGCCAATCAAATTCACTTTTAATGACAGCCAAAGAAGCGGAGTAATCCACTGCAAAAACACACAAAAAAAGGACAAAGAACAGGGAACAAGGAACAAGGACTTTTTTTGTTTTTGCCGTTGTTCTCGTCATCATTAGTGCAAATTACAAGCAATTAAATATGGCCAACACTCACACACACACACATACTGAAATGAGCGGGGGACAGGGGCAGGGGCAGGGGCAGGAATGCATTAAATTAATTGAAAGCATTAAACGTAAACAATTTATAAAGGTTGTAATTTGCCTGAAATGCCAGTCCATTCCATAGAAGCCCCCCTTTTCAATCAATTTGCAATTACTTAAAGCCCGAGCAGACGAGATTCTCATACAAATTTAGAGCCAGATAGAGAGAGAGAGAGAGAGAGAGAGGGACGTGCAAGTTGCAATAAATAATTTAGCAAACAGAAAGCAGCGGAACAGCCCCAAAAGAGGGAAACACAGCAATGCAGGGAGGGGCAGGGAGGGGCAGGGCAGGGCAGGGCAGAGTGGGAGGTCCTTCCTGTGTCCTATGCACATGTCTTCGATTCCCCATGGAAATCAACATAATACAAAAGTACAGACAAAGAACACCAGCTAGAAAATAGAAAATAGAACTAAAGAGTGCACCATATCTGAGGCAGGCGTTAATTTTTGTGGTGCCTGAAGGATACCTGGCCGGCGATTGCGGCCAGCAAAAACGAAGCAAGAATTCTACTTTGGCGCCGTGGATCCCACAAGGATAAGGATCTGGAAAAGGCCCTGTGCCAGCCATTGAATCATCCACTCTTTCTCTCTCTCTGTCTCGGTCTTTCCTTCTTTTGCCATTTGCTGTTTTGCGCATTTTAGTTGCCTTTTGTTTTGGCCACTTTTTTTGTTTGTTTGTTTGTTGTTGCCACGGCAACACACCGCGTTAAATAACAACAACGAATACGTTAAGTGGATTTGTCTGTGTGTGTGTGTGTGTCTAAGCCCACCCCCCCTTTTTTTGTGGCACAATGCATGGTAATTATATAATTTTATTTATAGCACAGATACAGCTGGAAAATGCAATTAACTGTGCATCCTTTTTGGGTTGGCCAGGATACGCCTGAAGGCAGGTACGCTTACGCCCAAACACTTTGCTTTTTGGCCATTCATTTGTTTCGTCTCTTTATTCCCCAAATAAATATATGAATTTATGAAACTATAATTCAGGGACCGCGGAGAAAGCACCTCGCAACAACAAAGAAATGGCCAAGGGAAAAAGGGGGAAGGGGCGAGGGGGGAGGGGTGGACAATGCAGAAGGACAACGCGACGCCACACACGAGGCACATAAACAAGTTTGCATTACGCCGTGGAGTAATAACAAAAAGCAGCGCAAACAAGGGGGAGGGGGGTTCCCAGCCATATGGCCAGGACCAATGCAGTCGTGCAACCGTGCCACCGTGCCACCGTCCCGTCAGAAGTTCGCGTGCCAAAGTAGCAGCAAAAGCAGCAACAGAGGCTCTTTCCAGTTGGGAAAAAGTTTTGTTTGCATGTCTGCGGTACATTTCCGCGACAGGCACTGCCATCCCCCCGAATACAACCCCCCTCCCCCCCCTCCGCACCCCCTGTCGGTATGGGCCCTAACTGTGGCAATAAAAGCAGAAACGTGGAAAAGCAGAAACCCGGGGCGCTAAAAATTCAGCAAATTGTAGGGCTCAAACGGAAAGCAGTCCAATGGAACAGAACAGCTGATGCAGGTTCCAGGGGCGGGTCCAAGGGGGTTTCCAGGGGAGTTCTAGGGGGTTTGCAGAGGGTTCTAGGGAGGTTCTAGGGGGCTTTCAGGGGGTTCTAGGGGGTTCTGAGGGTTTTCAGTGGGCTCTAGGGGTTTCCAGGGGGTTTCCAGAGGGTTCTAGGGGGCTCTAGGGGGGAGCAGAGGGTTCCAGAGGGTCTAGGGCGTTTTCAGGGGGTTTTCATAGGGTTCTAGGGGGGTTCTAGGGGTTTCCAGGGGATTCTAGGGAGTTTTCAGGGGGTTTCCAGAGGGTTGTAGGGGTTTCCAGGGGCTCTAGGGGGTTTTCAGGGGAGTTCTAGGGGTTTTTCAGGAGGTTCTAGAGGGTTTCCAGGGGGTTTTCAGGGGGTTCTAGGGGGTTCTGAGGGTTTTCAGTGGGCTCTAGGGGTTTCCAGGGGGTTTCCAGAGGGTTCTAGGGGGCTCTAGGGGGTTTTCAGGGGGTTCTAAGGGTTTCCAGGGGGTTTCCAGGAGGTTTCCAGAGGTTTCTAGGGGCCTCTAGTCTTGCAGGCTATCGATCGCGCTTCCTGGTCGATCCTTTCTGGCCGTTCGATAAGTTCTTAGCCCTCAGACCACCAACCAGCCACCCAAGAAAGCCACAGAGCCACCCTTTTTGACCCCAGGAGCCACAGAACAAAGCCAACTGTTTCGTAAAACAAAAACTCAACCCCCAACACCCCCCACCCCCCCTGGCCACCGACACAGTCCATTTTCATTCCACGCCGACTGGCGCCATAGTGTCGCCGCCCTGTGCCACATGTGTGTGTGTGTGTGTGTGTGTGTGTGTGAACGCCTCTACCACTTCCTCAGCCAACGCGAATTTTATTGTGCTCCCCCCAGTCCCCCCCCACCGCCACCTTTTGTGTGTATCCTTTTTCTGTGTTTTTCTCTTGTTTTTTTCTGGCTTTATTTCTAGCCTCTCTCTCTCTCTCTCTCTCTGATTTGCCGTTAATGTAGCGATAGAGTTCTCCTTTGCCCACCATAATTCCACTTATTTTTCTGTTTTCTTTATGGTTTCACAAAAGATAGAAGAAATCAAAGGATACTCGTAGTCCTCGGTAAAACATTTGAGATTTCAATAAGGAAAAAGGACGCAAAAGGACGCAGAAATGATTTATTTGCCAAGTCGATAAGCGCGAAGGCAGCAAAAGGGGCGGCGAAACTTGAAACGCAGTCTGTGCGGGGTGGGGAGGGGGATACAATTTTACACAATAGATTGGGCATATCCGGCATGCCCCAAGCCATGCCCCAAGCCATGCCCCACCGCCCCGCGGAAAGAACATGTGTAGAAGTTTAATTTAATAAGTTTCCTGGATACGGCGATATGTGGGGGGGGCAGTGGGGGCAGAAAAGAACACAAAAATATGGCCAAAATGGTACAAAGAAAACATCTACAAGTTTTTCCAAGTCTTTTCAAGGTTTTTTCGTGTCCTTTTTTCCAAATTTTTGTTGTAAACTTTTTTGGAGGGGGAAGGGGGGGGGGGGGCTTAAGGTCACATAAATCATGCGTAAAGCTGGCATAAACTTTGACTCGAATTCGGTTGCCACATATGTTGCAAGCAAAAATTCACATAAATTTGAAATTCAAAACATTTCGAGGGGACGAAAAAGTGAAAGCCTAGCCTCCAATTAAATTATTCTTGGAGAGCCACATCATTAATAAGCCGCCTCAAAGGGGGGGGGGGGGGGGGGGGGGAAAGGACACTTCCTGGTGGCGGAAGCGCTTGCCACAGCTTCCTGCGTCTGGCAGACAAGTGGCTCTTCTTTTTGGGATTCGATTTCTTTTCGCTAATTGCCAGGACCCTTTTCTTTTTGTCTATTGTTGGACGCTAACAAAGGAAGGCTTCGGCAGTCCTTGAGAAATTTGTTTTGGCCTGCCATTCGAGGCTTTGTTGAAAGCGAAAGTGTTGATTTTGTGCGTAACTTGAGGCGAAACAGGTGCATCCTGCAAAGGATGTCCTCCTGCAAAGGGTAGGCAGGCAGAAAGGCCTTCGTCCTTGGTTCTTGCAGGTAGAAAAGTGCCTCCTCTTTGAGTGGGGCAACGTCTTGTGTCTTTTGTGGTAGATTTGGTATCCATCTGCTTGATAGTTGGATATCCCTGTTAGATTTTGCTGTTAGATATATATATCCGCCGTTAAACCAATAATGCACCATATTGTAAGCGACTCTCGGCTAAAAGCACTTTTGCCTGGCGGCAACGCAGATGTTGCGTCAATTTCATGCCACCCCGCCCGCCCCCCTCCTGTCGGCCGCGTTCTCATACCCTCACCGCAAGAGGCGGAGGCTGTGTGGCAAAGGCTGTGTGGCAGTGGCAGTGTGGCAGTGGCAGCGGCAATGAAATTACAACTTGTCAACTCAATCAAGCGCGCTTTATGCAGCAATTTCCGTCACTTGTGTGAGTTCCCACTCATCCGGTGGCGCCACCACCCCACCTAACACCCCCCCCCCCCCACCGCTGGGAGACGATATTAAATTTGTGGAGCGACAAAGCTTTTCAGCTAATAATCCTTTTTGATTTCCAAACCATCAAAAAAAGGAAAAAAAAGGAAGAATTAACAAGGAGCTGCCGTTTCCACCGCGACGAGGGGCTTACCTGCGACGACAGCGAAGTCCTTCGGTTTAACAAGGACATCCGCCGGCGTTTCCGGCAACAGTTGCCAGCCGGCTTAAGGGGGGCTGCAACTTTAAGAAATGTCCCCCAAAATGATCCGAAAACTGCCGCCGTCAGAGGTTCATCACTGGGGATAATCTCTCTCTGATTTGCGGGTTGATGGTGGGTAGGGGGAGGGGGTTAGGGGGGGTTGGATTCACATGAAAAATCCCCCTAATTGGCAGTGTTATCAATTAGCAATTAGCCAGCAGCGAGCAGCGAGCGAATCTTCAATCCGGCTGCAGGCTGCAGGATGTTGTTTGCCTTTGGCCGCCAGCATTTAATTGCACGCATCGATTGCAGCAGTCAGAACCCCCCCCACCCCCCTCCCCCCACTCTGTCTCTTTTTGGTCAGGAATAAGCCATCTAATGAACTCTCCACTGGGCGCCCCGCTGCCCCCTTTTTCGATTCTGTTCTAATTGCAAAAATCAACGGGGGACCCACGGACAACTGTGATTTATTCCGCACATGTGCGTGCCACCCCAACCCCCTCTCCACCCCTCCCCCACAACCAAGCAGTCTTTTAGTTAATTACTCTCGCAAAAACAACAACAGAAGCAGAAGCAATAAATGAAAGTCGAAGGCGATTGAAATGCGGGCGACTTTTGAAATTTTATGTCTCTCGCGGACAAGCTCGGACTCCCTCGAGTGTCGTTTGAAGGCAGAGACAGGGAGGGAGGGGGAGAGGGGAGAGGGGGTTGGGGGGGGGGGATAGAGAGACAATGAAATGTGTTTACTTTCTCACTGGGGATAGACCATCTATCGTATCCCTCTATCCATCCCTTTTGTCTTCTCGTCCGCCTGCTGCATATCTGTCTCTCTCTCTCTCTCTCTCTCTATCTCCGTCTCTCTATTTACGACTAAATTAAATGTGCATTAAATAACGGTTAACAACTGACAAAGCAAAAGCAAAAATAATGGCAAATGGCAAAAGTTAGACGAAGGGCAAACGTTGAAATGGCCAAAAGAGAAGCCGTCTAAGCAGGCAGGCAGGCAGGGGTGGGTAGGGGGAGGAGGGGGCGGTCAAACACAGTAATTTGGGATTTTATGTGACACGCCAAAGGCGGAGGGGGAGGGCCGAAAGGGGGGGATGGGGGACATGGGTCAAGTGGAGTGTAAATCACTGGGAATATCCAACACAAGGAAGGCAGGACTTTCACCCACACACACACACACACACACACACACACACACACATGGACATCGTAGATGCTTTTTTGGGATCATGAAAAACTAATAATGAATATTTTTCTTGATACTTGATTTCTTAAAAGTAATTAAAAGTGATTTCAAAATGAATATTGGCCTATATTAGATTTCTGGTGAAAGGTGTGGTGAAGGATGTGTGTGTAACACCCAAAAGGAATCGTTTCCGACCCCATAAAGTATATATATTCTTGATCAGGATCAATAAAGGAGTCGATTGAGCCAGGTCTGTCCGTACGTCCGTCTGTCCGTCCGCCTGTCCGTCTGTCCATCCGCCTGTCCGTCCCTAATGCAACTCACAACGTTTCCCCCTTGTTTTTCTCTAGGGGCTTTCTTTTAGGGGCTTTCTCCACTCCCCCCTGTTTCTGGTAAGCAATAAATATCTGCATTTTACTGTTACTAGAAGGTCCTTCCTGAAGCTTGCTTTCCTGTTGAATTTTCGGGCATTTCCTGTGCCACTGTACCAATTGATTTTTAATTTAAATTCTGGGCGTTTTATTACAGTCCTGATCCGCCATTATCATCGCCCCAACCGCTGCAGATGTAAACTGTAATGTCGTCACGTTGATTTGATTTTACGGCGTCCTGTTTTAGGCAACAGGAAGGACCACGGGGGGGCCGTGGGGAGGGGGTCATGGCGCCCGTTTTTATGGCCTCTGACTCTGGGTTTTTGTGCATAATTTATGCATTTTCTCGAAATAAAACGGAGGCCAGCGAGCGAATAAGTCAAATTTAGAGCCCACTTAGTAGACCAATAAATACCTAAAATACCTAGGCTGCCCTTTCACCTAGCCCCTAATTTTATGACCTGCCCGCAACATTTCCTACCGTTTCGCCATGGCTCTTCGTCTTATTAAATTTCAAGCAACGATGCATAAAAGAAAAAAAAATTGCAAGAATTTCGGAATATGTTGCAGACTCGACTCGACTCGACTCTTCATAAAAATTTGCTTTATATGCTTATACACACACACACAAGAGGAGGGGGAGAGGTGGGGGGGGGGGGGGGGTAGAAGCCGCAACAAGAGAGCAGCGGGAGTGGCAGTGGCATAACAATATCCTACTCCCAAAATGCCAACAAGTATGATAACCGCAACAACGCAAACAACAGAAAACACACACACACACAGAGAAGATACAGATACTCCAACGCACACACACACACACAGTGGCAGGAGATACAATCTGCAGACAAGAGTCCGAGGCGACAACAAAGGAGGCAAGACGAGAGAGACAGAGAGTGAGAGAAAGAGCAGGACACAGGAAGATGTTGTGGCACATTTTTCCACTAAGAGTATTATGAAATTTTTATATATTTTACAACTTGTCTGTCTGTCTGTCGCTCAGCGCTTGGGGGGCTGGCTGGTTGGTTTTAGTTTTTTTTTCCGCCTCTTAAACCTTTAAATTTTACTACAAAATCTCCTC
Source organism: Drosophila pseudoobscura (assembly GCF_009870125.1). Taxonomy (NCBI): domain Eukaryota; kingdom Metazoa; phylum Arthropoda; class Insecta; order Diptera; family Drosophilidae; genus Drosophila; species Drosophila pseudoobscura. Next base: position 20,505,143 of record NC_046680.1, on the reverse strand, counting down.
TTTTTGAAGGCTGTTCTTAGCCAAGTTCAAGCTTCATTTTAAACCTCTCGTTTCTGGTGGCAAACACACACACAAAAACAAACAAACACTTGATATGTTAATTTTCAAATTAGACTGCGAGAAATGGCACTAATTACATGGCGCGCACGTTACAACAACAGCACAACGGAGAAAGGAATAAAAAAAAACCCAAGAAAAATAAAAGTAGCCACTTGAAGGGCTGCAAGGAGTCGAGTGGGGGACTCGTCCAGGACCAAGGCGTGGCCCTTCGAGCTACCCTGTGGTTGAGCCTTGGCTTGGATTTTAGATCTGGCTTGCATACCCCGCGTAATACCCTCTGCAGGGACATCAAAAAAGTAAATAAAATTAATTTTATGCAGCAGGGGGGCAGGGGGGGGACGAAGCAGGGCCTTGATTATTGCAAAACAAGCCCCCAAAGAAATGCGGCAAATGTCTGGCCTCAAGTGGTGTGTGGTGTGTGGCGGTGGCCAGGCATTAAAACGAGAGCTTGACACGCGACGCGTTTGAATTTTACACGCAGCAGGCATGGGAGGCATGGGGGCATGGGGCATGGGGCAACAACAGGAGCCGCATTGTTTCGCACACCCATACAGGCGTAGCCCAAGTGGGCGGAAATATTAACCGCACTGTACAATTCTAATTACATTCTGCCAGTGGGGCAGGGGGCAGGGGCACGAGCTGGGGCTGAGGCAGGGGCTGGGGCTGGGGCAGGAGGCAGGTGCCGCCGCACCTTACAACGGAGTCTCGTGGAGGCCTTTAATTTTATTTATTTCCACACAACTCTCGAGTGCCTGCCTGGCGTGTGCGTACATTATGCCCCTGCCTGCCCCCCCCCCACATGGCCTTCACTTACGGGGGGTTGGATGGGCACAATCAATCCTCTGATGAAGTGGGGAATTCTTTGGGGGAACGTAAACATACCTGCAACGAGAGAGAAGAAGCGACAAGTCGATTGTTAGATTGCGGTTTTTGGTTGGGAATCGATTTTGAGAACGTAATTTTAATCGATTGCAAATCCGACACGCAAGACAGCATAAAAAATGGCTAAAATGGCATTCGAATAAGCGACAATAATCGGATACATCTGTGGATTGACCGCTTTTAGGGACTATCGATACCTTTAAGTTTAAATTATCGATAGAAATCTATAAACTACTATCGACTGATAATGAGAATCGATGAGAAATCGATAAATATATATAAAACTATAACGACTGATAATTATAATCGATTTAATTGATAGGATCTATGATCTATCGATACCTAAATTGTTCAGATCGATAGCATATCATTGGACCAAGCGATAAATGACTATAAAAATCTATCGACTGAAAATTATAATCGACTTAATTAAACGGATTGATGACCAATCGATACAAATCTATAAAAAACGATTAAATTGTTCGGATCGATAACATATCATTGGACCAATCGTAATATATTTATAAAAATCGTTTGACTCATAATTATAATCGTTAAATTCCACGATTCGATGCTCTATCGATACATATCTATATAAATCTATCGAAGTAGAACTATAATCGAATAAATTGATCGAATCGATAATATATCATTGGACCAATTGATAAATATTTATAGAAATCTATCGACTGACAATTATAATCGAGTAAATTTAACGAATCAATGACAAAACGATAAAAATATATAAAAAGATATCGAAGGATAATTGTAAATGATTAAATTGATCAAATCGATAACATATCATTGGACCAATCGATAAATGTCCAGGAAATCTATCGACGGACAATTATAATCGATTTCATTGATCGGATCGATGACCAAACGATAAATATATATAAAAAGATATCGAAGGATAATTATTATCAACTTCATTGATCGAATCGATAGCATATGATTGAACCAATCGATATATATTCCCAAAAATCTATCGACTAAGAACTACCAATCATTAAATTGTACAGCAAACCATTCGAATCTACAGCTTCTTCAGGAACTTTCAATCCTGTAGGATTTTTTTGTTCCTTGTTGCTGGTTTTTTGCTTGCGGCATCTTCCATCTGTTGCCAATTATGCAACACTCAAAACAAAACAGTAAACGAGTGGGGAGGGGGGCGAGAGAGGGGGAAGTGATTTTGTAAGCCAGATGACAAATAACGGGACATTTTCCGCTTAATTAAACAGGTTCAATAAACCGAAAGCAAACCGAAAGCAGGCACCAGGGATCTCTGTCCCAAAAGCGGATGCGGAAGCGGCAACAGCAACCCTTTTTTTTGCAGCTTCTTCTTTGTTCTCGTTTCTTTCTCTCTGTGTGTGTGTGTGGGTGTGTTATTGTTGCCTTTTCTTACATAATTGCCAGCATAATTCATACAAAAAAACACACACACACAGACGGAGAGGGAAAGGGGGAGAGGCAGGGGGAAATCATTGACTTTATTTCTGAAAGCATTTTAGGCCTGTCCTCAAAAAAACACAAAGGAATCAGTGACACAGAATATCCTTCTGGCACTCCACCACCCCCAACCCCCTCCTCGCCAATCGTGCCCATCTTCTCCGCCAACATCAAGGCTCATCAAATGCACTCCCAGGACGGGGTCCACTTGCTTTTTAATTAAAATCCAAAGTCATTTGCATGCGCTTTGAAAGAAATTGCCATCCATTCATTGAACGATTGCAGGGGCAGGGGGCGGGGGGACACGCAGCGGGTGAGTGCATTGTAATGTAAGTAGTTGTGGGAGGAAGATGGGGGTGGTGGGGTGGTGGGACAGCGACCATTATAATCATTATCAATTGCCGAGCGCTGACAACGAGCTTAACAATGGAGCAGATAAATGGAGGCGACCACAAAACTGCTGCCTGCGATGCATACCAAGTAGGTCCATGGCGGAGCAGCGGAAGTGGAGTGGGGCGGGGGGGGGGGGATACTTGAAGTGTGTGGCAGGAAGGAAGGAAGCAGCAGGCAGCCGGCAGCCAGCAGGCAGCGGCCAGAAGCGGAAACGGAAAGCCTTATTAAGCGGAAACATTTCGCCTTTTGGCTTCGTGCACTGCATGCCATCGGAGGAGCCTGTGGCTGGTGGCCTCTTTATAATTTATGCCAATATTTTTACAAGTGCCATTCCGCACCCCCCACCCCCGCACTCTATGGTACAGTCAAATCAAAAGCAATTGCCAGGACGAGAGAGCGCACAAGGAAGACAACAGAAACGAGCAAATTTGCCCCCCTCCCCGCCGTCCTATCCGTGGCATATAAATTGAAAAATTGCAATTGACGAATATGCAGAGGCAAGGCAGGACCAAAAACGAAAGACAGCGAAAAAAGGAGTGCAAGAGGAAATGCCCTCAAAGGATTTGCTGGTGGGCGGCTTTTCAAGTGTAAATCACTGGGGAAAAAGTAATGACAATTTTCGTGCAGCCCCAGTAATTGGAGTGGCAGAGGGGACGGCGTGATGGTGTGGAAAAGAGTGTTAATGTGGAAATTGATATTCCCCGTTGGGCCAGCCAGGAAAGACAGGCGTAGAAGGCCAGGTATCAGAGCTAGTTTTGGGCTCCCCTTTGACGGGAGGTCCTTGCCAAGTTTAAGTACATTTTCGGATTTATCTGCCCCACCTGCCACTGCCACTCGTCTAATATTGCCACATAAATCAGTGCGGAAAAGCCTGCCGAAATTTGCGTAGATCGGCACAAAGCGGGCCACAAACTTTGCCCATCATTAACAAACAAAATATTGAACACAGGAGCAAAAGGCTCTGGCCCTGGTCCTGGCCCTGGCTTTGGCCCTCGACCAAGAGCTGATTCAGGAACGAAACCCATTGAAGTTTTCGCCCAACAACAGCCAGAAGTTGCACTCAAGTGCCTATTTATCTTATTAAGACGAGGCCGAGCAGCTTGTTCTGGGATGGCTTCACTCCATGCCCCATTGTTGCTGCCCCAAACGACACGCAGCGGCAGCGGCAGTGGCATCGGCATCGGCCTTAGTTCTCTTCTCTGTTCTTTCTGCTCTGGCATTCAGTTTGCTTATTAGTTTATTTTTGCTGCTTGAAGTAGTTTCTAAGTTTGTGCCGGGTATCTTCTCCGGCTGCTGGTCCGTTTGTTTTGTTAATTTGATATAGGATCCTAGGGCATGATGCCGTTGCTGTTGCTGCCGCACAGAGAGGACTGGTCCACTCCACTCGTACACATAAGGACCCCCTGGACTGGCATCCGCCTCTCCCCCGCCCCTACCCCCAAAAATGTGAGTGAGCAAACAAAATGGGAAATTCTCTTGTTGACATGCCATCATGGATGCTGAATGCCGAATGCTGGCTCATGTTCGGGTTTCGGCTTCTGCTTCCTGAAGAACTCAGTGACGTGCGGGGGGCAGTGGGGCGGGCAGTGGGGACACACCATGAATACGCTTAAAGTGCGGAACGGAGGGCTGCTGGGTCGAACATTTTTCGGTGGCTGTGGGGGCCTGGGGGGGGGCGCCGACTCTCCGCTTGGACTAGTTTGATTTTGTGCCGCCCCTGCTGTGGATGCAGCCTGAAAATGTATGCTAATTGGCTTTTGATATTGTCGTGGGTGGAAAAGTGGTGGCGTAATAAGTGCCAAAGCGATGCGGGCAGAAAAGACGGGCAGGGACGTGTTTTGACATCGTTCTGTGGTTGCAAAATGCAGTGGCTGGCTCCCAGCATTGAGTGGCATCGCCATCCCATTATCCCATCAAGTGGGACATATTCGTAAGTGGATTATGGCAAATGTAAGGAATTTGCAAGTTACAGCTTTTTTCTGGCCTCACAGAAGCTCGGGAATAAATTTAAATGTGTGGACTGTATGTGGATTGCAAGTGGATCCTATGTGGAACTTGTTTTTGATCTCTTTGCTATGGTTTTTGAAACTTTTTCAAGGAGTAAAAGTTGTGTTTTTGTGGAACCCATGTGGAACTTGTTATTGATTGTTCCGTCCCATTATCCCATCAAGTGGGACATATTCGTAAGTGGATTATGGCAAATGTAAGGAATTTGCAAGTTACAGCTTTTTTCTGGCCTCACAGAAGCTAGGGAATAAATTTAAATGTGTGGACTGTAAGTGGATTGCAAGTGGATCCTATGTGGAACTTGTTTTTGATATCTTTGCTATGGTTTTTGTAACTTTTTCGATGAGTAAAAGTTGTGTTTTTGTGGAACCCATGTGGAACTTGTTATTGATTGCGCCGAAACAAAGTTGGACTTCATTTCTCCCAGAATTTATAGTTATTGCCTCCACTTTGACAGTTTCTTGATTTGTGGACTTTATTTGGAAGCAAACAAGCGAGAAGTACAAATATGAGAGGAATACCAAAGCCAAAGCCATGCTAAACTTTTTAATAAAAGCATCAAACTTTTCGCGTACTTAATTTATTAAGCTCCCGAGATTCAGAGATCCCCCAATGACCCCCCGAACAATCGCACGGATTCGACAACGCACTCCACACGTCCACATCGACGTCCGCGCCATACACACTCGCACGGAGCCCAGACAAAGGCTCATAAATATCGATTTCATTCCATGGTTATTCCGGCTGATGAGCCGCGAGAGGTCCTTCCAACGTATCGCCTGCGAATCATCCACACGCCATGACTAAAAGTTACTAAATTTTCCGGCCGTTTGCGTCATTAATTTCCAAAAAAAAAAAGAAAACAAGGAGAAGAAGGAAGGAAGGCAAGCAGAAACCAAAAGGAAAAAAGCCAAAGCCAGAGAGGGGGCACAGTTGGCAGGGGGAGTGGCAGGGGGGGGGGGGGGTGTGGGAAATGAAAACGAAACGGAACGCAAGCAGAAATAATGGAACAGAGCAAAAGTTTCGCGACGAGCGTCGATGGCCGTGCCCTGATAAGGATAATGGATTTGGACTCCATTCGCAGGCCTGGCGGCTGCCCGACAGTCATCTCTCCAGTTGAGCGAAAAGAAATTTATTCATTGACAATTGAGTTGCGGGCTGCTGGAAATTGAGTTTGTGTTTGGGCTGCCATCCAGCCCCCCCCCAACCCCCCACCAACCCCCAACGACATTTAGATGTCGCCCATCGCCCATCGCCCATCGTCAGTTCATCCCAAGTAATTTCAAGGGCCTGCATATTTATTTGCACAAACGCTTTGCTTTATTATTATGTATTCCTCTATTCCTGTTATTAGAGCGCCGGAACGAACTTCCCAGGGAAGTTCTTCAAAAGTTCTTGCCGCCCCCCACCCACTCTCAAGTACTCAACGTACTTTCTGCGGTCAGGGGCCTTGGTATTTGAAATATTTTCTCGCTTTGAGCAGCATACAAAAAAATGTCAAGTATACTTTTTGGCTTACGAACGATGAGCGACCCCTCCCCTCCCCCCCTCACCACCCCTGTGCTTCTTCTCAAGGGGAGACGAGACTCTTTACATTTGAATGGTTTTTGCTGCGGTTAAGACCTAGCAACAAGCCAGGCTACGGGCTGGAAAACCCAACCAAGAACGATCTGAATACAACTCGAAGGATGGCAAAAGAAACTTTGCTTGTTATCAAAATTTATGGAAATGATACCGAATGATACTGAAATGAACAAATTAACAAATGGTTGCACTTAAATATTCCCCTGCCGTGCAAGGAGCAAATATCCGCAATACTTCACATGGCCTGTTTCTATTTGGCTAAGACCTCATTTTATTTTGTCTGTTGTTTATTTTTTTCGGCTACTTTCCTGTTGTCGTTGTCGTGAATCTAGTTCCTGGCAAATGCCACAAAAGATTGATTTTTTTTTCCTCTCTTTTTTATTTTGCTGCAGCGACTCGTTTTTTTTTTGGCATTTGGCCAGCAGACAAGTCCAGAAAATGTTGTCCAAAAATACGTGGCTTTAATTTTTGTTTAACAAACAATTTGAAAGCCAAAATAGATACGTTTTTTTCCGCATTTATTCTTAATTATCAACAGAAAGTTGTCCTCCACCTCCCACCTAGAAATCTATCTGGTCACACTGTGTCGCTTGTTGCAGCTTTCATTACCGACCCCCCCCTGCCCCCTGCCGCCAGCCGCCTGCCACAACACACTCTCGACTCTCGACGTGCTTTATCATGACACGCGGCGTATTTCCACAGACATACATATATTCGCACACTGACAGATGAGCCAACAGCAGGCAAGTTGGACAGCAGCAGGACAGCGGCAGGACAGCGGCAGGACGAAACAGGACAACAGAGTCTGCTTCAGAACATATGACAGTTTAATTTACTTTTATTTTGTCATGGCGTCATGCCGGATGTCTGTGGATCGCATTCCGCACTGCACTGCGTTTGGGGTTTCTGTGGCTTCTTCACTCGCACCGAGACTCGGCCCCTGGACTCGGTTTAAAGTTTATGTTTCTGTCATTTAATTTCAATTATTTGCACAGCTCCACACAGAGTGGTGGAGAGTGGGGGTGTGGGGGAGGAGGGGTTTTTTTTTCGCTCACTTTTGGTCATTTTAATTATGCGCTCTGGTAATTTATGTTAAACTCGTGAGTTATTAGAATTTATGGCAAGCAAACGGCTGGCAAACGGCGCGTGAAATGCTAATGGCACCAATGCGATCCACAAAAACATATATACCCCTACTTTAAGCCCCGCCCCGCATTCCTCTTGGCCTCTACCGAAAATGCAATATTGTATATGCCAAATAAATACACGAAAAAGCAATCAACTCTCCGCTTGGCCAGGTCTGTGGAAGGTAATTGAAACATCGCCTTGTTTTGGGGTTGGGGGGAAGACAAATGAAATGTAGAATTCATAGGAAATGTAGAAAAAATCCAGGACACCTGCATGCCTTCGAAAAATGGTGGAAAACAGCGACTTTCCGAACAATGACAGCGGCAAATCAACGCGCCAAAAACTGACAGACGACAAATGAGTACAAAAAATCAGTCAACCGATTCCCCCCTCCGCCCCCACCAGATTGGTGGGGACCGAACAGGACATCATGGCAGACAATGACAGCGCCATGACTGACTAACTGACAGTCGGACAATCGGACAGACGAGGAATTTCTCTTGGAGTATTGCCATTTTCGTTGGGTTTTGCCTGGCAATATTTCCCGATAAGCAGGCCCCACACAAAACTTTCCAATCCGCAATTTCGGACCGAGTTTTTCCCCCCACTGTTTGGGGTTGTGTTGTGTCGTCCTTCTCCAGAGATTTGTTTTGTTTTCGTGCACTTGTTTACTGCGTCTTTTGTGCAGAGAATCGAGAGGAAAGTGGCAGTGGCAGTGGCAGTGGCAGTGGCAGTGGCAGTGCCACAATGCCAGAGTGCTGCCTCCGGCTAGGGCCGTGCCACACCACACCACACATGCTGCTCGGCAAAAAGCTTACTTACTTTCCAGCTATGGAGCTCTGGAGCTCTGGAGCTCTCTGGTGATGCTCTGGGGGATTTGCCTCTTTTCTTTTTGCTTCAGAGCAAAGAGAAAAATGTAAATTTACATTAGACTCAAGTAAATTTAAATAATGCGCGAAAAATTTACTACTTTTCTGCGCATTTTTTCTACTTTGTGCCACCGCGTACCCGTCGCCCCTTTTCAGTTGTGCAACAAACAACAAAAACAACAACAACAACAACAAAATAAGTAAAAATAAAGAGCAGAAAAAGCTTTAGATAACAGTTATGGCATCGCCCTTTGTTGGCTGCTGCTGTGGCGCCATTTTGTCGACAGAGCTTAGAAAATATGTTGACAAGCGTAAGGCTGCTGCAGGGGGTGGGCGGAGGGGGCATTTGGGGGCTCAGATTTCCATTTCTGTGACAAGTTATGCGTTTTTGGGGAGGATGAAAAACCCATAACAATTTGGTAGAAACAAAAAATTTACCGCTTTGTTGGCTAAAACATGGATATTTGCATGGGGATCGTGTGTGGATCGTATGTAGGCGGCACTACAACCCAAAGAAAAGGGGAGTCCCTGGACTTTATCGGGGGCCATGTGTGGAAAACCTAAACTCCGTTCCGCCTTCGAGTGTAAGTGGATCCAAACAAAGGATTTAATACTTCAGCTGTGACCTGCGGCAGCCCCAAAGCCCCCGCCCAACTCGCGCCACACTTGATGGGAAAAGCCGTACATCCCACAGCCCCCTTGTACCTATTGAGCCCCAGCCGCTGATCACAAAATCCACATGCATTTTTCATGCTTTGTCAAATAAACAGCATCTACATATAGAGCACACACACACCGCCACACCGTCACACCGCCACACCCACTCTGGAGACATTTTTTCAAACGGCTAGACGATGAAAATTCGTGCCTGGGTTACATTTTTACCCCAGGACAAAGTTTTACCAACGCTTTTTCTTGCCAATTTTCGGAAGAGACACAGAGATGCCACGGAGTTGGAGCGAGAGCTGGAGCACACAGCAGAGAAGCTTGTCTAATAAAAGTCTAGTCGACATTATTTCGAAAGCAACCCTCAGCGAATTATACACAAGTTTGATCCATTCCGTGCCGTTCAGCACTGGGAGTGGAGTGGAGTTTCGGGGCGCGACAACCCCAGGATAAGGGACGACGGACGCCAATGCAATTTTCGTGCATGAAGCAGGAACGTGGCTTGAATAGCCAAGTAAGTCCCACATTATAAATAAATAAGCAGCTCGAGAACCCCAGAAGCCAGAGCCTAGGCAGCCAGCGAGGCACGACGGCAAGGACAAAGAAAGAAAGAAGCAACGAAAAAGAATTGCCAACGAAAACTACCCTCTCGATAGAGAAATGATATTACGACAGAGAGAGAGAGAGAGAGTGAGAGAGCGAGACAAGCATTTTAACAAGTCAATAACATGTCAAGTGAAAACTTTTTTAATATTTTCAAATTCGTGTCCTGCTCCCCCCCTCCCCCAGTAGACGCCTGCCTGACAGAGCAATTAATCAAAAATTTACCATAATTTTTTACGCTACTCAAAGAATGAATCTGTTGGTTCTGCTGCTGCTGTGATATTTTCAGTTTGTCATGCATTTCAGATTTGTTGTCTTCTCAGGATGGGGGCCTGTCATGCTTTATTGGCTTACAAGGGGGGGCTACCAGGGGTCCTGCGAGTGACAACTTTACAAGCGCCAGCTCCGCTTGGGAGAGAGCAGTAAATTTGTGTGGCCCTAAGGTCATGTTAAAGACACACAAAAGTGGCACGAAAATTATTACAAATTTAGTCCACATTTAAAAAATAAATAGTTGTAGTTTTAGTATTTTTTGGTATTTTTTAAAAAATTTTCAAGTCATTTAAGCGATATAGAATTTTTAAAAATTTTAGCATTTTTTAGGTATATTTTTCTATGGTATTTTCAAAATTTTCTTCAGTTTTCTTCTATATAGATCTCATTAGTCCATATTCAAAGAGTTAATAGTAGTATTTTGAGTATTTTTGGTTTTTTTTTTGCACTTTTAGTTTATTTAAGCGATATAGAATTTGAAGTATTATTTTAGGTATATTTTTCCTTATGGTATTTTCAAAGTTTTCTTCAGTTTTCTTCTATACAGCTCTCATTAGTCCATATTCAAAGAAGATGCGTAGTAGTTTTAGTATTTTTTGGTATTTTTTTAAATTTTAAGTTCTTTTAAGCGATATAGAATTTTCAGAAATTATAGTATTTTTTTTTTTTTTTAGGTCTATTTTTCTATGGTATTTTCAAAATATTCATCAGTTCTCTTCTATGCATCTCTCACTAGTGCATATTTAAGGAATAAATATTAGTATTTTTCGGTATTTTTTAACCATTTTTAGTTCTTTTAAGCGATATAGAATTTTAAGAATTTGTATGGCATTTTCAAAGATTTCTGCAGTTCTCTTCTGAGCATCTCTCATTAACTACTTTTCCCACAATGCGTTTTCCAGCTCTCCTTAGGCCTTGCCTGTTCTGTCTTTCCTTCTTTGCTGTTCCTTCTCCCTGCCTCTGCGACGGATTGCCTTGCCTCTTCTCTCGGTCCGAGTATCCTTCTTTCATTGCGTCAAAATTATAATACGAATTCTTGTTCAACCATAAGCGGATTAATAGCCAGGCCTAGTCCTGGCCAGAGCTCAGATTTGTAGCAGGTCCTTGCAGCCAGTGCCTGCACCTCCCTTTCTCTCCCTCCCTCTCTCTGTGGCATGTGCCCCTTTGCACAACACTTTACTTGATTAGGTTTGTGCCGCTTTGGAGTTGGTTTCACCTGCAGTCGAGTGGTCTTTGGGGCAGACGGGCACACGGCAGCCAGTCGTCTGCCAATATTAATTCCAATAAATCAACAAGTGCATTTTTGAAATGAAGAAACTTTTGCACACTTTTTTTTTTTTTTTGGACAGCGAAGTGGAGAGCCATCGAAGGAAACTTCGTTTGGGTGGGGCTCCGGCCGCGGCCCCCCACAGTGACGGGAAAAATCATGCAGAAAATATTTGAAAAACTTTTCGCATTCGAATGTGTTTACTTAATGTATTAAAATGTTGCCGCTGCAGCGAGGGACGGGCTCTGCCTCCATTGATGAGTGATGGGCGGGGGGGGGGCGGGGGTACGGGCTGTCTGTAAGACATTATACAAATGTGGCCGAGAGACTTTGTTTTATTAAAAAGCCAAAAGTGCAAACGTAAAGCAGAACTGCAGTTAGAAGAAAAGTTCAACTGTCATTTTTTTTTTGTTTTTTTTGCTGCCAACTTTTTTGCTTATGAACTTTTTTTTTTTTTGTCTCAAAGTGTGCGAAGCACTGCTGCTGTGTGTGTGTGTGTGTGTGTGTGTGTGTGTGCCATCATCATCGTCGTCGTCGTCGGGGGCGGCACCGTTTAAAGTTTTCCCCCATTTTTCGACTTCATTTTTTTACTTCGCGCAAAATCTGAGTAAAGTTCTTCCGAAACCAATATGCGTGTGTCCTCTCTCTCCCCCTGTGTGTGTGTGTGTGTGCAGTCAAAGTTTACCCTTGGGGTGCAGGATTTCTCCCTCTTTTCCAGGGTCTTCTTTCCCTTCTTTTTTTTTTGTGCCAAATATCATTACTCTTGTCGTTTTGCTGCTTTAAGCGGTTTTCGTGAAGTCGTTTATGCCTGACGTCCATGAAAAATGTTTGGTAACCTCTTCAAGAACACCAAATATAAGAAGTTTGCCAGAAAAATGCATTAAATACTTTTCTCCGAGGGAAAATGTTGAAGGCACTTCATAAGTTTGTAATCAAATCATGGGGAGGAGCCTCCACCTGCTATTAACTTAATTAAAGGCCAACCAAGGCCAAGACTAGGGCTAATTCATGGCAAGCAATGCAGCAAATTTTGTGCATTTTGTTGACCGTACTGTGGGACTCAGATACACTCCCATATTGTGGCCGTGCGTCCTTCTTGGGTCAACATCGAGTTGGAGTACTCCTCCTTCGCCTAATTAGTGGGTTTCTGTGGCAAGCAAGCCAGAGTGAGAGAGTGTGTGTGTGGCAGTGTGGCAGGTTCTAAGTAAATTATGCTTATGGTTGATCCAATTTTCTGCAAGGCTAAATGGCATACGACTGCCATTCATCCAGTGCATTCGGTGGATTCAGTGCATTCAGTGCTTTCCGAACAATGTGGTATTTGTTTAGCTAACAAACCAGTCGGATCCCCCCCGGATTTTTTTTTTGTGCCGTCGTCTGGCGTTTGCCAAAAATCAAATGCAATCAGCGAAAACAAATAATGGCATAACGTGCCGTTTTCGCCCATACTAAAATGGGTGTGGAATGTGTGTCGCCGGGCGGGGCAAGGGGGGAGGATGGAGGGCTGTGCAAAGTGCAAACAGAATGCAGTCGAGCTAATAAATATTGAAAGTGGTTTAAAGCAAATCGGCACAAAAAAATGCTGCAAAATCACAGTAGAAAAACAGTCGGGCAGGATAAATCAACGCGAGGAGTGCATTAAAAATGCATCGGTGTGAAAACAAGGAAAATAACGGCACCAACGGCAGGCAATCACATTTAGTCCGCATGGAAATGCAACTTTAATTCGTGCCATCGAACATGTTTGCTTGCTAGATTAAAGCATGTTCGATCGTGTCGGCGGCGGCCGCTGAAAATAAAAGCAGGCTCGGTTGATGCGAGCCGAACCGAGCCGAGCCGAAACGCAGACCGATCGACCGACCGAAATGAGCAGCAAGAGCGGCAGAGCAAGTGGCAGAGCAAGCGGTAGAGCGAGCGGCAGAGCGAGCGGCAGAGCGAGGGAGTGCGAACGGCAGCGCGAGCGGCAGAGCGAGTGGCAGAGCGAGCGGCAGAGAGAACGGCAGAGCGAACGGCAGAGCGAACGGCAGAGCGAGAGCGGCAGAGCGAGCGAGTGCGAGAGAGCGAGTGGAGGGAATGGCTTGCATTTACATCACGACTTCACGCAAGTGTGTGTGTGTATATGTGTGAAAGCTGCAGGCAGAGCCCAGTGTGCGTGTGTCCATGTGCTTGCTCCTGCTGTTGCCGCCTCCACAGGGATTTACTTTTCGTGTGTCCCCCCGCCCCCGTTGCGCCGCCACGCCGTAGAGCGATGCGCGTAAATTTAAATTAGCAGCAACACCAGGCACACAAACAAACACCCCAACACGCACACACAGAGATGGGGCTCTCGGTCCCTTCGACTGAAATTACGCATACGCCACGTTGCACCACATTTTGACTACTTCATTACCATGTTTAATCAGATCATTGCGTGTCTGCCGCTTGCCTCCTGCCGCCAGCATCTGTCGCAGAGGCCAGTCCATCAGTCTCTGCCCCACGGGCCGGGGGCCCTCCCCTCTGGAAACCGCACTTTGTGCCCCCCTTCCCCCACCCCCGGCAATCCCCCAACGTCGTCTGTTTGCTGCAATCATTTAAATGTTGTGCATTAATATTTCACACACACACACGGAGACACGGACACACGGAGACACGGAGACACGGACACATGCGTTGCACGCACTGTTGCCCTGCCTCTGGCAATCACGTGACCCCCCCCCCCCCCCCCCCATAGCCTGCCACCAGGCCATGGAGTAATTTCGTAGTATTAGTATTTTATATAACAATTTGGCTTAGCATAAATTTACGCATGTTTTTGCACGGTAAAACTTTGTTTTCCACATAATTGTTGGTGGCATTTTGTTGCTGTTGCCATTATTGTAATTGTTATGGTTTTCAGCTTGGAAAAGCGTCGGTCAGCGCTGGATATTGGTGGGATAATAAAGACGAGGCCCGTGGTAGGAAATTAAAGCTGAAAATTTGAAAATTCAGCCATGGAATTCCATTAAATTGGATATGGAAACGTTTCGAACATTTTGGACAATAAACGATGATTGGACGGCAATAGATAGGTTTTATTATCGATTATCGATGGACAAGGCCTGTCTAGAGCAGGCCTATCCTCTCGTTGGCCTGTAGTCCTTGTCATTGTTTGGGACTTTGCAGCGTTCACTCGGACATATGTATCCTCCGAGCCACAGCTTCCTCTCTCTCTTCCTCTCTCTCTCTCTCTCGCCGGTTGCCTTTTGTCTGATTTATGCGCATCAATAACATGCCCAAAACAACGGGCATAAATCAGGGACTAAGGAGCAAGGAGACACGCACAATGGCAGCAAACAAATATTTGACTAATTTCAAAGATACGAGAGAGCCAAACACAATGCCATAGGAGACAATGGCAGAGAGAGAGAGAGGGCAAAAGAGAGGCCAAGGAGGAGTGGGGTGAACATAATTAGAAACTAGTCACTTTAATTGATAGTTAAAACAAACACAGAACAAACTGCATTATCCCTTGTCTCTGGCTCTTGCCAGGCGAAAACTTGGCACTTGCCTTGTTTATGAATGCCTTCGAGTGGGCCTCAAGCCTGTCTGGCTGTCTGCCTGTCAGCTGCCTGCTTATTTTAGCTCATCTATTTTGAATGGCAGTTGACGCAATTGTGGTCCAAACAGGAGTGGAGAGGAGAGTGTGGCGGGGGGTGTCCTGGACGCACAGGAGTGCATGCGGTTGCCAGTCAAAATTTATTAGCTGCAGTTGCAGCATCTACCACGTATCTATCTATCTATCTATCTTTTTACCCTCCCCCCCGCACCCCTTTTGGCTGCGGTTGCACCAGCATCTTTGCCTCTGAGAGATTAATGATGTCTTCATTTGGTTTATAGAGTTGTCCAACCAAAAGAGTGTCCGAAATAGACACACGGAGAGGCTGAGAGAGACAGACACATGCTTGCCACATGGATACGCAACTAATTAGCTGTCAAAATGGTTTTATATCCACTTGCAACAGACGAGTGGCAGACTAAATGCTGAATAAATATTCGAAATTAGAGAGAGAGAGAGAGAGAGAGAGAGAGAGAGGCGGCCGGCTCTTTGAAATTTCGTATTTATTTCCAGCCAAAATACTGCCACAGACTCCTGGCCTCAATTTATAGATACAAATGTATCTGTATCTGTATCTGTATTTGCTTTGTGATGAAGTCAAAAAGTTTGCCCAGCGGCAAGGGGAATGTGTGCATAATCGAGCGGATACAATCATTTTAATAGACACTCCGGTGTTATAATTTATATGCCAACGTTGCCCCACCACCCCCCCACCACCATGTGGCGCCATGCCCTGCACTCGCCTTTATAAATGGCCTCTCTGGCCACCACATTCCTATGACATTTGCATATTTTTCCCAGTCTCTGTTGTGCCGCTTTTGTCTCTCTGAATGCCATTATTGTGTTAATTTTCAGTTTGAAATGCAGGCAAAAAACACACACAAACAGAGCCAGGGGTAGGAAGAGGGGCGGGGGCAGGGGCAGTGGCAGGGCCGTACATATGTGCCCGAAAAGGGACAATATGGTAAATGGCAAAAAGTTTCGTACGGCTGGCAAAAACAATGTGGAATATTTGTCGCCACTGATAATGGCCATGATTACAGTCCAGAGTCCCCCAGGTAGAGGGGGGAGAGGTAGAGGGGGAGAAAGGTGTAAAGTTCTATCGAAACAGGACTTGTTCAACTTCTTTTTGGGGCAAACATGAAAGCCTCAAGCCGCTCTTCGGTTGAATTACGTTCATTATTGGGGTCTTTGGGGGCTACTCCAAATTTCCATTGCAAACAAACAAACACAAATGCAATTAAATAAATAGACACAATATAATTTAATTAACAATTCGTACAGAGCGGCCGGCAATCAGGAGAAACAATGGGAAATTATGGCGAAATTAAGTTGGAAAAATGGCGAAAAATGGCGAAAAATGGCGAAAAATTCAACGTAAAACAAATATGAAAATTATAAAAAATTTAATTGCAGCAAAAGAGGGCATGAGTGGTTAATTTTGGTTGCAGGCATAATTATAGGGTGTGTGTGTGTGGCGCGGACAATGGCGTGTTGCAGTGGGGAGATAAATATCAGCGATTAATTTGAAATTTATTGCAGGCATTTAATAATTTATTAGTGCGTGCAGGAGAGTCGGGCTTTGTGCCTTGTTGCTGCCGCTGCTGTGTGGCAATTTATGTGTGGCATGGTGTGGCGTGGTGGCACCACCTTCTTGCACATTGCGCATACGCCGCATTGTACGATCCCATTTAAATTGCCTGCCTGGCTGTTTGACTCTTGCCACACCGACACAGACACTACTTGCCGCAAAGTTCTGCGCGCCCCATAAATAAGTGGCTGCAACACAGCTCAATTCGAAAGTTGGCCCACCCCCTCCCCCGCCCCCCCACGGAAGTGCTTAACGGGTTGTTTATGCTGCGTCCAGGACCCTGCCACCTTGCACCTTCCATCAATTGCTAATCTTGGTCTAATTATTCGATACAGCCCCAGCTGTAGCCCCCCCCCCCCCCCCCCCCCCCCCCTGTCCCCCTGTCCCCCTGTCCGCTCCACCAGATTTAAACAGAAAAAAGTTTTTAATTAAAAACTTTTTTTGTTTCTTTTTTTTCACCCTTCGTTTTGTTCGTTTTGTTCGTTGAATTTTTCACAATTTTTTTTTGAATTTGTCTGAGCGCAAACCGAAAGCCTTGGGGGGGTGGGAGGGGGAGGGGTTCGGGCTTTACCACCGCAACAGCCACTGGAAAAGCAACAGAAACAGAAAACTCGATTTGTTGCAGTGGCAGTGGCAGTGGCAGTGGCAACAATTAAAATAGCGCCACTGAGCGCCACTTCTGCTGCGGCCAGGGCGGGGGGCGTGTCAGCATCAGCACTTAATGTCACATTTCATCAGGCCACCACCCACCGCCTTCCAGCGTGGGGCAAGTGCCCCGCGGGGGCAAATGCTTTCAAGTGTTGCTTTGCGGCTAATAAAGGAAATATGTTGCATACCTTGTGGCCAAAGGAAAACCGAGAGACAGCCAGAGAGACGGAGAGAGAATGCAGCAAGGCGAAAAACGCAAAGATTCTTTTGCTCGAATGAAATTCTCAAGATTTTTTCAATTGTGAAAAGGCCAAGAGGCGAATCCGTGCGATCCTTATAGGAGCAAAGGGTTCATTCCCTAGAAATTTCCCCGTTTTTCGATCAACTCCAGGCTGCATCCTTCTAATCCCTCCCTCCCCCGCGCTGCCTTGGTAATTCCCGAAATTTAATTACTCACTAATTATGCACAAATCCATCAGAATTAACCACAATTAAGTAAAAACTTTGTTGCTGCTACCCGCTGGCTCCCCTTTTCCTGCCCCTCCCCCCCCCCCCCTACCATTTTCATTTCTTTCCGCTCTTCATTGTCCTGCCGTCGCTGCTCCTGCCACTCGCTTCATTTCAATTATTCAATTTTACACCTTGTGGCATTTCACAGAACAAGCCAGGACTTTTCCTTCGACTCATCCCTCTCAAGTCTCGAGGGGGCAGCGGGGGAATGGGGGGAATTCTTGGGAATTTGGCAGCAGTTCTGTTTTCGCATTAATCGTTGTCGTCGAAAAGGACCAAGTTTTCCACCCCACCCCGCGCGCCCTGGCAGGCGAGTGGCGTGGAATTTACAAGAAAACTCTCTAAATGAAAAATCGCAAAAATTCCAGCAAGAAACAAAATGGGGGACATCGACAGGAGCAGGACGAGGACCAGGACCAGGACGAGGACCAGGACCAGGACTAGGAGGAGGTGTCCTGCAATTGCGGTGACAATTGGAATTCGTTTAAGGAGTTATTTTAACAACATTTTGTGGGGGTTCTGGCCCAAGAAAAGCGCCAGGAAATGCACTCATAAATATGGCACCGAAAAAGCAAAGTTTTTACTCTTTTTTGTACCCCTTTTTTTTTTGGGCATCTTTCAAGTGCTTAATTATGCAGAAGAATCGCGCAGGCAGGCATATTTGTTGAGTTTTCATTCTGGTTGGGGGTTTTATTTATAAAACACACACTCTCCCTCTCTCTCTCGCACTGGCTGGCCGCGGGCCAAATGAATTTGACTCGAAATAACATAATTTGACACGAATTTATGGTGCCTGCCCTCCCCTGTCCCCCCCCCCCTGTCCGCCCCGTAAGCAGATTTCTAATTGAATTTCCCATGCAATGCCATTCGATGGCGATTTCAATTCCTTTGGTGGAAAAATGTTGTTTGAACTTTCTGGGCAGCGTAAAATTAACTCATTATAAAATTAATTAAACAATCGATGGCGCACTCAAACGAAGTACTGCGGGGACGTACGTATAATCATGTGTTTGCAATCAGTTTTCAAATCGCCCACAGCATCGAAGGACCAAAATGCTGGCCGGGCGAACAATAATGAAATCAATTTGTAATAAACCACATGGGGAAAAACGCATGAAAAACGCACACGCACACGGTGGCACGGGTGGCACGGTGGCACGGCACAGTGGCACGGTGGCAGTACTGTGGCCAAAGCAGCCACCGCAAAAGAGCTTTAAATTGTTGCATATTTGCCACACGCTTTAAAGCCATTGACAGTGCCAGGGCCAAGCGGAGATTGTGTTTAAATAATTTAAATATTTATATGAAATTTAATTGAGAAGCTACGCGCTTCGACGGCCAGCAGCCAGCAGCCAGCAGCCAGGGTTGGTTAACGCACTTATTCTTTCCTTCCATTCATTCATTCATTCGGTCAATCAGGCAATGAAAGGCGGGGAAATTCAACAATAACAGAGCGGACAAGGCGCACAATGAGTGACGGCGTGGAGTGGCTGGCAATTGAGTTTCAGCTGGCCAGTGTTGGCTAATGGAAGGCACAGAAATGACACCAACAAAATTCCTGAAGATGTTTTTTGCAACTTTATGTGTTATATTTAAAACTCTATCAAAAGAGGGGTGGGGTGGGTACAGTCATTGTCATGTACATAAGGCGGGCTTACGTGTGTGTGTGTGTGTGTGTGTGTGCGTGGACAGGTGTGCAAGTGTTTGTGAAACACTTACCGCCCGCATGAGGAGCAACTTTGTAGACAAAACGTGCCACTAACAAAACAAAAAAACCGAGTGGATTGTGGCCCTGCCGACTAGAGGATGCCCCCAGAGCCCCCATGAAGCATATATGTATTCCGTTAGGCTATAGAGCATACCCCTCGCTACCCTATATAGAAAAAACTCACACACACACTTCCCTGAGGCTTTCCAGGGCGCGATGGCGATGTTCGTGCCCCCGCCACCTGCCACCTGCCACCGCCGTCGTTTCAAGCGCACTTGAGTCGCAGATTTACGCGTGTAGCCCACACACCGCACTTTTTGCTGTCTATAATTTTCATTTTGTAACTTAATTAAGCATTTTCCTAAAGAAACAACAAATAAAGCCCCCCTGCACAGGCCTGGTGGGCGGGGGGGAGGCTGAAGAGCTTCACAGATCGAAGGAAGAAAAGGCAGGTGTTCCATATTCGGGATTTTCTGTGTCTGAGGCGCAACGTAAGAGGATTCAATAGTCATTGAGAAAGGATAAACGATTGGCATTCGATAGTATTTTTGGTTTGGCTTTGGGTATTCCAATTATTCAGATCTCTCCATTTTCAATTCCAATCATAAAATCTCAAAATGTGTTTAACTTTCAATTAAAATGGAATATTTTGCAATTTGTATAACTTTAGGCCTTCGTTGGGCAATAGTTTATTTTTAGTTAATTTAATATACAATTTTCATGCGGGGGGCATGCCTCATTCAGCCTTGTAAACATGACACACACACACACACACACACATGCAAGCCTTGGCTTGTCTTGGGGCAAGGGGGGGGCAAGGGGGGCCAACTGACACTTGTCTGTGCTTGGCTCTGGCTCTGTTTGTTTTTGTTGTTGCCAGACATTGCATAAATGCCTTTTAAGTCGCTTTAATCTTCTTACATTTGCAGTTGTTTGCTGTTGCTGCATAATTAATTGGAGAAATAAAAATGGGAGAGCAGGAGGATGAAGGACGACGACAAACTTGGAGACTTGACGAGTGTCAGGACTCCCCCGTCCCAGCCCCTGGCAGAGGGAAAGTGTTGCAGCAGCAGCATTCTGTTTACATTCCCCGGCAAAGGCATAAAAGGGACTCACACATTCACCGCATCAGTCCCCAGCCCCTATCCCAGTCCCTGCCCCAGCCCCTGTCCCAGCCCCTGTCCCAGCCCCTGCCCCTGCCCCTTTCCCTGTCCCTGCCCCAGTCCCTGTCCCTCTACTGTCTTCCTTTGCCCCATCACTCTTGTTGCTGTCAAGCTTTACCGCCCCCCGCCCCACCCACAACCCACTCTTCCTGTGCTTTGTAGCTGATTATTTTAATGAAGCATCTCTGTTGCCACCCCCAAGTGTGTTTTTACTTACAAAAAGTCTGCGATAAAACGGTTTAAACATACCTGAAAATATAAACGAAAGAAATTTATTTAGTTTTTGTTAGGAAATCAAAGATTTTTGAGGGAAAACTGAGGCAGGGAGGGGCGCTGTTTGGTTTTCTGGGGCGGGGCAGATTATGCACTTCATTGTCATCACTTTCGGGGGGGGGGGGGGGGGGGGGCACCTGGCTGCTGCACATCAGCTCAACGCCGCATGCCGCCACATCCTCCGCCAAGAGGCGGCATGGAAAGGAAAGGGGGGGAGGTATCTGACTCAATCAAAGCTCGAATCTCTTCACTGACTTTTCAGATTTCCCTTCTTCGTTGGCGATTGATTTGCCCCATCCCCTACCCCTCCCCCTCACTCTGCAAAAAGGAAACCCAAGTCCAAGTGTCATAAAAGGAAATGTCCAACACAAATTGGTCTGCAGTTCCCAGCTGGGGGGAAACTTTAAAGCACCATCTTACAGAGGCCACAAAGTGGCAGTGTCTGCCCCCCCCCGTGACCCCCCCTGTGACCCCGACAGGGTGTTGTCTTAGCGGCAACGCAGGAAAATCTCCACTGGGGCATCACTCAGCCGGGGTTGGGGGCGGACACTTATTTTTTGTTGGTAATCTAGTTGAATGGGCGTGGCGCTCGTCACATGTTGCATGCCGCGCCGCCCCCCCCCCCCCCCCCTCGCCTCGCCCATTGAGTTTTATGTGTTTGTAATTAGTTTTTCGCAACGGGTAAGCCAAGGGGGGCGTAACGGAGGGGGTGTAACGGTAACGGAAACGGAAATGAAATAGCTTGCAATCATTTTTCAAAAATTCTAAATGGAATATTTTGTAATTTCAAATTAGCGCTAAAAACGAGCTCGAAGGCGGTCCAGGGGGGAAGCCCGGCGGAGAGATAATCATAAACAACAGCAGGCGACGTCAGCGGAGGGGCGGAGGTTGGGGGGGGTGGGGCTGGGGGCCGCCCATTTTTGGCCATTTACAAAATGTGCGTTAAGCATTTTTGCTTTCGTTTCCCTTTTGGGAGGTTTAATGAATTTTCCGTCCGGTTTTAAAGCTGCAAGTAATGGTCCCAGTGTTGGCTAATGCCAAAAAGGCGATTAAGTGTTGGTAAGCGGGAAAAAAGGGAGAAACTTGAAAAGATTTCCACGATTTCGTAGCCTGCCCCAAACAGGCCCCCCCACCAGTAACTTCTGGAATATCATGAAGCCCCACCCCCCTGCTGTGCGTGCCTGCGTCATGCCGCAGACATTATCATCATCATTAAATGTCATTATGTAAATAAAATCAAATAATGGCCATCGATGCTCGGCCAAAGGGAGGAAGTATTCAATGCGGCCTAATAAAGTTTTCTGAGGGCCATGCCCCATAAATATGCGTCGACAATTCCCGCCAGGCGGCAACATCAGGCGGATTAGGCCAAAAAAGAAGGACTAAGCAAATACGAAATTAGAAGGGGGCCAGACGGGGTGGGCCAGAGGGGGGGGGGGAGCCAGCCTCTTAAATGCCTCGCTGCGCGCAATGAATTTCTCATGAATTTATATTCAGGACGGCCTCACAGCCAAATGAAAGTAATAAGTTCCATGTGGATGCATCCACGGACTGGGTGAGGCGCCTCGCAAACGTGCGACAAACGACAATGATTACGCTTTGAGTGAGACAACAGAATGCAAAGAGTCTGCCACGGCCTCCTGCCACCTCCTGCCGCCTCCTGCTGCCTCCTGCCACCTCCTGCCGCCAGGTTAACTCCAATTCGAAGGCACATAATGCCACGACAATGCTGACAATGTCGTTTGCCGCCTGCCTCCTGGGCTGGGGGCTGGGGCTGCTTTGGCATTGCTTTCGTTTTCAATTTTCTCCAAGCGCTGGAGCTCCCGGCAGCAGCTGTCCAATCTACGGCTGTGCTCTGCCGTGGAAAACAATAAATATTAAAATAAAATACGTTACAGCGGGGCGAGGGCGAAGGCCAAGGCGAGCATCGTTTGGGAAATACTTTAAGCCGACTGACAGTAATTTGAACATGTAATTTGAATGTTGCCAGAGAGAGAGGCAGGAGAGGCCAGAGGCGGAGGCAGCAAAAGAAGTGGGTGTCAATGGCTGGAGGGGGGCAAAATTGATTTGGGAACTACAGAAATATTTGTATTTCGCAAAAGTTTTCGCATTGCTTGTGGCTGGCCACAAAATATCTGTCAACTATCCAGGCCCAGACATCTGAAGCTCAATTTCATGGAATAACTTTACAAATTGCATAAAGCAAATGCCGCCGCCCATTCAATTAGGGGGAAGATACACAGAGATACAGATACAGATACACAGGAAGGAAGGCAAGGACTTGAGCAGGGAGTCAAGGAGCACCCGAGACGAGATGCTGCTTATAATTTTATCAACTTGTATAAATATGACAAATCGCTTTATGACTTCTCACGCAGCAGGAGAGCAAATGGTTATGGACAGAGAGGGGGGAGAGAGAGAGGGGATTCTATACTAAAATAATCAAGAAAAATGTTTTCCACTAAATCAGCAGGAAAAAGGGAAAAACCAGGAGAACTCTGGCTTCTTTTTGGCTCAGGAAATGAAACCCGCAGGCGGCTGAGGACGGCAAGGACGACAACAGTGGATGACACTGTTCTGGCAGCCACCGGAACCGGGTGGGTGGAAGGGGGGGGCAGCCGCACGGGCGGGGGGGGGGGGGGGGGGGGGATGTGCAATCTTTAACGTGCAGCTTATGCGCTTTTCCGACTGCCGACAGGACTCTACTCTGCAGCTATCGAGGATTGCCAGTGCCAGTGCCAGTGCCGTTTCCTTTGTGTCCTTCGCCCCCCCCAAGCCCCTTCATTTGCATAATTATGTTTCTCTTTTTTCCTCCCAGCAGCTCTGTCTGTGTGGCAGGTTTTCTTTTTCTTCATACGCAAGGAGACTTCTTGGTAAATTGAGCGTTTAATTTGCTGCCTCAATATTTGAGGGAAAGTTAATTAGTGCGGGGAAGAGATGCCAGAGATGGGCTCCCTCTGCCTCGATAACAAATCGTTTTTCATCGACAATCGGCGATAATTCAGCTGTACCTTGGGGGATATCCTCCCTCTGCCTCCCCCTGTTGCCTGCTACACAATTTTGTCACTAATCCGGGCAATAAGATTGTTTCATTTTGCGCTAAACTTAACGCTTTCCTTTGCCTTCAGGCCTTGCGGCTTTTCCTTGGGGCAGCTCCCTTTCTTTCCTTTTTGGGCAGCTCCTCCCCCGCTGTTTGCTGTTATTCTGCTGGCGTGGCTTGTTTTTGTTGGCCCCGCACCCCCCCTGGTGCCACGGGAAGAGGCACGGCACAGACAAAGCTATGCAAATTGAGGCACAAGGGGCGGTACACCTGCCGGTCCTGGCTCTGATCCTGGTCCTGGTCCTGGCTCTGGTCCTGGTCCTGGCTCTGGTCCTTGCCCTGGTCTCGTGTGCTTTGGCATACATTACATTACCTCCATCGTCTAGTAAATGTAACAATATACTAGGAATACGTATCCCCCCACCCCCCACCTCCCCCTCCTGCCTTCTTTATTTGCGCGTCAGGATCCATGTCCTCGTGTGTGTGTGTGTGTGTGTGTGCCTCATTTCGTTTGATTTCGTGCCTGTCCTGGGCTTTCTATAGATTCTGTGTGTGTGCCTTTCCCTTTCTCCCTTTTTCCATTTCTCCCTTTGTGTGTGATAATAAATTTGCCCATGGTCGGGGTCTCCTTTAGCCATTTTGCTGCTCCTTTCCTCTTTTCTTTACCTTTTTTTTCTCTTCATTTCTTTGGGGGGTTTTTTTTTTGTTGTATGCAAACAAAGCTCCTTCTCTGTTTCTCTTGCTTTCTCCTCGCTCGAGTGTATGCAAATATTTGAGTTTTAAGTGTGTTTGCCACACACACACACACAGACACACGCACACAGACACAGGGCTGAGGCAAGCAAAATTAAAAACCGAAACAAATGAAGCAGAAAAGATGCAAGAGTCCCCCTGCCCCCCCCTCCCCCCGCCGCCTTTCGTAATTTCCTACCATTGCTCACATTTTGTTTCAATAAATGTGAAAATTATTAAATTAAGTGAGTGCCCTTCCCCCCCTGCGCCTGCCCGCCACCGAACATATGTGGCAGCACTCTCATCCTTCTCGGGAAAGTGGTTTTATGTTTATAAGCAAATAAATTACTGTGTAAATAGGTTAGATTCCCGCCTCAACCTCTCTGGGGAGCTGCCGCCTTCCCACTCTCAGCCACTTCTGCCTCTTCATTTTCCTTGGAAAATGCCTGCCTGGGGCCCGCCAAAAACAACAACAACGACAACTGCTTCTGGGACTCTTTCTTGTGTGTGTGTGCGGCGGATCTTTGGGGATTTTGGGGCCTCCTTCTAATTCCGACATTGCATTTAATGTGACAATTAAATTTCATTTTGAATAAAATATCTGTATAAATCCTTGCGGGACCTGGCGGCAAATGTAAATGTGTTTTTGTTGGTCGTGGAAAAATCTCCCAAGAAAATTATTTAGTTAGGTGTGTAAAAAGACAAGGAGGGGCGGGGGAGGGAAGAACTGGCCGAGTTTGAGGCAAATGTTAAAGGCTGAACAAAGCACAGATCAGAGCAATGTTAAAAGCTAACAGGCTGTTAACCGGCAAGGGAAAATTTTACAGATCGAAGCTCTCACAGATCACAGCACTGTTAAAGTTACCAGGCTGTTAGCCTGAACTGTTAGAGGCTGAAGCTTACAGACCGAAGCTTCCAAAGATCAAACCAATGTTAAAGCTAACAGGCTGTAAGCATGCACTGCAAAATGTTACACACCGAAGCTCCCACAGACCAGAGCACTGTTAAAGTTACCAGGCTGTTAGCCTGAACTGTTAAAGACTGAAGCTCCCACAGATCAAACCAATGTTAAGGCTAACAGGCTGTTACTGGCAACTGTTAAAGGCTATAGACGCTCTTTATCGATTAAAGTCGACCAAAAGTAAATGAAATCCACTTTCTTGGCCAAATAGCAACGGTAGACAGCTCGAAAGGATGCCACTTCTCTGAAACTTAAGGCAAACAAATGTCTATTCGTCGTAATGTTGGTTAAGCTCGCATTTTCCCTTAGTTTTCCTCCTCAATAAGCACATTTCTAATCATTTCGCAACGTGACACATACAGCCACCTCAAGCGCACACAGACGCACACAGACTCCTGCCACTCTGCCACTCTGGCACTGCGGCAGCAACCGTTTGACACTTGCGAGAATTTGTGACAGTGGAAAATGATAAATTCCCACCCAAAACACCCCCCCACACCCCACACCCCACACCCCACACCCCCTCTGTTGGCAATGAGAAATTATCAAATAAACTGTAGAAATAATTACAACGACAGAGAAGGGAATGAAAGCACAGAAATTGTGGCCGCCCCACCGAAAAATGAAAGGAAAGTAATTAAAAAGTGCGAAAGAAAACAGCTACAACAGCCCCCCCAAAAATGATGGAAAAGAAGTGAAAAATTAAAACGATAGCCGGAGAAATTTTGTTGACGCTTTCCATTAAGCTTAAAGGCGGGCTGACTGGCTGTCAGCGAAAGGATTTAAGCCAGAAGTAATGATAATAATAATAATTATGAGTGAGAGACAGATTGTCACAAGTTCTCGGGAGTGGAGGCGGAGGGGTTGGAGCCAACCTTGCGAGGAGGTCGCCCCCAAATGGTAATGAGAACTACTTAAACGAGGGGGTGGCAGAGACACCATCCTGCCATCCTGCCATCCTGCCATTCGTCTGCCTGCCTTTCAACGTCCTTACTCAACCACTTGAGGCTGTCTAAGGATGTGGCTGTGTGTCCCTCTCGAGTGTAAGGTAAACAGAAAACACACACACACACACACACAGGTGGGAGTAAGGTGACTCAAGGACACATTTCCTTGGCTTTGTGGCTGTCTGTGTGTGCCCGCCTCTTGAAACTATTATAAATGTTGACAATAATGGCTTTTTAAGCCTATTTTCCAACACTCCGGAAGTCTGTCGTCCCCCCCCCCCCCCCCAGACACCTGTGCGTCCATAAATGTCATCGGAATGAATTCATTATAGCAGGCCCGCCTCCCGTCTGTGGCATGTGGCATGTGGCAAGTGGCAGAAACGAGTGATATAGAGAGCAGGAAATCGTTTTGTTTGGCTTAACGATTAATCAACGTTTGTGATTGGAAAAATGGAAAACTGCCCGGCCAGCCTGTTTTTAATTGGGCTCCAAAGCTTACACGTTTACACGCGTATTAACATGGCCAACAGGAGGCGGCTCGATTCGCGATTCATTTCGCTTCGAGGAAGAGGAATAGCCAGAGACAGCGTTAAGCCATAAGCCAGAAAAGCCAAGCATATGCAAATCATGTTTGACAGACATGGAAAATGGGGGAATGGGGGGGAATGGGAGGGGGAAAAAGTCCCCAAGACCCGGCAATCTATGATACATGACTTTGTGCAGAGATTATAATGCCCGCCGATTGTTTAATCGCTTGGAAAGTGATGGAAAAGTCGGTCACCCACTGGCTGGGCTGGGGTGGGGCTGTGGCTGTGGCTGGGGCAAGTGGAAAGCCATTCGAGTGTGGCACAGTTAATATTTCCATATGCCACAAAGCGATAATGGGATTAGGGCTCCAGCGGAGGACTTGGAGTTGTTACTGCCTTCAGCCACAGCTTCAAGGACACAAAAAGAGGACTACCTTAAAGGATTGCAATCTTTTGGGTCTCGAAACCTCTTTGGGCATCCATTAATCGGACAGAATTGGATAATATTTGAGCAGAGATTCGTCCGTCTCATGGCAGCCAGCTAATAGTCGCTCTCGAAACGCCAACAGCCATGAGAAAAGCTTGTTGATGCAACACTTGAGCAATCAATAAGCCAGCAGCAGCCTCTCTCTGTGCGGCACAACAATGGCCGGGCTAATGCTTTTTCCTATCCAAAAAAAGCAACACTCAATCCCCTGTCCCCCCCGGCCAAACCAAGCGTTGAACCAACACTGAGTGATATAAATATGCGACCATTTCGAAATGGAGGACGAGGACATTGCGGCGCCAGATAGATAGATGGGGGGGGGCTGACGGGGAAGGGCTGCCAGTCTGCAAGGATAGTTATAAACAGTAAAAATGTCTAAAACGTTTGCCAATCCTAGGGATAAAAATCTCTACCCCCACGCACCCCCCTCCCGCCACCCCTTTGTGCCGCCCACAACAAACAAACGCCAGTAAATCATTCTCAGCAGCCGAATGCCGAATGGGATTGTGCCAAGAGTGACGGCAGAAGAGGAAAGACTAGTTCCATTTAGATTTTTTATTGTTGTCGCCATATCTCTCTCTCCACGGCCCTGCCACCAGCCCCAGCCCCAGCCACACCCCCAGGGAGGACTGGGACTTTTGCCTACTTTGTGCTGCGACAGTAAACATACCGAAATGCTTTTTGAATTGTAATTCTTGTACCCATTGCGAGGAGGGTATAAGGATTTTGGAGGAATGCACAGAAAAATCAAATAAATACAGCGGCAGAGTGTGTTCGGCTTCCTCTTTCTTTAACAGTACGCTTACAGAGTAATTATTCCTTTGGAATGGCGGGGGAGGGGGGGGGGGGCTATTTCCTTAAGCAAGGCTAACTCAAAACTTCGTTAACAACAGACTAGAGCTTCCACAGATCACAGAAATGTTAAATCTAACAGTCTGTTACCCGGCATTGGCAAAGTTAAATGCAAAACATAGCGGAGAACAGATCACTGTTAAAGCTACAAGCTGTTGCCCGTCGGCACTGGCAAATGTTAAAGGCAAAACATAGCGGAGAACAGATCACTGTTAAAGCTAACAGGCTGTTCACCGGCGGCACTGAGCAAAGAGCAATGTTAAACCTAACAGTCTGTTACCTTTCTAAGCAACTGCTAAATTTAACAGACAGCAAAGCCGTTCTGCCCAAGAGACACTGTTAATTCCAGTAACATAATCAACATGCCGCTTCGTAGCCTCTAACAGGGTAGGGTATCAAACTCGTCGAACCGCTCGTGTTCAGTCTTGTTTGCTTGTTTTCTCGCCACTTCGCCTGACATCTCTGGATCTCTGGTGCTCCTCCTTCCTGGTCCTGGTCCTGCTGCTGCTACTGCCAATGACGTTTGTCGATGAGTTCCTCTTCCCGCTATCTCTGATGAGCGTGATTGAATTGATTTTCTATTTTTCTCCCTGGCTTTGCGCCTCCCACCACTCCCACTCCACTCTTGGCCATTGTTGCTGCGCCACTTTGCTGATGGATATCAATTGAAATGCTTAAACAGGCGCTTTGCGCATTTTCAATTTTTAGTCGCTCTCCACACGGACAAAAAATAAAAAAAAAAAAAAAGGGAAATAAATGGGAATTTATATATAGTAGCAAACGCGTATCTGTGTATCTATGCGATGGCAAGATATTTGTTGATTTTAGCTTAAATTGTGCTGTCAGGCCAGAGGTTGGGGGGGGGAGAGAGAGTAGCTCAATATTGATTTCGCCCACACGCAAGTGCCTCAAAACGAAGCCAAATTGACGGAAGTAATCCATTGATTGCTACCGACTATTTTTCATCCGTATAAGGAATTTTCCTCTTGGATCTACGGGGTTTATTTATCTGTTAAAGGATCGCAAATATCTTTCCACCTTAAACAGGATATTTTTCAAAAATTTCTTGCTTTGTTTGGTTTTATTCAATAAAAATACTTAATTTCCTTTGGGCCAAGCAATTCCCCTTGAGCTGCTACAGCCAGTGGCCCATTCCTCATCTTTAAATATGCAAATTTTTGGGGCCCGAGACCCTGGCAGTGGCATTCTTTGTTCCCTCAATTCAAGCATTTATCGATTCCTTTGTTGATTAGCATTTCGTGCCACTCCAAATAGTGTCCTTCGCTTCATTTGATTTTGCCCCAAGAGGAAGGCAAACAAACAAAGCAGAGGAAAGAGGCCAGACCCGATAAGGTTTCGTCAGCGCCTGGAATGTGATAAGCACCTGTCCCTGTCCCTGCCCCTGCCCCTGCCCCTGTCCCTGCCCCTGCCCCTCTGGCACCTCTGTGTAATTTGATGAGCCTGAAGTCCCGCCATCCCAAAACTATTAAGTAAATTGAATATCTTTCTATATTTTGGTTTATTTTCTTAGGGAGAAACCCAAACCCAAACCCAAAGCAGAGACAGGACCTTTAGCCGCATCCAAAAGGACTTCAGCTCTAAATTACACTAATGGACACCGAAATGTAACCGAAGCAAACTTTTCAGATGAACTGCAAAATCTGCAGTCGACAGAGACAGGGGGTGGGGGGGGAAATGCAGATGGAAAATAGAGATGGATACCCCATGTAGTCGTCATCATCATCATCATCGTCGTCATGAGCCTGGGCTAGGCGCAGGGGGGGGGGGGGGGGTCAAGGGGAGTCGGATGTAGACTGGTCTAAATAGCTGCGCTTCAAGTGTTGGCCACAAAATGTGTGCACAAGCAAACTTTTGACCATAAATTATGGCATTTATTCAAAAGGCAAACCCTCCTATGACTCAGACAGGCAGTCCGAGAGCCAGCCGGAAGTCCAAGGGGAGTATTATCCCCCCCTCTACCCTCCCGCCCCCCACCCTAGTTCATCCTTTCATTTATTAGCCCCCGAAAAACTTGAATCCCAATTGACAGACAGACTCGAAATTTGACCGCCAGGCAAAAGGCATAGAGAAATTGAATTTCGCTCTGATATAGGAACGAGGGGGGGGTGTAGAGGGGGTGGGGGGGTGCTCGGGTTAACTGCCGCTGCAGCAGCTGTCATGTAAAGCTCATTTAACAATGGCAGGCAAGGCTTCAACAACGTGCCCCCCACACTACATCGCAGAGGCAGAGGCAGTGGCAGGACCGTAGAATGTGGAACGGCAAGAGCATAAAAAGCGCAAGTTGTGCCATGGCGCGTGCAACTTGAAGGCGCGCTTGCCGCATGCCGCAGCTTCATTAAAATTGCAGCAGAAACGAAAGAAAAGGATGAAAGGAGGCACTGTGGCAGTGGCAAGGGAGGCAAGTGCCTCCCAAGATGGCCTAACGACCGTCAGCGCACAATGGAGCGAACAAAGCGGATGTGTAAGGACACCACCAACAACAACAAATGGCCATAGAACACTCCACGGTGGAGCCGCATTGCGGGGGTTCGAACAGTGGGGAAAAACCGCTCATTGAACCCCCATCGAAAGGGCAATCGATAGCTAATCGATAGGCGATCTGTAGAGGAGTCCAAAACCCCCCAAAAAGCTGCGAAATATATGCCAATATTTGCCTAGGAAGTGAGGCCTTTGGGCCCACTGTCTCTCAGCCAGGCAAAGACGCGAAGGACCTCCAAGGAACGCGACGAGGACATCTCGCGTGACCTGAATTATTGGTGGCATATTGCCACTCATTGACTTTGCCGCAACGCCGGCGGCACAAGGAGAATGCGCCAAATGGAAAAGAAGGAGACCGAGACAGGACTAGAAGCCGGCAGGACCTTTAAGAGTTTGACTCGGGCAAACAATTTGCTGTGCAGCCGCAAGTTCTTTAATCAATTTCCCTTCAAAAATGCAACAGTCCAAGACAAAGAGGATCCGCAGAGCTCTGTGGAGCAACAGGACGAAGAGTCCTTGCACAGCCACAAGGGCGACAACAGCGACAACATTGCAGTTTAATAATGTGTAAAGCCAGAGTTATTTGATATGCCCAAACAGTGGGCGTGGCAGGGCTGCATCTGTATCTATAGCCCCGGCATACGTGCCCCTCCTTTGTGCTGCAATTCTATGCTTTTCTTTCTTGAATTTATTGGTTTTTTTTTTCGCCATTTTCCCATTGCCACAAAAATTGAAAATAAATTGAATGACGTTTTTATTGAACTCGATTTTCGTTGCGGCAAACGTGTCGCCTCTTAGACAGGCGTGGCAGGCACTGAGGTGGCAGAGACGTCTCAAGTTGTTGACGGTTTTCGACTAGCTTTAAGCCGTCAGCCTTTCGTCTTTGATTTAAACGGGAAATATACATTGTTTTCGCTGGATTGTAATCCCATTGCCATACATTCTGCCCGACGCGTTAATCCAATTTCAATCAACAAACACTCTGCCAGTCAATCAAAGTCGCTCGAGCTGCAGAATTATTGCCCCAAAAGAGTAAATATCTGCTCCGATCTGGGCCGTCTGGCAGCTGATTGACACTCGTATGAATATATAATCCTTGGGACAGAAGGAGTCCAACGAGTGGAAATCTTTTGGCGCATTTCCATATGCAATTTTCCCGGCACTGCATTAACGGGTATATTTCTTGTCGCTAACTTTGCCGCCGCCAGCCCTGCCTCGTCCTTTTGTTTTGTGGCACTCGAAAGGGTGGAGGCGTCCGGGTGGCGTCCGGGTGGCGTCCGGGTGGCGCCCGAGTGCAATTTGTCAGGCTCGTGACTGCTTCTCCAGGGAGAGAGAGAGAGAGAGAGAGTACTGCCCGAGCCATTGGGCTAGCTCTCCCTCCATCTTGGCCCGCTTCATTTGTTGGCTTAAGTAACTTAACAACTTTACGCTTGCAGCTCGCGTACGCGATGCGATGCGATGCGATGCGACTCCTACGGCAAGGCAGTCGTCCTCCTCTTGTTTATATTGATAATGTGTCATTTATTTTATTTAAGGCATGCCCGCCGCCGCTCGATTTGCAGTCACGTCCTGGCCTGGCTGGGTCGGAGACGGCAGCACCGAATGAATTGTGTTTCAGCAACTGCGAAATGGCTCCACACACACACACACACACACACACACAGACATGTGCGTGTGTGCAAGGACATGCCACAACTTGCTGTTGCATAATGCATTAAGTGCTGGGGAGTCCTGGAAGTCGAGGAGCCGTCGCTCTCTGCTGAGTTATTGACTTGAAGTTTGTTGCGGAATTTCCAAGTGCAACGCGTGTAAGGCATAACAAATTAGGCGGGGACCCAACCACACCCCCACACCCCCACCCCCACCCCATCTCGGCAGGTGCCTGGAGCTCACAAAAGATACGAAATCCGTATCTGTATCTGTATCTGTGACAGCAGCGATCTTTGTCTGATTTTCTCCTTCTTTCGCTCCTCAATTACGAATATTATTCATTGCAATTTCCATTGACAGTCGTAAAGTTTTCTCTTCTCCCCCCCCCCCCCCTCTCCCCCTTGGCCCGCCCCAAACGAATATGAATATAATTTGGAATTTTTATTTGGAATTTCTTTGGGTCTTTTCTTCTTTGGTTTGCTTTTGTCGCCATTCACTTCTGCTGGCCGACTGCTGCTTATTATTATTATCGATTTCAGTGCCAGAGTTACGACAACAAATAGAATTAAAAATAATTGGATGACATTGAATACTTTCGAAAGGAAGGAGGAGGTCCATCCTCGTTGTCCCTTGTTGTCTTTCAAATGTAATTATCCGAAAGTATATCCGATACTGGATATTTCAAGCGTCAACTACAAGAAGTGGAATCCCAGAGAGTGAGGGAGACGGGGAGAGAGGGAAGCGGAAGAGTTGCCATTTTCGTTATTCTTTTGTGGGGCGGCATTTTCATTCTTTCTCATAATTTGCATGGCACGGGAACTTGACTTTTGTTGCCCAGAGAAAGAGAAAGGAAAGCGGAACAACGGGTGACAGGGCGCCACGGGAGGGGGGGCACAGAAAATATGTTGCAGCGGCACTGCTGGGGAAAATATAATAGAAAAATAAGGTGCCACACAATATGGCCGAGAGCTTTACAGTTGGTTAAGTAGCAAAAGCGCGCAGCGGCGAAAGGACGCGCAGGAAAAGCGCCGGATAAAGTGGCATAAGCACCAGCCAGCCGCCAGCCCAGAATGGGCGGGGGGGCGGTGGGTGGCAAGGCGGTTGCCCGTGGCATTGTAGGCTGGGTCTTGGGCGCACAGCGCCAGAGCATGGCGTGAAAATTGTGTTGACAAGAAAATTATAAACCGGAAAATGTTTTATGTTGTGGCTATGCGATTTTTCTCATTCTCATTCTCAGTCTTCATCTCCTTTCTCCCCTTGCCACACACTTTCACTCTTTTCCCCGTTGCGCTCTGGGCTCCCTGGGCTCTCGAGTGCCTTTTAAAGTTTCACGACGGCTCATTGTGGCAGAATTAAATTGAGGGGAAATTGCCAATGAAATGATGCCAATTTTACCAAAGGGTCAGGAGGTCGTCAGGCAAAAGGCAACGCTTGGCCGAGCTAAAAGCAATTCGCGCTTTGGGATAGAGGCTAATCCGTACAGATTGTGCGTTGAACGAGAAACACCGAATATCTAAGCGGATAAGTCCGTATATAACTTATCCACTACGGATAGACATCTTTGCCACATAGATGGCTTTCAAATGATTTTATACCCAACCGGATAAGCACGGATAATGATATTCTACATTTTTAAAGCTATTTCTCTGCCAGGACAATCTCGGATAACGATATTCCACCTCCTAAAACCTGTTGGATTACATTTTCTGTGCACGGATAAGCCCAGATATACTTTATCCACTACGGATAGATATCTTTGCCACAAAGATGGATTTCTAGTGATTTTATACCCAACCGGATAAGCTCGGATAATAACGGACTTCATTTTAAAAGCAATTTCTATGCATTCGATTTGAAGAAAAGTGTGGCATACCTCTACGGATAAGTTCGGATAAATATTTCCAAATTTTCGCAAACGGATAAGCCAGGACGATCTCGGATAGCGATATTCCACCTCCTAAAACCTGTTGGGATAGATTTTCTGTGCACGGATAAGTCCGGAAATACCTTATCCACTACGGATAGATATGTATCTTTGATTTTATAACCAACCGGATAAGCTCGGACAAACTCGGATAATGATATCCTGCATTTGAAAAGCTAATTCTATGCCAGGACAATCTCGGATAGCGATATTCCACCTCCTAAAACCTGTTGGGTTACATTTTCTGTGCACGGATAAGCCCGGATAACGTTATTACACACACTCCGGTGCCTTATGTATAGCTTAAGCTGTTCTAAACTCAATATAAGGCACACGTTTAGCCTCGGATAACACACTTGCCACCGCCATTGACCCATTTTCCACTTGAAATTCTACTTTAAGTTGAGCTGCCAGTTGGAAAGTCTACAATGCGGCAACGTGGCTATAAATTAGTGTCGTGGCCGCACAGTAAAATAAAAAAAAGAGGTTGTCAGGACGAAAAAT
The DNA here is from genome assembly GCF_009870125.1 of Drosophila pseudoobscura. NCBI lineage: Eukaryota > Metazoa > Arthropoda > Insecta > Diptera > Drosophilidae > Drosophila > Drosophila pseudoobscura. Next base: position 20,470,372 of record NC_046680.1, on the reverse strand, counting down.
GTACGTGCACAGGAGCCTATGGCATATATGTAGGCTTTGCCTCCTTCTCAGCCGCCATTATGTGTACAGTACATAGTCGGAGTGTGTGTGTGTGTGTGTGTGTGTGTGAGTGCTGGTGGTTACTTGCCTCTGGTTACGTTTAAGTTCGTTATGCATTTAAACCCTCAGCACGCACACACAGGGGACGACAAAAAGAGGTGAAAATGAATGCAAACACACTCTCGCCAACAATTACAACACTCAAAGGCAAAAAGGGAGAAGGAGAGAGAGAGAGAGAGAGGGAGAAAAGAAAGCGAGGGAAATTGCCCGGCAACTTTACTGCATAGTTAATTAATAGGATAACACAATTAATTTGTGGGCAATGAATGTCTGAGCTTTATTTGCACCCTGTACCCGGTACCCTGCACCCTGTACAGGCCCAGCTGTTGCCACAAACAGATGGAATATGTGCGAAAAAAAAGGACCCTAGATGTGTTTTTGGGAAATGATTGATGGCACTGAGGGCCCTGGCACTCTAATACATTCATTCATGGGCAAACAAAGGACCTGCATGCCCGGACCGAGGCAGTGGCTCAATTAACGTTGTGGCCTCTGTCGCTGGGGCGTGAAACGAAGAAGGACCAGCCCCGCCCCCCGCCCCCCGGCCCATCCTGCACTCGACAGCAACGAGCTACTTACCAAACAGCAGTTTTAACTATTGTTTGCACACTCGACTCGAGTGGGCAGACGGGGGGGCGTGGGTGGGCCCCGAACTTTAAGGCTTGAAACGCTTTTGGGGGCGAAACGCCTAAAAGGCGGCAGCACAAAAATTTACAAAAACCTAATTTTTTTTATGCTGTCACAAAATTTGAGTGCCCGTCGAGGAGCGCGATAATGATGATTATGATTATGGCCAGGGCATTTTGTCAGCATTATGTTGTGTATACATAAAATACTTCACTTTAGGTGGCCATTTTTGTTCCCAAAAACAAAAAGCTTAATAAAGAAAACAACTACATTGTTCCGGGGGTTTCTGCTCTGCGGCCATTGTCCTGCGAGCTGTTTGCAACCCTTTCAGGCGCTTTGTTTTAGGCGGGACTTAGATGTAGGTTCTTAAATAAGTTCTTAAATTTAGTATCAAATGAGCTTTACCTGCAGATTGTCCATGGCTAAGTGTGGCGCGGCCTAAAAATCACTCGAATTATACGGTTTATTGCTGGAACACTCTCTTAATTGTTCTAAAAGCTAAAGCTCGCTACTCGGGACTCAAGCACACACGAAAGCCTCAAAAGCTTGCTTTGATCGCGCTCGCAGGCAGAGACAGACAGAGAGAGAGAGAGAGAGACAGACAGAGAGAGAAGGAGGGACAGCAGCCGGACTAAAGCTTCAACTAGATATAGTAGTGTGTGTATAGTAGATATATATATATATGTATATGGAAGCACAGAGATACCATAAAAACAAAATGGAGTAAAAGCACAAAAGCACAAACAACAAAAGCGAGACAAGATCAGTTTTTGTTCTTTTTGAGAGGTGGGGGGGGGGCCCTAAACGAAATCTGGGGGTGGGGGGAGGGGTTATATTTTATTTTGAGGTGAAAAATCATAAAGCTTACAATCTACAATCCACAAGAAGCAAAAGTCGGGGGGGTATGGACTGGGGTTGTGGGGTGTGGGGGTGTGGGGGTCATTGTTGGTGGTTCGGGGCATATACTGACCTTGATGCTGTCGTAGCAGGCGGTGACCTTGCCGTTCTGTACCTCCACATTGGCCGGCGGATGGGCGAACTTGCATTCGGTGTCCTGGCGCGAGCACTTGTTGCGCTGAAACTCCCGACAGACCTCCAGCTGGAGCCAGCGCGAGTCCTTGGCGTTGAACAGGCTGTTCATATTGACAACGTTGGCCATTTGATCGTTGTATTCGACAGATACAGATACAGATACAGATATTGTATGTATATATGGATAGAGATTTGTCTGTGTATGTGTGTGTGTGTGTGTGTGTGTCTGTGTGTGTCTACGGCTCTAGGATAGCTTTCAAATAGACTTTAGCTTAGACTTTAGCTGGCGACTAGAACGCGTTGGTTTTTCTTCTGTATCTTCTGTTTCTTCTGGATTTTTCGTTGCAGTCTGAAGTTCGATTTTACACACACACGCGCAAGAAACAAACAGATCTGATCAGCACTATATGTAGCATATAGAAGATGGCTTTTTGTTTTGTCTTAGCGTTTTACACGTTTGCACGTTCTGCGTAGCGGACGGGCGGGCGGGCGGGCGGAGGGGGGCGTGGGATGGGGGGTTGTGGGAGGATGTAGCTGATAGCTGATTTCTGGGGCGGCGGGCGGCGTATATATAAATCTATGGATAGACGCAGCTGTTAAGATTTGTTTTTGTTTTTTGTTTTTTTTTTTCTGTTCAAGCTGATTTTACATTATCTGAAATGAGAATAAAAGAGAGAAAACATATCTTTAGGATTGTGCCATTTGCTTTCGGGGGCAGATAGATACACAGAGAGAGACAGAGAGAGAGAGAGACAGAGAGAGAGAGAGAGAGAGAGTGTGTGTGTGTGTGTGAGAGCGATTCTAAGACTAAATGTATGAATGGTTTAAACTGATTCAAATCTCTGTTTTTCTTTGGGTTAGTAATGCGCATAGTGGTTGGTATTAAGTTCTTATGCCGAATGCAAATACAAAAAAGAAGAAAAAAAAAAACAAACACATACACTATAAACCGATCACGTACACATATGAGATCGTATGAGGCAATTTTGTGTGTGTGTGTGTGTGTTTGCCAAATGAAATACACAACTTATGATATAATTGACTAAAAATAGTTTCACATATACTCGAATATACACAGATACATACATGTATGTATGTATCTGATGAGCAGCATCCAGTTGGCAGCAGCGGTTTCTGGAGCGTTTTGGCGGCGCAGGGAACGCAAGAAAAAAAAAGCTACAAAAAAAAAATAATCAACTAAAGTGCACTAAATGTTCCTGAAGATAGAAATAGTATGTATATCCATGGCCAGCGGGTGCTTAAGCAACATTCAAGAGAGTGGGAGAGAGAGAGGGGGAGCGGCCCTTTTTCGTTGCTGTTTCCGTTTCTTAAAGCAAAGAAATAAATTGTTCAACGCACTTACCGCTCGGATCGAGGAGAGAAATGTATTTGTTATTAATAAAAATACTGTAAAAAAAATATACATTGTTTATATATAGTAGAGAGCGAGTGAGAGAGAGAGAGAGAAATGCTGCAAACACGGATTTAATCATCGATGACGCCACACTAATTGATATTTATCGCATTTGCTTTTTGTTTTCCTTTTCTTTGCTTTTGTTTTTGTGTGTGTTTTAATCTTATCTTATCGTTTGCGGCAAATGAATCAAAGTCTTCGTAAAAGGGAAATCTATGGGCGGGCGGGCAAGGAAGGAAGGTGGGCTAAGGGGGTGCTTCCCTTTGAATAACTTCCTCCAGGAACCCCCTTTAAAGGGAGACTTTCTTCCCCCCTAGATTCTTCCTCCTCCTGCCATATATTTCCCCTGCTTTTGTCACCTCCTTTTGACAGCCACCAAAAAGCCCTCGTATCTGCCGCCACTGTCCGTAAATTATCTCCGACGACTCCATATGAAAAGACAATTAATAAACCTTAGGCACACACGAAAAGATACACGCACTTGTATCTATGTTATGTGTGCTTGTGTGGGTATCTAAGCCATTTGACTAGACTATCGAGGGTTCCGTATGATGTCAGCCGCAAATTGCTTTTCCGTATTTCAACTTGATTTCCAAACGATCCGAGTATATTCTATAAATTTCAACTTAATTTATGAGCTGAGAAATGTTAGACTCATCGACTACGTGGGGGCTGCGAGAATTCTTGTACACTTTTTTCGGTAAAAAAAACCAGAGAAGAACAGAGAAGCTGTTGCGCCCACGCAAGCGGACGTGGATGGGCATCAGTATCTATCCATCTATATAGACTATAGCCTCAGATACAGATACAAATAGAGATAGAGAGATGTAGAAATTAGCAGCCGTGTCATTGACGCAGTAGGAAAAGCAGGAAAATTTATGACCAGAAGCGTGTGTGGAAAAGCGCTTTACGAAAATAAACTTCCGTATCGTCTGACGAAAATTGGGCCAAAGAAAAATCGAATATCGAATGATTGCTGCATCCGCCGACCTACAGGCCACCTTGAGAGCGCCTGAGGACCTTCTGCGATTTTTTCGGTTATTAAAATATCATTAAGAGACAAAAAAGATGCTGATGCAAAACCCCAAATCTCCTCCCCTCCCCCACGGTCCACAAAAACAAGTTCAACAAGTTTTTTGACTGGTTTTTTCGGTCTCAAAAAGAGTGTATGTTTTTTTTTTTTGAAGGTTAGACTCGCCGAAACCAGAAAGGGAAAGAGAGCGGTGGGGGGGGAGGGAGAGCGACAGAGAGAGTGTGGAGTGACTCTTTTTTTTTTTTGTAGATTGAAAACTGTTAATTTTTGTAGCTCTTAACGCATTCCCACTAAATATTTGTTCACATTCGCGTTCCATACGAAAACTCGAGTGTTTATGCAAGCTGAATCAATACCAGGCGGGGGCACGGGGCACGGCGGGGCACAGGGGGCACGGGGGGCACGGAGGGGCACTGTGTGAAGCGGCACGAATCTGCATCTGGAACTGGGTTGCTCATAAAATAAATAATTTTACTTTTATTTACTTATTTTCGATAAGAAAATGGTGCCAAACACACGAGAATTTCCCTATAGATCGGTTATGGAGGATTACCACCGCTATCGCTGGCATTTAGAGGGATATCCCGTCATAAAGTTTCCATTTCCATTTACAATAAGTTATCCAACGTGGAATTTCAGTGCGAGAGCGGACTGCGCTGATAACAGAGAGCGCCCCAGAGAGGGAGAGAGAGAGGGGCAGGGCGGGCCTCTCTTTCTATCGTTATTTAGATACGCGACTCATAGCAGAATTTGTGCATCAAGTTGTGCCGCCTGTCTGGCACACAGAGTTAACCCATGCGGGCCCCCCGTTTGCGGCCATAAAGCCCCACATAAGCCGCCCTGAATACCTTTTGTGGGGTACAAGTTAATGCATTTAAAGAAATAACCACGCAACCCGAAGCCGTAGGAAAAACAAAATAAAAACATCGGTCAGTAGCCGCTTTCAGACTTTTGCAACATTATACAACGCCACCAGAGGCAGTCCATCCGCACCCCCAGACAGCAGAGACCGCTGCACCTTAGGGGCATGACACACATATTTAACGATGCGCCCATAAAAAATAAAAGTGAAAGAAAATGGTAACAAGAAAAGCAGAAGGTAGGGTCGAAGCCCCAGACAGCTCTGAGGAAACGAGGAAGCAAAAAACATACAACCCCTGAGTGCAAGGGGTACTACAGGGGGGTGGGGGGAGGGGAGCACACACAGTTCGACGGCTGCTATCAATAAAGCCGATTAGATAAAAGAACTACACTCAAAAACCCTCCAGGTCTCGCTCCGAAAAGCGATTGAAATTGCACGAAGCTCCAACCATGGGTGCCGTGCCATATGCCATGACACACACACACAGGGAGCAGGGGAAGGGGCAGGGGAAGGGGGGCAGCGAGACCATAACAAATCCGTAACAGCAGAAGATTCAAGACTGAGATGTGGCCCCAGCCATAAATGGCAAAATGCTAAAGATGATGATCATAAATGCTTATGTCAAGCAGGTGGGTGGCCCCGCCCCCCCTCCCCCCACCCCCTGAAGCCCCCTCAAAGATAGAGTTCGACTTGGCCAATTAATTCTCTTTGTGAGCCATTTGATGGCGATAATTCATCTGGGCGTGGGCTGCTTCATTTGACATCTATTAGCGAAGCTTTTTGCCCAAAATCTCTCTTTCGAAAGTGGCCCACAAGATGCGATTGCATGGTAGGCTCCCTGATATGGTATTATATGGGGTGATTCGTCGGGGACTTCATTTCATTGAAATCTTCGGGGAATGCTTGAGAACCCATAGGAAATCTGCTAACCAAAGGACTTTATCGATGCTTTTTTGGTCTTTGGGGAGTAGAATTTCCTATAAAGCTTGTGGCTTTTCCCTTTTTGAATTAATCTGATTTTACAAATTTCAATTTCATTCGAAAACCTTGCCCCAGTCTTCGGCCTTTTTTGTCACGTTTCTCTCGGGGCAGTACAATATTTAAATTTTTCATTCGCATCAACAAATCAATTTCTTTGGACGTAAAACGCGATCATTATTCCGTAAATTACGTCAGAGGTCGGCAAATCTAATGCGAACAAAAAAAAAAGAGAGGAAACACACACAAAAAAGCCCCAAAAAAAAAAATATTTGTATATATGTAAAACCGAATGAAAGAAATCAAAACCAAAATTCATAAAGAGAGCGAAAGGGAGAGGGAGAGAAATCTTGGGAGCAGCAAGCACTTCCTCTCTTCCGCACTCTTCCTCTCTCTGTTTCACACTTTTACTAGCTCTGCCCCTGCCCCCCCCCCCCCCTTCCCTCACTCTCTCTGTCTTTCCGTTTAACAATCTTTCACTCTCTCATATACTATTTTTTGTTTGTATTTTTTGGCATATTTCATAAACTTTTGCTTATCTTAAAATACAAATACGAGCAGCAAACGATTCAAAATTTACGAATACGTATACGAATAATATTCGGCTGATGAAAAGACAGAAAACAGATGAGGGAAAAACTATAATTTGCCTTAAAAATCCCAAAATAGAAATCAAAAGAGCGCAAAACAGGGAGAATAATTATAGAAAATATATAAACGAAATATTTGCCCAAATTTCATAATTAAATTAATCTTTGAACTAATTTTTATAATCGTGCGGCCCTCTGTAGCCGCTCTGCTCTTTCCCGAAAAGGTTAAACAATCAATTTCGCTTTCAATTGATTTCAATTGTGCGTGGCACCAGGGGGAGGGAGAGAGAGGGGGAGGGAGCCTGGACCGGGGTCAGGCAAGGGTTAGAGATGCCCCAGCATTATGCAAAAGACCTGGCTGTTGTGTCTGTGTGTGTCGCTGCCACACATTTTGATGCACGAAAAAGTTATTTCTGGATTGCAGCAGCGCTTCCAAAATGTGGGGGGGGGGGGGGGGGTGCCGCTGCACAGCTGCAGATACATACGTCCGACCGAAAGCGTACAGCAGCTGTCGCTGGGGCTAAAGGAACCCGCCAGCCGCCAGCCGGCAGCCCCAAAAACAGACCGAACACGTTCGAGAAATTCTTTTTTGGCATGTCGACGACGACTGCCAGGAGAATTATGCTTAGGGTGTGTCAACAGGCCATGAATGATGGAAAAACTCTGAGCTCGTGAGGGCCTGGAAAATGCTAGACCTCACGGGAAAGTCTTTCACATTTCAACGCCTCTATGTGGGATCTATCTGGAATCTGTCTGGGTGTATCTTTGCATCTCTCCAGCTCCCCTGAATCACCCTAACCCAAAAAAAAGCACAAAGAGATATTTGTTATGTATTTTCTTTGCTCTTTCTTTTCGACTTTGTTTGCAGTCGACGCTGCGCCGCAGCTGCCGTTTTGCTTATTGAAAACACAAAAATAAAAACAACAAAAAAAAACCCAAAAACGAAGAAAACTTTTTGGTATTTTTAGACAAAGAAACGGAAAAAAGAAAACGAGAAGAAAATCCACCAAGCGCACATGTTTGAAAATATCAAAAAAGATGAAAACTAGAAGAAGCAGAAAGGAAAAACTAAAGGAAACGAAATGTTTATCAAAAAAAAGCGAGAAATAAACCAGAAGCCATAAAGCCTCTTCCTGGAAAATGGTATTTTCAGTGTTGAGAAACGATTGCCACTATTTAGTGTTTGGTTTTTGTAGCCATTTGCCATTTTCGAGTAGTTATTCTCCCCCTCTCTCTGTAGGCCCCAAAGCCACACCATTCACTCTCGTTTTGTTTGCGCTTGCTCTTTGAAGACCTTTTGGCTGAACTCTGACACTTTTTGAGACTGTCATCTCGCGTCAAATTGCGACTGTATGAGCCAACACAGAGCCACAGACTTTCAAACCAAAGACAATCGATCGTCGTGCGATATTTACGACCTATTGAGGTACATTGAAGAGAGCTTAAAGTACAAAAAAACTACACTCATATTTGTCAGTGTTGGCGCTTTGTGTTTTCGGCATGACTTTTGGCGAAAAATCGAATCGATTAGTCATGCCAAGTCCTCAAGTCCCATTGCCTTTCGTGGTGTATTTTCAGTCGGAGTTTTGAGTGGTTTTTGTTTGAAAAAGTGAATGACTTGTGGAGCACAAATGGACACAAATCACAATTCATTTTGGCATTTTCCAATGCGATTTCTTTGACTCGAATTTAAGACACTTTTGCCACTTTTGCCCAACCTGATGATGATGATGTTGGCCCAACTTTTCTTGGCCTTTTTCGCTGCTGTTGTTGTTCAGCAAAGCCAATTCAATTTGCATATCTCGAAGCCAAAGGAAAACGAAACGAATCGCGAAAACTATAATAACAATCTGTTCTGAAACTGAAACAGAAATCATATGGAGGAGGCACAGCCAGAAATACACATAAATTTAATGGCAGACTCGTAAAAACGTTGGGGCGGGAGGGTCTAGAGGCTGGACGGGCGGCCAGACCCAACAAAACCGCATAAAAAACGTGACTTTTTCATAAAATCAGCAACAAAAATCTATGTAATTGTATGTCTGATGAATACAGTCTACGCTGTACAGTATGTTCATGTTTTAATCGAATAAAAGCTATCGAATAAAAGGCGATTTAATTATGTGATTGCGTGTTTGATTCGATTGAATGCCAATCAGATCCATTAGCAGCTCCAGATATCGAATTGCAGCCACTGTGCGTACAGTGATGAGCCGCACTGTATGGCACCAGCAGAAGGCATATGGCCTAGACCTTGCATTAGAACGAAAAAAAAGGCTTAATTTGCATTAATTTTAAACACAATTTGTGCAAGTCTTAATCCTCTTTTTACCCCAAATTATTTTACACCATTTTGTTTTCATTGAACATTATTTTGGTTGATTTTTGCATTATTATTTAACAGTTCATTAGACCCGAAGCTTTAATTGATTTTTGGTTCATTGCGTTTCTGTGCATAAAACAGTTAATTGAACAAACATTTTATTTCACAAAATTTCCTAGCATTAAATCCTATCAACGATTTATTTGGCACTCTCAAAAATTATTTTAAAGTATTTTGATGTTTATTTTTAAGTAATTTTTATGACAAATTCCTTGAGATTTATCTGCCTAATGACTCAGGGATGGGTTTTTGTTGTAGTTAAGAAATAAATCTCCGGACAAAAACAGGCTTTTGTTGAAAATTGAGGTATTTAAATTATTAAATTGAGCTATTTGCGGAAAATATGATTGATTTCAAGATTGATTGTTGAATTTATGAGAATTACAAATTAATCTCTTCTTTCCCTTTTAGGTTTTGGCTGGAAAATCTCATTTAATACTTGGGTAAGTCCACAAAATCCTGAATTTAATTTTATTTACTTAAAAATATCTATAAAAACCTAAACATTTTTGGGAAATATTACAGAATTGCAGCAAGATTTTGTTTGGGGGTTTTTATAGATTTTGCTGCAATTCTGTAATATTTTCCAAAAATTCTGCATTGTTTTATATTTCTTAAAAATTGAATTGCAATTTTTCTTTTAACACCCTAACAATTTTTTCTTTACTCAACACTAAATTGACTTTCTCTGAGTGTGCGTTTTCTTGGCATTATAAAACAGAATTTCCGTGAAAAAAAAAACCCGATAAAAACCCACAAAACACCAGGAAACACAAACAATCCAAAAAAGTAGGAAGAAAGACTCAAGTCTCGATGGCCGAATTTGGAGAGAAGAAACAGAGAGAAAACCAAACCAAACAAAACAAAACAAAACAGTAAAAACAGAAAAAAACGGAGAAGATCTTTAGTATATAAACACCTTTCGGTAGTTCCAGCTGATGATGCGACGAGAGTCGTTGTTGTTGTTGTTGTTGGTGTGGTTGTTGCTGCTGTGCTGCTGTATTTGAATTGTTGTTGGCTGTTTGTTGTTTCTTTGCGTTTTCGTTTTCTTTCTTCGTTTTTTTTTTTGTTGTTGTTGTTGTATGTTAAATTGTATTTGTTAATTTATTTTGTTTGCTGCTGTACGAAACACGCGCGAGTTGGAAGATGTGATGTGGCTGAAGTTGTGGCTTTTAGTGTTGCAAGCAGCTGCTGGACATGACGTCATTAAAATGCCGGTACAACAATGGGGCAGGCAGGCTTTTTGCGTGGGACTTTCCTTGTGCCTTCGTGCCTTCTTTCCAATTCCTTCTCTCTATTTGCTGTCACACACACACTGGCTCAGCTCAGGATATCTGACAGTGGCACACACGCACACACAGCACACCGACACGCGTAGAGACGGCGGTGGCACAAACACTCACGCGGCGTGTCGTTGTATTTGTATTTAGGATTCGTTTAAGAAAACAAATATTCCAGCACTCAATTTGCACTTCAATCGACTTCTTTTCGTTGCCTTTTGGTGGTAAACGCGCGCGCTTTCTTGAATGTTGCACAATTGCCGGTTTTTGCAGCTTTCGAAATTGTTATAATTTTTGTTGTAATTATTATTTTTTTTTTTTGTATTATATTTTTCCCCTTTTTTTCTTGTTGACTGTTTTAATGCGGCGTTTGCACAAATTCTTCGATAGGCTATGCGCGCTGCTTGCTGTCTGGTTTTTTTGTCTTGTATCTTGAACTCTGGCTGCGGCACACTGCACTCTTCGACGCTTCGGAACAGACAAACTGTAAATTCCTCCCAACCAACGGCCTCAGCGACAGGCAACGACAAGCAGCGGCAGGAAAACGACAACGAAAACGAAGAGAGCCAACGAGCAAACGAGCAAACGAGCGAGCGAGCGCGTGCTTTGGCTCTCTCTCTCTCTCCCTCTCTGTCTGAAAAATACCTGACTCATGCTAGAAATTTCCCCTCTCTGTCACTCTGCCGCTGTGCCGCTACGGGGTCTCTTATTGGATTATTACCGCTGTGTTCGTTCGCTGGAGTTTGGCCCTCGTGTTTGCGCCCCGAAGAGAGAAAGTGAACCGCGAAGAGCAAGCGAATTAAGAGCGGTGGTGTGTTAAGAGAGCACTCACTTGGTTTTTTTTTGAGTTGAGTGATTTCTGCTGCTGCCGCCGGCTATGACGCGTACCAAAAGGTTAACTGGCCACGGGGACGGGACGGCTTTTTGGCGTAGGTTGCGGAACGTGCCCGAAACTGAGACTTGTTTTAGTGCAAATTTAAGCAAATCAATTTTATTGCCATTTGATGCGGACTTGGTAACACAATGACAGTAAATGACACTCTCCAGTGTTGGGTAATGGACGTTTAGGGCTTTGGCAACACTGAAGAAAAGTTCAAGTATTTTTCAATACTTTCCAAGGATTTCTGGTACTTGTGTGAATAAAACCCAAGGCTCTCCGTCCCAAAAATAAACTTGCACAATTATGAATTGGAACTTTGTCAAAGTCACCTTCAAATGTGTTCAATATGTCCCAAATCGTTTACGTAAATGCATCTCATCCATATCTATATCTGCATATAACCGAATGGCTCGAGGGGCTGCACTGCACAGCCCAAAACGTACCGAAATAGACATTTTAAAGTGTCGCTCCGTCGCTTATAGAGAGCATACTGCATACATCATGACATTTCTGTGTCATAAATTTGTTGCCGCTTCGTTCTTTTTGGATTTTTGGCAGCGTCCAACACCTCCGCCCCCCCCACACAGGCACCAGAGGCCCTGAAAGTCGTACGCATAAGGGGGGAGGGGTGGGAGGGGGAAAGAAAAAGAATTTCTATCGTTTGTACACTCCTGTGTGGGTTAATCGGAATGAAAAGTGAATGGAAAACAACGATAGCTGAAGGAGAACCAGCAGACATGTGAAAGCAGTCCAGAGAAAGAGAGAAAGAGAGAGAGAGACAGAGAGAGAGCAATCAAACGAGATCGAGAAACGCCCCCGCAATGTTTCTATATCTATTCCACTCCAGACCAGTCCCCCCCCCCCCACCCCCTCTATTATTAGATATTAGAAGTCGCTGTGTGTTTGTTTTTGTGTGCACTATTTATAAACGATTCGAAAACGGAGTTTTCGTGAGTGATCCGAGACCACATTCAACGAAGGAGGGGGGGCACTGTGCGGTGCTTGCCTCTGGGGCAAGTGAAAGGTTTGTAATGATAGGTGCCCCTCAAGAGTGGAGGCAATCCATTAAGCACAAAAAATGGTATTACGAGCAATATTTTGTGGCCTTTATGAATGTAATCTTATTGAAAACCTTTTAGGAGGTTTACATTGTAATTGTTGCATAAAAAAAACATTTCGGAATGAGTATTCCGAGTAATATATTTCTTCTTGGGGATGTTGACCAAGGCCCTGGCCAGGAAACTCAGGCCCTCAAAAGTGACCTTCTAGAGGTCATTATCCAAACGAAGAGCTGCTGTGCTGTAAGTACTCCGATAAAAGATATCTACGACTTTAACTTTATGGACGGATGGATGGCTGGGATGTCTGCTATCGCCGAATGACATCTTTCTCTCTGTACCAAAGACGCCCACTGAACCATCTTGAAAACATCTTTAACAACACATTTATAGACGCTGCCTCAGCCTTGTGGGCAGCTTGCGTCTGCTTCAGATACAGATACAAATGCAAACCGAAAGATACTCGCACTCGTACTAGTACAAAGCGACGGTCTGTCGGTCTGGCGGTCTGTCGATCTGGCGGACCGAAACCGGTTCCAGGCAAAATCAAAAGTTGCGCAGACGCCGTCGTCTCAGCTGCTGCTGACCAAAGCAGAAGTTTGGGAATTGGAATTGGAATTGGAACTGGAACTGGAAGTGAGATTTGGATGCTGTGGTGTGGTGTAGAGGGGGGGGGGATGGTGTGTGATCGCTGGATGCTGGGGGACCCCTCGTTTTGGGGGAGCCAGCCGGCCCATGGAAACGGGTTTGCTTCTCGTTTCTGCTACACCTTTTGCGCCTGTTCCTCCAGGGTTTCGTTCCGTTTCAATCCGATTCGAGAGAGAGAGAACGTGTTTCAAGGCTTTCAGCAGGGGCAGGGGGAAGGGGGAAGGGGGCATGGGCTGCGGCAGGGTGTGTTTGCGGCCAGCAAGCAGCATTGAAAGAAAAGGAAAAGGAGGTCGCTTTCAGACAAAGAGATCTTGGGAAAACAAAAGCCAGGCCTGGGGATTGGCTCGTATCCAAAGAACTTGGCCATGCGAGCGAGAGTGAGATGTGTGCACACATAGAGAGTGGGAGAGAGAGAGGGAGAGAGAGAGGTTGAAGCAGGGAAGTCCCACCCTAATCTAATTAGAAATAACGGCGAATGGGCCAAGAACAAGATCATCGCATCGGGAGCACGCGATCGGCAAGAGACCGGCTAATGCATTTGCTCGTAAATTGGCATAAATAAAGCAAAAGTCACGTAGATCCGTGGCCAAAAAGCAGCGGCAGAGAAACCAGTTTCCAGTTACACAGCCCAGGCCAAGAGAGTGGGAGTGCTGGGAGAGCGGGAAAGATCAGAATTCCAGATCAGATCATCCATCCAGCGGCGGCAACGGCGACAGCGACGATGACGTCGCCATCTTCTGAGTCAGCGGCGGCGTCGGCTCTCTTTGCAAAGAGCGCCAACAGCTGGGATCCCCAATGGTGTGAGAGAGAGAGAGAGAGAGGCAATGCGTGGGTGCTGTCAGAGGTTGACTCACATGGTGGGCCCCCCTAAACCCTCTCAAACATTGAGCGGTTTGCTCTTGAGTGGAAGAGAGCGACTGGACTGGACTCAGACCGAAGTGTTCCCAGTTTCAACGAATAAGAAGTTGGGAAATTCAACAAGAGCATTAAACAAGGAAAATGATGGTGAAATAAGACAGAACTAATCGAAGTACTATTCATGGTAATCCGTTCACCTTTTACGTAGGTCTCTCTAGACATAACCAGACCCTGACTTGCACCTTCTATTTCGTTGTCTTTCGAATTCAAATTAAGCAAATTACCGATAATTTCGATTGTTGGCACCTCCTCCCGCCTCCCGCCTCCTGCCTCCACCTAATACTTTATTCCTTCTCACCTCTCAAATTGGTGGCCTCCTGCCCCCACCCACCCCTGCTTAAAGTTCTCCCACCCACAACAGTCCCTGCTGCAAGCCGCACCACGAAACCCCAGAGACAAAGGGCTGCCAAGGGGCACGCGGCACGAGGCACGAGGCACGAGGCATGGCAGTCTGACTGCAGAGTCGAAGAAATTACGCTGATTGAACACTAATTTATTTGTTTGTTTGTTTTAACATTTTCGGCGCATTCGATGGCGCAGGAGGAGGCAAGCAGAGACGTAGATTCGCAAGTTGAAAAGTTTTCCCTCCTTAAGGTGCAACTCAGTCTTCCATGTGTGTGTGTGTGTGTGGCATCTTCTGGCTTTTTGTTGCAATTCGTGAAGTGAAGTTCTTTCTTTGTCTGAAGCCGCTTTCTCGCCTAATTGGCTGTAATTGAAATTGGTCTGACGGCGGGGCGCCGCGAACGGCAGTGGCATGTGGCAGGTGCGATCGGGAAATCGATTCTTAATACATGATTTGGCTACAGTAAATGTTTCCTACAAGGGCGTGCCCAGGACTTCACGAACGGGGCATGTATAGTACTTAATACGACGCTTATCCTGTGTGCAGAATCATCCTGTGAGACACTCAAAGGCTAGTACTGTTGCCCATGAATCAATGAATGTTTTAACTAGCCTGGAAAGTTGTGCTTTGCTTTCTTCTGAAATCATTTCCGACCAAAATATAGGCTTTTCTAACCCTCCAGTCTGGCCAGGATTTGCTAGGAAATAGAGCAAATAGTCCATGATATGACACCTTGGGATTGTGGCATCCTGGGACATTGGTATTTGTTTGCCTTGGAAGGCAACTTTGCTCGAAAGTTGAGCTCCTCCTAACACTAACACAGTCCCCCAGCTCTCAGTCCACCAGCCACCTCTCAGTCCATCGAATCAAGGCGTCATCTGCCTCCACATCTAATGGTACCATTTTCATGAAAGAAAGAGGCCGATAAAGTCTTGCTTTAGAGATGCTTCCTTCTGAGTGCCAGCAGGGCTTAGTGGAGAAGCCTCAGTGCCTGCTTCTAGAATCAGGATCCATTTCAACTACATATTCCTTAATATTTTTTGGGTAGAAGGAAGGGCTACCCCCTTGTTTTTTTCTCAAACCTGTGACGGCCACGACTAGATACTCCATGGACCATGGACAGTTTTTTTCTTGAGGACTCTGTCACTCTTTCTCTGTCTTCTCTGGCAAGGGTATCCTCTTCTTGCACACACACACTCGCAATAGTTGGCTGGCATCCACAAAGGATTTTCTTGTTGTTGTTGTTGTTGTAGCGGTGCGGTCGGTCCGACTTGTTTGCTCAAAATTCTGATATATTCACGTTTTGGCTTTTTGGCCACACGCTTTTTCTTTTTTTTTTTTGCCCGTGGTGTGTGTTGGCAGTATCTTTTCACTCGTGTTTATACCCTGTACAGCAAGGGTAAGTATAGGGCCAGGGGATAGATAGAATGTCCGATCCATTAACGTTTTCTTTTCAGAGGCTGGGCACATCCCCTCCTGCCTCGCATAGGATCATTTTCCCCTGGTTTCCCCCCTTTTTTTGGGTGTGTCTATAGGGTGTCCTAATGTCGCCATATCTAAGCTATATTTTTAACATTTTTTGGGGTTTTTTTCCCCGTTTTTTTTTCGTGCGATTTCCAGTCTGATGTGGGCGACCTTTTAGCGAACGTTTTCGCCATTTGCAGTTTTTCGCCTCTGGCAGCGGACAGGCCATCTCTCACTCTTCTCTCTCCCCCCTCTCTCCACCCCCCCCCCCCCCCCCCCCCCTCTCAGTGTCTCCTTTCCTGTGTTTTTTCTGCTGGTTAGGGGTACTCCTGCTGCCGTGCGTGTGTGTGTGTGTGTCCTGCCTGCGATCTCTGTTTGTGTTTTCCGAGTACTTGGTTATGGTAATCGAATTTCAAATTATTGCCACCAGCTATATGCGCTGTCTGCTCTATCAGCGGATGGATGGACGGAGTGGATGGAGGGGGCGGCTGGGCGGAGGGGGAGCTCCTTTTTGCTGTGCCAAAAGTTTTTCCTCTCTTTTTTTCTTTGGGTGTGGGTGTGGGGGTGTGTGGGTGGGCGTATTGGGTGACTTTTTTCCACACTGAAAGATGAATTTGTGTTGTGTTTCCCCCCCCCCCCCCCCCCCTCCTGTTGTTGTTTGATTAGTTGTTGTTGCTGTTGTTGCCCCACACCCCCTCGCGGATGGGCGGGGTGTTTGTGTTTGTGTATTTTGAGGTTTTTCCCCACTTCTCCCCCCCCACCCACGCCTTTGTTTTTCCTACTTCTTTTTGTGGTTGTCCTCGTTGCCGTTTACATCCTGTTTTCGGCGAGTTTTGAATATTTTGCGGTGCCTGTTTTGTCATGCAATAATTTAATTGTCGGATTTGGCAGCTTAAGAGAGTAGCAGCAGAGGCAGCCAGCAGCCAGGGGGCACAGTCTGGGGCAGGTGTTGTCCCACTGTTTGTTTGTTTGTTTGTTTGCCTGTCCGTCCGTCCTTCCGTCCGTCTGTGTGTGTTGTTTGTTTGTTTGTTTGCCTATCCGGCGGACACTTGGCGATTTATTTATGTTTGGATTTTGGCTTGTTGATGCTGGCCTCTCTGCCCCTGCCCTGTATTTCCGTTTCTTTTGACAAATTGATGAAATTAGTTGGCCCACAGGTTCTTTCGGGCCTAAAATATACAGAAATCTTTTTAAATTGAGTGAAATTCCATTTTTGAAAATTTTGCTGCAAATTCTAGTCCAAAAAAACACACAAATTTTTAGATGAAACACACCCATTTAAAAGCCTGTTTTTCTTGTGGAAAAAGAGACACCCTTTAGGGGGGTAAAGGAAACCTCTCTGGGTGTCAAAGATTTCATTTCTGGATCAAAATATGTCTAAAAAAAGGGTTTTTGTTTGTTTCAGAAACCCCGTTTTGTAGGCCAGGCCATATAAGGGCCTTGTAGCACCATTTCTTTGCCCCCAACTTGGCCAACACTCAATCGATTAATGGCCCCGGTTTCCACACAAAATTGGAATGGCTTAATGGCTCGCTGGAGTCCGTTCTTTGTACACTTTTGAAGGCCATTTGACGACTTTCAGTTACAGAAATAGACACTTTCCTTGACCTGCCCCGCGCGAGGGTGGCTCAGTTTCCGTGGCATTATAATTAATAATCAACAGAAGCTTAAAGATTTTAATTAAAAACAACAGCGGACTGGACGCGGCTGCTGCTGGTGTGTCTTTCCGTAGCACGCTTTGGCTTTGTCCTGTTCATTATCTTTGCTTTATGTTGGCAACCCTGGCGGCCCCTGGCAGCCACTGCCCCTGCCGCCGATCAACCTGCGTTGATTTCTTTTAATTTAGCCGCAACGACCTGCATTGAAACGCTTTTGTGTCGCACTCACTGCATGTCCTGCATGCTGCTACCCCCCTGCTCCTTCCTGCTACCCCCTGCTCCTTCCTGCTGCCAGCTTCGGCTCCAATTTTAGTTGCAATCCGTTTTGCTGGCAACTTGGCCAAGTTTCAGTTTCAGTTGCAATTACTTGGCGCACCTGAAGTGGACGACAGCAGCAGCAGCAGCAACAGCAACGACAGCGATGGCGATGGCGATGGCGATGGCCATCCTGGGTCAAAGGTTAGTTTGTTTGTTTGTTTTCGTTGTTGTGGCGACTCCATTCCATCGTCCGCCATCCGATTGCACTCCTTCCTTCATAGGTTTTATTTTTATTTTTATTTTCCTTTTTTGCCAGGAGGATTCCTTTCCATTTTTCCCTCTACCGATTTTTCTGTTGACTCTGCGATTTCTATTTACGCTCTGCTCTGCTCCGCTCCGCTACTGTTGTTTGTCGAGTTTCAACTGCAATTATGTGAATTTCCACCGTGCACAGCATAAAACATTCCCCCCCCCTCTTTCGTCCTTCCCAGCTGATGCCACACCCCTGTACGGGCCAGGACTGCTGCAAGCTCAAAGTCAAACAGCGCCTGGCAAAAGTAAACAGCTTCAAAGTCAATAAGAGTAGGGTGGGGGTCAGAGGGGGAGGAGGGAAGTTGCAACTGAGATACCACTTAAGACCGCGCCTTTGGGCCCCCCAAAAAGTATTGTCAACAGCCGGGAGTCTCAGGTCGGGATACTCCGTGTCATCCGCCATCACGAAGATACGATCAGATCCAGAATGCAGAAACAATCAATATGGATTGGATCTACTTTTGTGTGGAGCGATATTGCAATCGAATATTGAATGCCTACACTGAGAGAAAAATGGCACAGCAACAAGAAATACGCTCATATTTTACAATAAATACTCGGTTTTGGAATAAAACCATAGAGAAATTAAATAGATAAATAAATACATTAAACAAAAATAAATTTAAAAAACATAAGTAAATACATAACAAAATAAACAAGTAACAAATAAATAAATAAATACATAAAAAAATACATAAATATATGTATATAAAAAAAATAAAGAAATACATATGTATGTAAATGTATTTAAATGGTTTTTTTATTTTTATAATCTAAATATAAAAAACTTTAATATAAATACAATATGTTAAATTTGCTGGAAATATTTTTAATCAAAATATGTATACAAAAAATTAATTTTATTATGAAGTTGATTTATTTGAAATAGGGAAAATTTTTAAATAAAATATTTTCCTATTTAGTTTTAAAGTACATTAAACAATTTTCACTCTCATAGCAACGAGAAAAATTATATATAATATATATAATTATAAAATTATATCCCCTTTTTATTAATCAAAATATAAAACATTTAAAAATAAATATAAATATTTATAATCAAAATATAAAAATATTTAAATTAAATACAAAATTAATTTATATTTATATTTTATATATTTATTTATTTATATTTGCATATTATTTTTAAAGTACTTTAAAAAAGTTCCACGCTCCTTTCAAAAATATTGCTATAAATTATCTCCCCTGAAACCAATCGAATCTCAGTGTTTTTTTTTCTCTCGGTGTACCGGGCTTTATAGTGTAACGGGAAATTTTTTTTTAAAATTTAAGAATCAAGAAACCTGAAATTTGTAGATCGACTAGGCCTTGAGATTTTCTATTTATTCCACAGTATTTATTCTTTTGAGCCTCGTGAAAATCTATTTATTGTAGATATTTCCCTAAAAAGTACCGTAAAAAATTTAAGTTGTTTTTTTATTTAATTTTTTAATTTTCAAAATTTTTTGGGGCTTTGTAAAATTAAATCATGACCAGAAGCGGCACTAAGAAGCGGGTGAGTAGCATGCAACAATCGATGGCATACTGACGGACTAGAGATATCCAGGTGGATGCCCCTGCCACCCCATCGCGAAGGTCGAGCAAGAGGATCCAAGGCAGGAAGCCAGGGCAAGTCCTCAGTTCAAGCCTCCTGCGACGCATTTGTCGCATGCCGCCCGAAGGAAAAAGGGCCTATACGAAGGCGAAGGTCTGGTACCTCAATCCTCAGTTCAGGAAAGACCACGAGGCTGGCTCTAGATCCGTTTGCAACGTGTGCCGCGAGGTGCATCCGCCCCGAGGGTCCGACGAGCAGGCTCCGGTGAAAGTTCAGCAGGAAGTCCAAACAGAGAAAGTCTGCAGTTCCAGTTCCAGTTGCGGTTCCAGTGGTGATCAGACCAGCAAGGATGAAGCCCATTGACGGTCTCTTCTGCCAGTCTATAGACAATCTCTACTCGTGAGATCTGTTCAATAAACAGCGTGTTTTAGGGCGTGGCCTTTCGACGGTTCATCCTCTCGGGGGCGGGCAGGAAGCCCACTGTTTTTCCGCTCTTCCATTCACTTGGTGTCACGTAGACTCTTGGTTTGCTTTGACTGAGGGCCTTTCCAGCAATCACCGAATAAAAAGCCTTTGGACAGTGGCTCAATTTTCACTTAAAACAAAGTTGGCGACAGGATGTGGCATGCGAAGTTGCTGCTGTTGCTGGGTTTTTGTAATCAGAGCAAAGCATAGACGGCAGGGGCTGGGCTTACGTGATTTCGGCCTTCAAAATCACGGATCGGGTTCAGCAAAAAAAAAGTAACCAAGAAGGAAGCCATGCCCTGGATACCCTTCCCTTTCGCCTCCTTCATGGCGCAAACAAAACAAAAAAATGGTTGCCAAATCAGCAAAAGAAAAACTCGAGGCGAGGTGTAAGCGGAAACAAGTGTTCTGTGTGTGTGTGTGTGTGTGTGTGGCTCACGTGACGTTTGTTTTGGCCAGGGTCCTCCTCTCTTCATTTGGCGACAAATCAGCGAAGCGAACGTACCTGAAACGAAGAAAATTTGTTGGGGGAGGGGGGAGGAGAATTAGTTGCATACGTCTACAGATTGTATATTTAAAGAGCTTAAACAACTAGTCTTGGTTCCGCTTGGGTAAGAGTTAAGAGCTCTCCAGAGAGAGCTAGCTTGAAGCCATGAATCTGACCATCCTACTGTGCGCCCTCGGTATGCTCTGCCCTCTGGCGTTGGGGCAGGACTCCTTCTATCTGGAGTGTGGCAAGAATATGGTCTACAACAAAGCAACCATGAGCTGCGTGTCCATGAAACGACCGAAGCAAGCGAGCTGCCCGCATGGCTTCAAATACAACAGATTCTCCCAGTGCGAACGCATTGCCTACAAGGCAGGGAAGTAAAGTAAGGCCCCCCGCCCCCCCTAAACCCTGAAATCGATTTTTGTAGACCTTTTGGTTCCGCTTGTGCCACCTTCCGCAGATCACAGTTCGCCTGAAGCCATGTTCCAGAATATACCCCTAATCATCGTTCTGTGCCTCTTCGGAATGATAGCCCAGGCCTGGACGAAGGAGACGAGCTGCCCCGTGGGCTACAAGTACAACAGCAAGTACACCCAATGCGAACGCGTCGCCTACAGGAGAGGGTAGAGAAGGGGGATAGGAAATAAAAGACGAAATCTTCACAGACCGGAGACCGAGCTCCCATTCTTTATTGGTCCTTCTTCCCATCAGGGTCGTGGCACATCCTTGCCATAGCCCCTATTGTAGCCCCACCATTCGCCGGTGTACGCGGTGGTGGCCTTGGTGGGCGGTATCTTCCGTGGCGGCTTCCTCGGCACCGGCGGATTTAAGAGATTGTGCCACCACTTGCGTATGGTGCCCCACTGCTGCTTGCCGTGGTACTTGACGCGCATGCACTGCTTGTACCGCGCATTCATCTTGTAGCCCCAGGGGCAGGTCCTATAGCTGCGTGGCTCCACCACCGGCTGGCACTCGCCCATTTCCACACTCCAGGCGAATCCCTCTTCGCAGGGTATCCACTCGGATGTGTCCACAAACGAGTAGGAGCCGTCCCAATCGGATTCCACAGGCCAGTGGATCATGGCCGTGGTGGACTCCACAGGCCAGTGGGTCATGGCCGTGGTGGACTCCACAGGCCAGTGGGTCATGGCCGTGGTGGACTCCACCATCGAGTAGGACACGTTCGACAACGACTCCATTCGAATGAAACTAATTTTCACGGCTTTCGGAGGAAATGAAAGCCATTTTGGTACAGTTTCAATGGGGCTCTTATCTACAGTTTCGGCTATCAAGGCATTAGCCATGCTCTAATCTAATTCCGATCCAGCACGACCTTCGCCTACGAATTCCAGCTCCAAAGCGGAAATTCTTCGGCGATCTTTAGGCTCTCGCGTTTCGGCTTGACCTTGCTTGGAGCCTTGGGCGCTTTCCTGGGTTTCTTTGTGCTCGACGACACGACCTTGGTGGTGGCCTTGGGGGCGGTCTTTGGTTTCTTTGAGCCAGGAGCCTTTGGGGGGCTCCTCGGTTTCTTAGGTTTTACGATTTTTCCCTTGGGCGCAACTTTCGATGGGGCCTTTTTGCCGATCTTTGGCTTCGACCAGCTCCAGGGGTGCCATTCCACAGCCGGCACTGGGTTCGCTTGACGCTGATCGGACTTTGGGTGGGACTGCGATTTTTTGGGGGCGGTTCTTCCTTCTCCGGCGCCTTCTGCTGGTGCGTCTCCGCCTTCTGCAGGTGCCTCCGCCTCCGCAGGTGCGTCTCCACCTTCTGCAGGTGCCTCCCCCTCTGCAGGTGCGTCTCCACCCTCCGCAGGTGCCTCCCCCTCTGCAGGTGCGTCTCCACCCTCTGCTGGTGCGTCTCCGCCTTCTGCAGGTGCCTCCCCCTCTGCTGGTGCGTCTCCGCCTTCTGCAGGTGCCTCCCCCTCTGCTGGTGCGTCTCCGCCTTCTGCAGGTGCCTCCCCCTCTGCAGGTGCGTCTTCGCCCTCTGGAGGTGTATCTCCTCCCTCTGGGGGCTTGTCTCCTCCCTCTGGAGGCTTGTCTCCTCCCTCTGGGGGCTTGTCTCCTCCCTCTGGCGGCTTGCCTCCTCCCTCTGGAGGCTTGCCTCCTCCCTCTGGAGGCTTGCCTCCTCCCTCTGCTGGCAGTGTGGTCCCACCTGGTGGTGGTGCGGTCGTGCCTGGTCCATCTGTTGTTTTTGTCGCATTCACATCCGGTTCTGAGGTTGCCTCCTCATCAGGGGTATCGATCCCGATATCGGGTTCGGAATCAGGCTTAAAGGTTGGTGCAAGTGGAAAAGGTGTCGGTCCCACCGGTCTCACGTCGTCTTCCCACGGCATTTGGCCGCCTGGATACCGGGGCGTAGTCGGGGGCTTGGGCGCGCTCGTTTTTTCGGGCAGAAACCAACCAAACTCCTTGCGGATTGTGTCCGGGTGCTGTCGCGGCTTGTACGCCATGCGCACGCACTGGTCCTTCTGGTACGGATTGAGCCAGTGGAAGCCCCAGGGGCACTCGTGCCGCGCCGGCCCCACCACCTCGGGCCCGAAGATGCCCACAAGGCAACCCACAAGAGATACCAACGGTAAGCCCAATGTCCCGCTCATGTCGCTTCGGCCACCTGGCAGACATTGCAGCTGCAGATCCGTTCTGGTCTCCGATCTGGTCTCGATTAAAGTGTGACCAATTAAGCAGCTAATGCAGGCACAGATACAGATACAGATACAGATACAGTACGCTGTAAAAACTTTGCCCATTTCAGGCACGGTGGGTGGGCCAAGTCGGTGGCAAGTTTCGCAACGACAGAGACAGAGATCAAAAGCCGAGGCGGAGTCTGACACCTGAAGGACTGGCAAGAGGACAGACCCAGTGGAGAGCCTTCATTCCGTTTCACCTTCCTTTTTGTTTGCTTGTGTTGTATCCTTCTCTGTGTCTTGTGCCGTTTGTTTGTTGTGTGCCACAGTCTGTCGCACGGAAACTGAGTGCACTCAAAGTGTCGCCTTGCAGCAACTCCTGACTTGGAAAGATAATCAGACGGGGGTGCAACTTTTGATAATGGTTTATCTGTGCCGGGCTGCCTTTTTATCTTTTTATCTTTCACCTGTTTTCTTTTTTGGCTTCAAGTTGCCACCGAATTGAGTGACTTTCATCAGTCTTCTCGCGTCTCGTCAGCTCCATTTACAATTTCCTCGAAACCGAAGTTTAGGCACCCTGGGATCTATATCTTTCGCCTCCATGGCCAGAGGTTGCCCTTTGGTCATCTCAGTGTATCTTTGTTGTTGGCCACTTTCTCTCTCTCTTTCTCTCTGGTCTGCTCTTTTTAGCATTTAATTATTTGAAAAAATGCGCACACAGGCATCTCGCATTACCGAGGGGGAGGGGGGGGGGATGAGGGGGCATCCGTCATCCGATGCTTCGCCCAAGGGGGGGAGGTGTGGGTGGAGGGAAATCGGATTTGGTAGCGAAACGTAGTGAAAGTGCGATGCAACGATTGTGTAATCGATTGCCCTGCCATTCGATAAACCCTGAAAAAACCCTTGGAAATACACGTATTATTCCAATTTGAGCAACTTTTTTGCCAGTAAACCATTTAGTAATCCATTGGCTACAGTTTTAATCCCCTACCAGCAGCAGTCCTTGGAGGCTGATCCCCTGTCCCAGGGCCGATCAATCCCTAGCCAACCTTCTTGCCTCGTTGCCTTCTCTTTGGCCTTGCGCCTCTACTCTTCTCGTCGCTTTCGTCGTCGCTCTCTGGTTGGCTCTCCTTCAAGGGCGGAGCTTTGACCAGTCTACGGCTGCCTGTACCGCTCTTCACGGGTGCATCTCTTTTTCTAAGGTCTTCTAGCCCTCCGCCAGGCATTGCCGGATGTTCGTCGACGCCTTCACCTCCGCTGGGCATTTCCGGTGGTTGTAGCTCGGCTACTTCGTAGTTTTGAGCTTGTCTGACTTCCTGATTTTTGGCTTCAATCCCCTCGGGCAGGCTTGGGGTCGTCCACTTTGGCTTTGTCCACTTTGATGTTTTAGATTTTTCCACCGAATCGTCCCACGGCATCCAGGGGGTGATTGGTTTCTTCGTCGTGGTGCGTAAAAACCATCCAAAAACTTTTCTTAAGACTTCCGGCTCCTGGACCGCTTGGTACTTCCTGCGCGAGCACTTGAACTTCTCCCGGCTCGTCCAGCTGTAGCCCAAGGGACACTTGACGGGCCTCCGGGCCCGCCACAGGGACGGGTCTATCACCTGCTCGGGCAGCACCTGCTCGGGCCACAGGATCCCACCGGACATGCCGAACAGCTCCAGAGATGCCATCGGTCCGCTCGTCACTGGCCAGGCCATGCCGCTGCAGGGTTGTGCATCGAATCTTGATTAAAGGGTGACTTATCCATTGTTCCAGCGAGGGATCAGCGTGACAGATCGTTTCCCCGGTCAAATCGAGCGATTTTGAATGCACTCCTGCCTCGCCTCCTGTCTGCAGTAGCTACTGTCTGCTGTCGCCTGCTGTCAGAGAGCGTGTGGGGATGACGGGATGACGGGATGACAGACGTGGGAGGAGCGGCTGACAACATCGTCTGACAGTTTGGCTAACATTGAAAGCGGCAAAATGTTGCGGTGCTGCCTGCCAAATGACATGATTTCTCTCGGTCCCCCCCCCTCGCTGCAACAATTTCAAGCCAGGAACTCGGGAACTGAGCGAAACTTTTACTTATCTACGTTGCAGCCACAAGAATCCCCATGCCACACGCTGTGCCACCCAGCCGTCCATCCATCCATCGTCTTGAGGCAGATTCACGTTGTTCTTGCGTCTTGGCTTGGTGCATCGCTCTACACATGCCAGCACAGAATTCTTTGGGACTCTGGCCATGGCTTTGTTGCCACTTCATGCCTCATGCCTCATGCCTCATGGCTCATGGCTCCTGGCTGCCGCTTGTGCGTGTTTCATTTTATTTTGTTGGCACAAAATTGGGTTTTAGTGGATTTTGTGGCAAATGATTTTTGCCGACTGCCGTTACGCTTGCATAAACTTTAATTTAATTTCTGGCCAAAACAGCGCAGCAGCCATCCATCGAGTGGCCAACAGAAATTAAAGCAAGAAAGCCTTCAACCTTCCTGCGAACCTCAAGCACTTAAGAATCCGTGTGTATCTGTGCAATCCATGAGATTTTGTTTTTTTTTCACTATTTTCTGTGGCGTCTGAATCGCATTCAATCAGTATTTGCCGAGCTTCTTGCCACATTGAATTGAATATTTTGCGACACGGGAGACACACGCTTCCATCAATTCAAATGTGTCTGCCACATGAGGCACACAAACGGTCGCCAGAGGGGTAGAGAGGGGGCCGGACGGGGGGAGGGGGGCTGCACAAAAGTGCAATTGAGTTGAAAGACGTGCCAAAAGGGCGGAAACCCGAGCACAGGCCAAGGAAAAAGCCATAAAAATGGCTGAGAAACATCTTCCCCCCTCGTGCAGGTGAAAAATTATAGCGTAAAATTCATATTTGATGACTTTTTGATTGCCAAAACCGAAAACTCTTGTCCGCCTTCAGCGGCAACCCAGTCCCAGGACCCTGCCTCAATCTCAGCCATAGATTCAGGTCCTTCTTCAGCCACATAATGCCTCGAAAAGTGCTTTCAATGGCGTCATTGTCAACGTTCTTCACCGCCATCATCATCATCATCCACATCCACCTCTGCATCCACCTCTGCATCTGCTGGAGCTCAAGCTGGAGCTGTGGCTGTTGTTGCATGTGTAGTGCCTGTGATCCAAAGCAATGCCAAAGCTCTGGGATTAAGTTGAGGCTTTGGGTAGATGATGGCTTGCCACTGCTCCGAGCCAAGCGTGTGCCCGCATTCCTTCCTTTTTCATTTTTCAATATCTTGTGTCCTTGGGGGCCCTCGGGCGGGCTCTCGATGTGCTCGAGTTTCCAGGAATGTACATCGACTGCGGATGGAGGCGGACATTCGTCATGGCACATCGTCCCTTTCAGCCGTGTGTCTCCGGCACCCAAGTCTCGCTAACCAGCTAATTTCAATTAAAATAAAGGCCACCGTTGGCGTTGGCGTTGGCCCCGCGCGTCCTTTGGTGTTGACTGATGGCCGAATGCCGGTGACACTAATGCTCTGCCTCATGCAAGGACCTGGCCGGACACGGACATCAATGACGCGTTAATTGGCATTGTGTGTGCACCCCCCTCCTCCCCTCTCCCCCCTTCAGGTGTGCAATGATTTCTGCCTGATGTCATACAACTTTTTAGCCGAAAAAATACGGGAAAATAACAACAAATTAGTGAGAGGCGGAAATGAAAACATTTTGTCACACGTTGACCTTAATTACAGGACTCTTTTATGGCACCCCATTAAGGTAATACTTTAAAAGGACCTCGTTAAAGCCCTGATAAACGAGGGACAAAGGAGGACGGACGGACGATAAGGGGAAAGAGTTATAGAGAGCCAGGCAAAGAGGCAAAGATCTTTCTGAGGACCCAGGACCAATAGCCATGGCCGCTACTCATCGTAACCCCCGATAACCCTCCGATAGTAATCGCTGGCACTACTATATTCCCATGCCCCGGATATAACAATCAAATTTATCCGCTTTATATGGGGTCTTTCTCCCAAGGAACTTCCTGTTGTTGTGCGCTCATTAAGCACTGCTTCGAGCTGTGATTTGGTTGATGTTCTCAAGTAATCAACCAAAATGCTGGGCCCTGCCGCCAGTTCCACTGCACTTTCAGTGGCGGGGCAAAACCGACTCCGAGTCTGGCTGGCGACTCTCTGGATGCTTCGAGGACAACAAAAACCCAACGATTTTTATATGCCATTTGCCGATTTTACAACTTTGCTGGCGCCTGGCTTATGCCGTACCCAAACCAACTGTGGCGCTCCACCCACCGCCCCCAGTTGGCGCCACGGTGGGGCACAGGCTTTGCCCTACAATCATGGCTTTTGTTTTTTGTGTGTATTTTTTTCCGCCAGTCGGGGACGTCGCGTCGCGTGCTTGGGCCATTTTCCATTTTCATGGCATTCGTCGCCAAAATGGCGTTGCGTGCCGCCGCGAAATGTTTGTCGAAAATTTCTGGGAAAGCCAAGCCCAAAGCCAGGCTCGAACCAGAGGATACCCTGGGATAGAAGCCACCAATCGCAAAAAATGCAAACCCAGCGACATTTTCAGGCGAAAATCAATGGGTATGAAGGGTGTATTAGTGGCAAACACATTGAAATTTGTATGCGTCACAATCATTGGAGTCGCAGTCACAGGCCAAAGGACGAATCAAGTCATTTCTGGTGTAGCAGCGAAAATCATAAAAAGATTTATGGGGCCTTCAAGGCAACAGTCTACCACAGAGTCTACAATCCATTCCGATGGTAAGGTGCGTGCTGGCAAGCAAATAAAATAAATATTTGATGATATAGTGGCATTAGATGGCTACAAAAATCACCAGAAACATGGGCACTGGCATAAATCGTACTGTCTATAAGTTGGGAGGTGGACAAACCGTGCCAGGGGGTTGGGGGGGGGGGCTTCCCTTTCGGTTGCCAGGTTTTAATTCATTTTGCAACTGGAAACTGAAAACTTTCGGGGCGTGGCCACAAACTTTTACTGGGCCTGGGGGGGCCTACTTTCATTGTGCAATCGGAAACTTTATGCAACAATAAAATGCTTCCAAAAAAGTACAGGCAAAATGGAGGCAGAAATAAAACAAAGCGCGTGTTGACTGGTGTAGCCTACTTTTGGCCAAGGGGGTGAGGGGCGTTCCCCCCCCACACCATTTAAACTCTCGACATCCGCGGCGACTTCCGCAAGCAGTCATCCCCGAGTATCCCTCATTGTTTGCCTCAAAATATTAAATTCTAAAACTAGAGGATTTATCATAAAAATAGTGCTTTATTCATCAGCAAGTACCTAACCATAGTCAAGGAATCCCCCCCATCGCATCTCTCCTCCTCAAAACAAAAAAAAAACCCGTAAAAACTATCGGAATTTGCAAAAAATTCTGTCAAATGTTCGGCTAGCCTCTGACGTCACTGACAGGCAAAACCATAATTGAAAGCCTTTTTTCAAACCTGTGATGGGGCACATCGATCAAAATATCCAGCTCTGGCAGGTTGCAAGAGGGACTCTGCTGGTATGTTGCACGTCGCAAATGAAATGTCTGTGACATCGAAATCACAAGGCGCAGTGGAGCCGCAAGCTCTGACAGGCGGAACCAACCGATGGGGAAACATGCTGGAGCTTATGGAGATGTAGTGCCACTAGGACAGGGGCTTTAGGAGGCTTTAGGCAGTAGGAGGCAGATCGAAACGGTGCTATGAGGCTTCGAAGGAGGAAAAAGACACTTTAGGGTTATATTTTCGTATGTTATTGTCTAACGGCGGCTTGTAGCTGAGGGTGGATCGCAACTCAAACTAGCTTACGAGCCACGCAACGGTGAGCGGCGTGTGGATCGTAAGAGCGGGCAGAGCCCAGAGAGCGAGAGCAGAGCTGTTAACCGAGCAGCGATAACAGGCTGTTAGCTTGGGCTGCTAACAGCGCCCTGTTGTTGCCCTGTTACAGCCCTGCTAACCCGAACAGCGGCGATCTATCGAAATATATCTACTCCCAGAGCTGCTGAAATGTGTGCGCAGTAAATTAACACTGTCCGTCAGGGGTACACATTTGTTCAAGCCAAGATATGTGCACTCACACACACATGGCTGGAAATGCAAATCCAAATGCAAATGCAAATTGCATTTGTTTGCTTTGTGTCATTTGTCGCACGAGGCAGGGGTAGGGGCAGGGGCAGGGGTCTTTGGTATGCTGCTGTGGTTGCCACAGACGAGCACTCTTGCAGATGGCAAATGTGACAACTTGTTACAAAATTCATCAACTTATGAAATATAAATCACACACACGAGACAGATAGATCACATTTGTGTGTGTGTGTGTGTGTGTGTGTGAGTGCGTGTGCCTTGCCCTTGCCTTCATCTTTACTAAATTTCAATAATTTTCTGAAACTCAGTTGGCCTTTTTCCCCCTGCACAGTGGGCCAGAAATGGTGCCTGGCATCTGGGTTCGCTCGAAACCGATTTGCCCCATCGTACTTGACTGCTTTCACAGTTTTTGGGGCGAATATAGCAGGCCTTTAAATCGAATCCCAACGTCCCCTCGGGTACCCAGCCCAGAATTTTCATTCCACTGATAGCAGCCGAACTGTGAACAACAAAACAGTAGAAGTATTTAAGGTTTAAGCAAGAGCAACAAAACTTGTAAGTATAAAAAAAACAAAAAAAATAAAAAAAATAAAAAAATAAAAAAAAATATTTCTAATATTTATTTGTTGGTTCCTTTCTTTAGTTTGACATGTCTTCTGACGAATCACCCGCTGGAGGCGATGGAGGTGATGGAGCCGGAACTGGATCGGCCAAGGGCACGACCACGGCCGGAGCCGCTCTGATGATGGCCAGCCCCTGGCTGACGGTGGCCGCTGCCACCGCCTACACCACAACTGCCATGTGGGCCAAGCTACGTGAGATGGGCATATTCAAGAGTTTGCGGGGTCGCAAGTCTGCCGCCGCTGCCGCCGCCGCCGCAGCCGACGACAAGGATGCCGCCGCTGCTGGCAACGCCGCTGGTGACGCCTCGCAGACCAACGATGAGGTGCTAAAGCTGTTCCAGGACGGAACTGCCATCGATGGCTTGCTACTGCAGGACGAGGAACTGCAGGAGCGTGAAGAGGGTCTGGGACCCGATCGACTACTAGAGATGTCGCCCATTGACTTCTAAATGGGTGGCCATTGGATGAGGACACAGAAATGCAACACTAACTACACACACACACACACACACACACATAGGCACACACGCACACACGCACACACGCACACTTAATGTGTTAGATATTATCTACCCCCTCCCCCCCCCCACACTCACGCACACAAAAAGGGAACACAAACGAGCACTTTGAGAATCCACACGCACACACGCAAACGCAAACGCACACACTCACACACGAATGATAATGATAATTGTTGTAATGCTTGCGCGTTCCAAAGGGGATGGATAAGCAGGGAGGACACACACATCGCCACCCTCAAGGCCAACACAAATTGTTAGTGGTCATAATTCTGGCAATCGAAATTAATTGTGAATCAAACACGATGATGTTAAAGCCTCCTCGAATGACACCATGTATTCTTCCACTTCAATCTGCATCAATACATATAAACCATTTATTGAAAGACAAGCAAAGAGAGCGAGATTATTGGGATGGAGGGGGGGTTGGAGAGTGGAGGGGGATCGATCAATCAACTCTCGATTGACGACGCCCCATTATGTCACACGGAAACCGGAGCACATGCAACCAAGCGCGCCCCAAGCTTGCACTCGCCATCACCATCCTGTCTACAGACAGCCACAGAGCGACACACAGCCCGCCGCAGAGCGCCACAGACCGCCCCAGACCGCCACAGAGCGCCACAGATCGCCCCAGACCGCCCCAGACCGCCACAGACCGCCACAGACCTCCACAGACCGCCACAGAGCTCCACAGATCGCCATAGACCTCCACAGACCCCCACAGACCGCCACAGATCGCCATAGACCCCCACAGACCCCCACAGCCACTTCCTCTGCCGATGGAGGATCAGGCGGGGATCTGTTGGGGCCTGGCTCATGGAAAAAGTGAAAGAAAAATGTAATTAAATCAATATTCGGCCCATAAAAATAATGAAATTCTAAGACAGGGCTACTATGTTCCATTTTTTTCAGCCATTAAGGAAATTTCTCTTGTATTACTTATTTAATTATCAATGAAAATTGCGGCACAAATTATGGCCAGGCTTTTGTAATTGGTATTGCTATAGCTGCCACTGCCACTAATGCGGTTGGATGTTGATGATTTTCTGAATGCAGCTCCACATCGATGTCGTAACACGCCACCAGACGTGCCTCCATGGCTCCATGGCTCCGTGCCGCCGACGAGCGCTCTAAATCAGTAAAATTCACCCGACAACTTTGCTATATGTATGGCCGGACTTTTTGCTGCCTGCCGTTTGTGGTCGCTACCCTAGAAGAGAGTCCACTGAGTCCCAGGCAGAGGCAGTACCAAGGATGTCCCCCACCTTTGGAGCCTGCAGACAAGGCATATATTTCCAGTCTGTACCTTTCTTTTGTTGTAGGGTATCAGCCGCTGCGACTCTACTTGTTTTTGCTGTCGTATCGAGCGATTTCCTTGACGGCTTTTCCTCAAGTGATTTTCGCTGCAGCTCGAGTTGAATTCAATATTTTATCTTTGGTTTCTTTTCACATAATAAACGCGCTTTTGGCATAATTGCTGGTGCGGGGACGGGGGCGGGTGCGGCTGTGGTTTGGTGGCAGGGGGCTGGTGGGTCTGTGGAGTCACTCGATAATTATGATGTTGCACTGTTGTTTTTGCTGTTGCCGTTGTCGTTGTGGTTATCGTCATCGCCTGCCACGATAATATGCCGTTTGCCAGAGCTCCAAACCACCTCCCCCCCCCCTCTCTCTGTCTCCCCCTCTCTTTCGCTGTGCGCTTTCATGTAATATTTGCTCACAATTATTGCGAGACGAGGCAGCCACATCGTGGCTGTTGCTGCTGCTGCTGCTGCTGTTGTTGCGGTTGCATGTGGCAATAACAATTTCGCTTTCGCTTTCGCTGCCGCTGCCGCCATACCCCTTAGCCATTGCCTGTCGCGGGTATGCACGCACCCGTGCCTCCAGCACTCCCCCTACTTTCGCGTTGGTTGGGTTTTAATTGTGACTCATTTGGCCAACGTAGAGCTGGATCTGGACCTGGTTTGGAGATGGCAAGAGGTGTCCCCCCCCCCCCCCCCCGACTGCCTTCTATGGCTTCATTTACCGCTCTGGTATGCCATGGATAGCGCAGAGCAATTTGCAAAGATCCACATCTACATATCCATTCATATATGGTCGATTGGGGGGGGGGGGGGCATAGCTTTACAGGTGTAGTACAGTCATCAAAAGTACATTTTATTTTGTAAATTATTTAATTAAATAGTTTTACTGATGGACTGTTTCCGTGCAGCATATTTTGTCTGATTAAAATTAAAATCTCTTACGCAGCAAAGTTTTTCGCTTAAAGTTTTAATGCCCCCCCTCACCCCCGCCCCCTCGGGCACCACGCACAAAAAAAACAACAACAAATGAGCGTTGGATTAAAAAAGTTTCCCCCTACCCCTACCCCTTTCTCTTTCTCTTTATCTCTCTCTGAATTCAATTTGAATTTAATTACTTGCAATGCCAACTTTTGATACACATTGTGTGTGTGTGTGTGTGGGTGGGGGAGGGGGTGGGGGGTGGGGGGTTTCTATGATTTGTTAAGTAGAGGCCCCCGGGCCGGGATCGGCTAATCAGATCAACATTATTAGCGAAGATAACAAGACAATTGCAATCCTTTTTGCCATTGTCTATAAGCGGTTTTCCTCTGCCTCTGCCTCTCCCGAGCCCTGACTTTAATCCGATTGCCAATGCCATAAGCTTCCTTCCCCATGTGTCTGTGGCTGGGGGGGGGGGTATCCTCTATAATTAATTAGTGGCTATGCAAATGTGTTTAGCCACAATTAAATCAGAAATTCATCTTAAAGCAGCTCGAAGCTGGCTCTCTGCCTGCCCCAAAAGCTGGCAACGGGTAGACAGGTGGGGCGG
This sequence comes from Drosophila pseudoobscura, assembly GCF_009870125.1. NCBI lineage: Eukaryota > Metazoa > Arthropoda > Insecta > Diptera > Drosophilidae > Drosophila > Drosophila pseudoobscura. The sequence continues at coordinate 20,437,377 of NC_046680.1, read as the reverse complement.
GGCAAGGCATGGCGGGGGGGCGGCATCGTCTAGAAACTTACAAAACATGACATTAAATGTAGCCCGCTCGCAGTTGCAGACACAAAAGCAGGTGAAAAGAGCGCGGAAAACTTTCCCAAGAAGAGATTTTCCTCGTTGCGTTGGAAGGACGCAGGACGAAGGTAGAAGGACCATTTAAATGCCTGCAGCAGACAGTGAAAACTTCTGGCACCTATGGGAATTTCATTTGTTGTTCAATTTTTAAGCAGTTCGCGAATTGAATTCAAAGCTCTTCGTATACCCCGTAATCGCTGATTGTACGGGTATGCTGGCCCTTGAAGTCCTTTTTTTGCTTGGCTTTAGTAGGGGGTAACCAAGGGGTTCTTTCTTGAGGTTTCAGGACGCCAGGAATGCCGCAGTAAATTTACACAATGAAATCTTAAGAGGTCCCCAGGGAGGTGGCGCAAGCAGGAAACTTTCTGCGCACAGTCAAGGGGAGGAGGAAGGGGGGGGGGGGGGGGGTGGCTCACCTGAACAACACACGGCATATGCCATGAAAGGGGTGGGGGGGGGTCCGCCATTTGACCGGAAGTTCGACAAAGTTCAAATGACACACAGAAATCCTTGAAGCTGGAGGCTATGGGGGGCTATGGGTGGCTATGGGGCTATGCTCTTACGTGTGCCACAGATATGTGGCACGGGTCCGAGGCATGGCAACGGCTGTTATTCATTCGCTTTGGCAAATAAATGAAGCGTACACTAAAACAAACAAATTCAATTGAATCACTCTCCTGGGCATTACAATTGAATGTGCCCAGGCCGAGGCCGAGGCCTCCCCATCCTTGCCCCACCAGCCTGGTGCGTGTGCGTGTGCGTTGCCCCCGCCCCTGGTCCCAGATGAAAATCGAATGAAAATGTTCAATTTGTTGCAAACAAAGAAGCAACGCCCTCGAAATGGCCAGAAACCAAAAGTTAAGGCCGAAAATCTGTTCTCTGCCACAAAGGCAGCACATTGGATGTTGCACTTGGCTGATTGCAGCAGTTCTTTATTTCAACATTTTTCGATATTCCTATTTTTTTTTGGGATTGCAATTGTGTTTTGGGGCAGTGCCCGGATTAGGGGGGTTCCTCTTTTTTCTTGGATTGATTTTTATATTGATTGCGCAACTCTCCGTTTTGGTATTTAACCATGTTATGGGCACTGGCAACAGCCAATTAACCCTTACCCAGGCCCCTGCGCCTGCCTCCTCCTGCCCTTTCCCCCCTGTGCCACAGTCTGTGGCGCTTTGTCTACGCGTGTCTGAGCACTTTTGGTCTTTTGGCTTTCCGATCGTTAAAAGTTTTATGTTTTACAGTCATTTGGCAATCTGGCCGTCTTGGCCGGCGGTCGGGCATTACCCTTGATTGATGAATGCCATAAACAAACATATACATAGCCAGGAGGTTGCAAAAAATAGCATTTTTTGGTCATATATCAAGCGACCCAAAAAACTGCAAATGAACTGCAATTATCAAGGAGCGGCCACCAGGCCAAAACAAGTGGAAAACACTTTTCAGTTTTGTAGTTTTTCAGTTCGCAATGCAAATCATCATTAAATAAATTACTCATAATTATCGCCAGAGACTAGTCTTTTCCAATGGGGGGGAATTCGCGCCGGCCATTTGTCTAAGCCCGAGTCAAATTTTGACTCATTTCGAGCCCGGGATTGCTTTTCGCTTTTCGCATTTCCTTCTCTGGATTTTGCTGCCAAAGTGGGCGGCCTTAAGTCGTGTAATTTTCTGTCAAATTTTGTATGATTTTTGGCTTGATAAAATGCCAAAGGCGCGGCGCGGCTCGGGCCTAGTCTTTGGCTTTGGTTTGAACATTTGCTTCCTGGTCAAAGACAATCAGCTAAGCCGCGACTCGGCTCAAACGGACGAAAACAATAAAAATATTAACAAAATTACCCTGAAAATTGTCAGTACCATCAATCCAGGTTTCATTGTTTTATGGCCATAAATAAGGGGGCGTTTTTCTAATCAAAACTCTTTGCACAATACCCAGGAAATATTATCACTGGCTTGACCCACTCGTGGTCTCTGTTCTTCAAAGTCGCATCTTGAAACCCGTTTTCGAGACGATTAACTTGTTCTCATTAGCATTTCCATTTGACTTGGGCATCAGAAACCAAGGAGAGCTGTCAGGGAGAAATGCTTTCCACTTGACTGCACTTTTCCAGTGCAATTTTCGCACTCAAGTGGAGAGTAATTTGCGGTCGTCTTTGGTAACAGAACCGGGGACTGGGGACTGGAGACTGGGGACCGGGGATTGCGGCTTTTGGCTTCACTTTTCGCAATTCGCAATTCGCATTTTGCTTTTGCTTTTGCTTTTGCTGGAGGGAGCCAATCGGATAGTTGAAACAAGTCCATTTCGTAGACCAAAAGAAACTGAATGATTGTGGGCACTGAGTGATAGTTAATCGGGGGGCGGAGGGGCTGAGGGGTGGAGGGGCGGCAGGCAATGCACATGTGATATAATGATCCCGCAGCATGGGACAGCCGTCGTCACTCTCGGTCTTTCAGCGCCGTAGACTTTGTAAAAACCTTTCATTAACAAGACCAAAATTATGAATGCCTCGCGCTGCGACGACTCTGGTGACTCTGGCGACAACTGGCGTCAAAACAGGCCTGGGGATGGCCCCGAAGCGGCGACAACTTGGGGATTTGTGTGCCTTATATAACGCACTCACAGTGGGACAAATGATTTACACAAATTATTTTGCAATGTGCGTTGGCCAATGGCTGCTTTAAGCTGGCCAAAAGCTGTCTCGGCCATCACCCATCCGTCTGCTCTTCCTTCTCTTCCTCCTGCTGCTGCCTGTCGCCGTGAGCCGTAAGTCAAACAAATCAGTCGTGCCAGAAGATTAATGGCGGCATTATTGTGTCGCCTGCACAGTCATCCACATCCTCATCGTCATCGGCAGAGGCACCATCATCATCATCAACATCAACGGAATGGGCCTTCGGTCTTCTCTGGGTCCTGCCAGCCATCATCATCATCATCGCTGGCAACTTCATCATGCGGCTGGTCATCGTGCTGGCCCTGAGGACCTGCCGCTCTGTCCGTGTCTGTGTCCGTGTCCGTGTCTGTGGTGGGTGGTGGCCGCGTGACACGATCAGCAGCTGTTGCTTGGTGGCTTGGCACTCACGCGAGCAGCACTGGGTGAAAAGCCCCACTGCTGTCATCTCGTCTGCATGTTGCATGCGATTTTTCTTGCAGTAAATAATTTTTCATGCCATCTGTCCTCCGTGTGAGTGGGGGCATGGGTGTCTCCCCCATGTCCTCTCCGTTCGTCGTATTATAGCCCATTGATCAGTTTGTTTTACTAGCTCCTGGTGGGCTCTCCCAGCTCGGCTTGTGTACATTTCGGATTATGAACTCTTTAAAACGTTCCGCTCTGCCTGGATGTGGATGGAACAATCGATGCGGCAGTGATGGAAAGAGTTTCGGGGACTTGGTTGCCATTCCATTCCATTCGATTCGATTCGATTATGATGGATGCTCTGCGAGGGCAAAGCGTTTGGGGCCCTTCAGTTCGTGGATTTTCTTGAGAAGTGTATTATTATGTTCTCAATGTAATATGCAATAAAGGCAGGGCCCTGCTTTTCAAGGACCTTTTCATGCCTTGTTAGTGGCCCGGAACTATGCAAATTTGTTTAGTTTATTGAGCTGCACTCGTGGGGGCAGCCCAGGCCGTCGAAGTGCCTGCCTGACAAACAGTCGGCATTGTCCTCCGCCAGGACCGGAGCCGGGCCTCCGAGCCGGAGCCGAAGCAGGAGCCGGCTGCAATGCTGTAAAACTTTCGCAATGCCAGAACGGAGGAGAGCATTTAATTAAATTCCTTTGCACCTTTAGTGCTGCGCTAAAAATTCCACAGCCGACCCAGGACTCGGCAGGAGCCCTGGCCAGGGGCGGTGGGGGGGGGCCGACAGCCATAACAAATTAATCTTTGCGGCCTGCCTCCGGCTCCGGCTCCCTCCCGGCAGCCCCACAAATGAGGCATTTGATTTTAAAACTAGCAAAAGTTTCCGAGACAAAAAGAGGAGCCCCGGATTAGTCGGGGGCAGGGACGGGGACGGGGGCGGGGGCGGGCTATGTTCAATCAGCCGCTGAATTATGTTGACAGGGCACGCACATTTGGCAGGCACTGTAGGACCGTTTTTGGGGCCATCAAGTTTGCACTTCTCCTCCTTTTTTTGTGAGGGGGCACTACCCCCCCGCCCCCTGTTTAATCGATAACCTTCAGGACATGCAACACGATTTGACAGCCTGCTGAGAGGCGCCCCCAGAACTGACCGATTCACGATCTATTCTTGGGTTCTTGCCGCTCTGCATCGATTACGCGGATTAATCTTTATTGACTGCCGCGCTGGCAAGGAGAAATCAAACTCGAATCAATCGCCAAAAGCCATGGGGCAAGAGGCAGGCGGCAGGCGGCAAGTGCGTGAGAGAGACGTAGACAAGCAGCAACTTTTCAATTTCTTTGCACGCACACCATCCATCTCGCCACCCAGTTCGTGCCACATCCGCTTTGTTGGCGGTGTCCTTGCCCCGGAGCAACGCTTTGTCGCTTCTCCTTTAAGCCACTTGCCATCTTTTGTCCTTTGGGGCAATCAATCCGTGTTAATGGCTCTGCAGCTAAATCAAAAAAACAAAAAAAAATGAATGCCACGCCATGAAAGAAGGCAAGGGGGAAAGCCAACCAAAAAGAAAGCTCAAACTTTGGGCAAATATTTTGGCACTCAAGCTGGCCCCCAATCTGTGCCTTAAACTGTGCTGTAATCTGGCTCTGTGTGTTCGGGCCACATGCTCTGGCTATTTAATTATGTAGCAGTATCCCTCAAGTTTGCCGAACTTGTGCCTGCATCCTGCATCCTGCATCCTGCGGCCTGCAGGCGGCTCGAACGGAAACAACTTGTGTGCCGCAGTCAGCCCTACGCCCTGCCCCAGCCCCTGCCCCTACCAGCCTGGGCAAATGCAATTTGTATGGCCTTCAAGTGCGGCTCGTTATTGCCAAATTTAGAACTGCTCGAAATAATTCCAACAAATTTTCGTGCAAACGAGGCAGCAGCCATCTAAGAACTGTGCACCCGGCAAAAGTTTGTGGCAGCCGAAGAATCCATTATGAGTATGTGTGGCAAGTTTCCCTACGATCCTAACTCAGGGCGGTGTAACTCTCCATAGATCCCACCGACACTTTTGTCGCCTGGCCGCCTATCTGCCACCCCCCCCCCCCCCCCCATGCCTGCCTGCACGTGGACTACAAACTTTGGCGGCAAAGTTGTCCAGCAGCAGGGGCCGTGTCCAAAGCTGCGCTTGAACCGGTGCACACCGGAAGTGGTGTTGGTGGTCCCGCACCTGCCCCAGCCCCAGCCCCTGTCCCAGCCCCTGCCCCAGCCCCTGCCCCTGCCCCAGCCCCTGCCCCATCGTTGTGTGGCAAGTGCTGGCGAAGTTTAATTATGTAGAAATCGAGACACGCACTTTTGCAGCCAAAGCCATTAAACTATGCCCGGGCCAAGCGCCACGACACGCCCACTTAGCGACACCCCTACAACCGCCTACAACTGGGGCACGCAAAATTTCAGTGAGTGTTTGTCAGCGCAAAGGCGGATGGCATGAACATTTCGCACTACATATAGTCGAAATCGGAGATTTATCAGCTAAATCTGTGCTCCAGGGTATGGAGGCCTTCGACACAGCCTTTCGTGCCCCAGCCAGACTGGCATCAGCTGTGTGGAGTCGCAGTCCTATGCGATTATAAATTCTGTTGCATGTCAGGGGTTTTCATAGTTGGTACGTTGCACGGCTAGGTGGGGGAGGGGGGGGGGTCTGTTTCCCTGCGACGAGGTGCGGAATTGCATTAGGCTTCTGCTCCCTGTATTCCTTTTGCCAAACACTTACTGAAGGAAGGACTTAACTCTTAAAAAAAACGTGCAACTTTCATCCAAGCGCCACCAGGCATAAATTTTAATATAAAGAACAGCAGCAAAGTCAGTGAAAGCTGTGCGAGTCCTTCGTTCTTCCTTGGTGTGTGTGTTTTATTTGATTTTTCTCTCTCCGTCCGGCATTGTTCTGTTTCTGTTTCTGTTTATTTTACATTACGGACCGTAGGAGACAGTCGTTTATATCAATTAGCCAAAGGGTCTGGGTCGGGGTCTGGGTTACAGCTTTTAAATGAGTGCCAGCCAGGTTAATTGATTTATTTGCAAAAGGTGGCAATCATTCGACGAAAACCTGGATGCCTACTGCTTTGAGAACCTGTAAACGGGAAAAACAATTCGCGTTGCCAACGCAATTTCACACTTTGCCAGCTACAAATTGCAGCATCATAGCAGTCCCGGATAACTCTGCCCCCTGCCCCTGCCAAGAGCCAAGAGCCAAGAGCCGCCTTGGCCAAGATTATAGAGATGACGACGGGCATGGAATTTTTATGATTTATGGGCGCCTGGTCCTGCGCCTGCGGAACTTTCCTTCATCCTTCCTGCCGTCCTGCCTTCCTGCCTTCCTTTTTTCTGCCTTGGATACTCACCAAAAATTTGTTGCATTTTTTGTGGCTACCCGGCTAGCCTCTTGTTGCAATTCCAAGACCCCCCCCTCCCCCCACCGGGGGGCAGTTTTGATAAATGAGTTTTGCGCTTTTCTACGAGACGAGTGGGATCCTAATGGGGCACTCCATCCCACCATCAGTCATATCGAAGGCTAATTAATCCGACATCGGTCTCATAATCGATATTGATTGTGTCTCAGGACCTTGGAGATTCCCATCAAATGATATCGGAGAAATGTGTTGCCCCCGAATGATAGCCTGCATTCTGTACTTGTCGGCGGCTTTCAACATGCTGACGGCATTCGTCCTGCTGGTGCTGTGTGTCCTGGCAGGTGTCATCTACAAAATACCGCAAAGAGCCCAACCAGATCTTAGCAATGTGTCCATTTCACAGGTAGATCTAGGCCGGGAGGCAAGCTGAATGCCATTCTCTTCCTCATATGGATGCTCATCCATATTCCCCTCATTTTGGGCGTCCTCCAGGTTAGTCCTCGATCCGAGCCGTTTCCCCGAGTCCCATGTGTGTCTCTTGCAGCGCAAAAGGGCTCTGATGTGGGCGTACATAATCGCCTGGCCGCTGTTCTTCTCGTGTGTGACCATCCTGCTGCTGCTGATCTACTGCTCGGTGATCGTTTGGTATGATTTCCTGCGCTTTTGTTGGCCCCTCTGGTTCTTTGTCGTGTGGTTCGGTGAGTTAACACCCCCTTCCCCCAACCCACCAACCTTTTGGTAAGAGACATGTCCTTGCAGTGACTGCCATCCCCTCCTGGATCTTGGCCATTTCGTACCTGAGCACTGGCCATGATATTTCAACCGAGGCATCATCTACAAACTCGGCGCAATCGTAGAAATAAAGCATACAAGAAATGTATTTATTTAGGATTTATGTATGGGCAGGATGGGCAGGACGAGGCCAGACCACTTTCAACTGTTGCACGAGGCGCGGGCGAGGGGAAAAGGCATAAATTTCATGCCTCAATGAGTCTGTGGGGCGCAACAAAAAAAAAGTACACTGAAATTTTCAACTAAATTATTCATTGGGCGCGCAATCGAGCTGGAAAAGTGCAGTTCTCTCCTCCACCACATCAGCGAGTGTGAATATGAATGTGAGTGCCCCACCGCACGAGTGAATAGGGCTGGGCGGTGTGAGTGTCTTCTGTGAGGCTATCCAAAGGAATAAGGGTATTCCAGGGCCTTCCCCTAGAGCCTAGATGCAAAGGGGCCCCAGAGAGTGAGACCAAGACAGAGAAAAGGCCAAGGGAAACTGGGAATTGACGAGCAACGCGGCTGTTTATAGTTTTTTAATAGCCGCCCCAAAAGAAAGTAATATTCAAGACCCTTAAATGGGAATTAAGCTGCCATCTAAATTGCTCTCCAAAAAAGCAGGCGAATCTAATCCATCAGGTAATTGAAGATTAAATTATTAAATGCTCCATTAGGAAGTGCGATGGATGGCTGCCCGGCTGCCTGGCTGCCTGCTCTTGAGCAAATAGTTCACTTGTAAAATGCACACAGAGCCCGGCCGGAGTTTGTCTTCTTAATTAGTGGACAAGTTTGAAGTCGAGTGCTTTTGCTCCTTGAGTCCTTGAGTCCTGGCTCTGGCTCTCTGTGTGTGTGTGTGTGTCCTTCGGTGGGTCTTCTGTTTGCTTTGTGCGGATTATCATTATTATATGGCAATTATGCGTCTCTCAGTCTTTTGTCAAATTTGAGTACAATCTTTACTCGGAATGCAAGCCCCCCTCCATCGCCCGTTACGGAGGGGGGGGGGCTGCATTGAATCTGAATCGATAATTGTCCAAGTGGCAGTCAAGTACAGGCATGTCCCGTCCTTCGGCCACTAACAATATGCCGCAATTTAGAGGCAGCTGGCTTGATAAACGTCCTGCTGTCTGGTGGCTGGTGGCTGCGGGTAGCGGCTGAGGCAGGACTCCAGCCGTCCATCCAGGCGGGCAGGACTCACCTTCAATGGACAAATTAACATTTCGACAAAGGCAACCTAATCAAATGTCACAATCACGCATGGGGCTGTCCCTGGCAGGAGACCAGGCCGAAGGACCAGACCGAACCCTATCCCGGAGTGCCTGCATGTCCTGCCCCTGTCCTTGCCCCTGCGCCCGGGTGGCTCTGACACTTTTTGTGCTGCCCTTCGCATAACTTTCACTCTTGTCAGTTGCAAATTACACTGCACGTCTGGGGGGGTTCAGCAGTCGTGGGGGTGTCGTAATTTAAAGCTTATTTTGACACTCCACACCGCCGCCCCACCTCCCCCCGCCTGGGAGCAACACACCGGGCAACACAAACTCTGGCAACACCCAATTTGCATCTTTCAAAATCGTGTTTTGTTACATTTTGTGCATGCGCAAAAATTTGCATACGACAATTAACACTCCAAAGGCAGAGCCAGGATGCCGGGTTGCCGGGAGACAGGACCTGCCTCACATGTGTCCTCGGCAGCAGCTCACGAAATGCAACAGACGCCGTCACCCCTCGGCACAACGTGGCGTATGCGTAATGCCAGCTTCTGTTCAAGACTGAAATGTGAGAGGCCAGAGCCGGTAGAGGCAGGGGGAGGGGCAGGGGGATAGAGAGAGATATGTTAATGGAGTTGCTGTTTGAGCAGCAATCCAACCTAATGAGAATCTGTAAATATTTGTGCATCGCATTCAAGGAGGCGGAGGCTAAAGACTTGATCGCAGGAGTGGAAGGATCTTTGTTGGTGAGTCCTCTTGGCGGTTATCCCAACAACAGATCTATTACTTTTTGGACCCACCACCCCCAACCCGCCTGGGATTATCTTTAAGCAAATTAAGGACCGCAATCAGCCGCAAACAATTCACACAGAAACCGAAATCGAAGCGACGGGAATCAGGGCGGAGAGTCCTGTCACAAAAGGGTTGCAAGTGGATCTGAAGTAAGGGGATGGTGCAGGCGAGATAAGGGATATTGGGAGAGTCGAGGGGGGGATGGTGGAGGGGGACAACGTTGGCTGTTTGATGGCGATGCCAAGAAATGTCACGATAAGCGCCGATACAACGTGGCACCAGGAACAAGGAGCCGAAGGGGCACACACACACACACACACACACACACACACACACACATACACATACACACTTAATACGCTTAATTGACTTTCATGCATGCACGACTGAATGCAGCTACATGACAGCAAAAGGAGCATCATGCTCGCCGGTCGAGAGGGCCGAGAGGGTCGAGAGGGGCTGCAGGGGGCTGCAGAGGGCTGCGGATAGCGGTCTGGCATGTTGGCCAAGCTGCTGCTGCTGTTGCCAACTGATGCGAACTGATGTGACTGGTGGCAGGAGCATTAGCGATGCGCAATCCTTTCCAAAATTAGGCACAGGCGACACCCCAAAAAGAGAGTAATCCCAAATGTCGAAACACGCAAAAACACCAGACAAAAGAGTGGCAAACCAACGAGAATGATCGACTGGCGGATACCCAAAAGGGCCTTCAAGTCTGTTACAAACAGTTCTTCAAATGTTGCCCCATCTTGGGGTAACTATATGCCCCCCGAGGAGTCAGGTGCTTGCACGCCCAGTGCATCCCCTGGGGCAACGCCAAACAAAGGGAATACATCGAAGAGCGCTAAGCAGTGATGCCATAGAGCGGCTCAACACACCCATAATCGCACTCAAATCGCCTGCCCCTCCTGTGCCACACGTCCGCATTCAATCATCGATTCACTTCATTGAATCACTTATTCAGTGTTTTGCCGTTGCTGAAAATGCCGATGTTTCATGATTGCAATCCCCCCTCCAGCCCCCTACAGTCGCCGCATGGTGTTTGGTATTGTGTGGATTTTGTGGCACTTCTCCGGGCCCGGCATGGGTCTGTGTGTATGTGTGTGTGTGGGCAAAACTTGACAATTATGCAAGAATTTCCTTTCATGGTTTTAATCCAGTCACGGAATATGAGTGTACAGATTCATGTCAAATCCCCGCCAAAGAGTGGCCTGAACCCGTTTCGATTCTGCCTCAGCTTTAAGCAGCAGAACTTTGCCATTGCCTTTGCCATTGCCTTTGCCCTTTCTCTGTCATGCCTGAAATCATTCTTGAGTGCATTAAGGACCCCCTCCTTGCACTTCCTTGTCTTCTCTGAATGAAGTCAATGTCAGACGAGCAGAGACAGCCAGAGAGGGCCCTGAACCACTCTTATTTATTCACAAACAAAACATAAAGTATACATTTCTGGCCTTTGCAAGGTGGCAAAGGGTATACCCTTATTGGGGGTGGCCACAGCCGCTGCGAAGGGCCTGCCAGGGCCTGTCGGTGAGGGTATTCGAGGCTCAGTTGCTGGTGCTTTCAACCGAATCAACAAAGGGCTGCACACATGTACAGGGTCCTGCAGCTGGCGCATAATGAGCGCAAAAACATCCTGTCCTCCGCCACGGAGCCAAAAGATTTGTGCGCTTTTAGCGATGGAGTATTCTTGGGAAATTCTTCTGCTAGCTGACTTTTCAACAGGGCCAGGACATGAATGCAACTGCGACTGTGTCCTCCTCTGCGTTTTGGCGACATGTGTCGCATTCTTTGCTTCCTGCCAAAGTTAAATGGATCTCGTAATTGTTGTCCTGGCCTCAGAGACGCTGTCAGTGCTCCTGTCTAGTGCCACCCGCCACCCGCCACCCGCCTTCCGCTCCTCCTCAAGTGCTTTCTCGTTGGTACTGCCAGGCGTATTTTATAGAAATTGCGGTTTAATTGCTGCATTTTAAAGCAATTGAAAGGACACTGGGGCGCCCCGCCGTGCAGACATGTCCTTTCAAAAGGGGATAACATGATGCTTGCTGTGACTTCTTTGTCACGCGGATGGTGCGACCTTTTGAACCCTTTGTATACGTTTTGTATACAAGAAATAAGTGGAAAAGTCCTTTGAGTACTTATAGCTCGTTGTGGCACGTTGTCGGGGGCCTTCGATCACCCCACCAGGCTCTCTCTCTCTGCCGGAGTCCAAGAAAAACTTTACAAAGTTTATCTTTTCTTAGTTTTATTTCTAGTTTTACTTACTTTTATTTTGAATTGGAATTGTAAGGTCCATTTGTGGGGGATTTTATGCTTCATTGATTCATTGATTGATTGTTTTATTGTTGATGATTGATTTGATTGGGCTTAAAAACACTACAAAATGGCTGAGGAAATTAATGTAAAAGGTTTCGTTTGCAAAGTTGCACGATTTTACGCTTGCAACATTGCAGCCGAATAGTTCTTTGGCGGGGGCATTAAAAGCAAAATCGTTCGATGCAAATGCCAGCCATGGCGCCCCCTTTGCTGCCCCCATTGAATGGCAATTTTCCGTGCAGTTTCATTTGATTCTGCAACTGCCTCTCGAACTGTTTTTACGATGGGGCAGAAGGGGAGCTGAAACGTCCATAAAACTCAAACGAATGCACACAAATCGCAAATCATTTATCATAAAAGCGCATCATCGTTGCCATTTGCTCCATTTTGAGCTCCGCACTCTTCGTGGCAGCCATAAAGGGAGCTCCCCTCCCCCCACCATGTTGCAACTTACCTGCTAGATTGAAGGAGCGACGAGGCAAGGCCAGGCTGCAAGCTGCAAGAAAGAAGGAACAACACGGCAATGAGACACAAATTAAAAGCGAGACACATTCGCTCTGATTATGGACAGACACAAGATTGCGGCAGGAGGAGAAAGCCGTCAGGCGACTGCCGAATTAATTACCAACTCAAAATGCCTGACACAAACCGAAAGTGGAAATTAATTATTTCCCTATTAGTTGAAGCATCGATTTTGCGGTTGCCACTGCCACCGCCATTGCCGCCACCGTTGCATGCTGCCGGTCTCCACTCGATGACAGATTGGCAGTTATACATTCAGCCTAAATGCTGTATTGGTTAACGCCCGTTGAGAGCCTTGTCGGTTATGAACAGCACTCAATGGCCCCAGTCCCCCCCAGTCCCCCAACTGTTTTCCTATTAATGGCAATAACCCGCAAAGCTGCTATGCAGATGATAGGCAAGTCAGGGGAAAAGATCAGGCGTGGGCCCGATCACATTTCACATTTCACTCTTCACATTTCACTTCCTTCAAGCAAACAGTAGGGATCGCATGGCACTTCCTTCTTCGAGCAGAGGGCCCCCAGAGCAGGCCGTCGAGAGGGGGGTTGGTCTCCCCATCGACTGGCCGAGTGTCAGTTGACTTAATTTACGATTTAATGCCGTAAAAAACAAATCGGTAAAGAGGCTAGATTTATATAAGATTAAGTAACTGGTAATTTGAGTGCGAGTTTACGTGCAAGCAGCGGGGCACAGAGCCATTTCCCAGGCAATGAGTGCCACAAAAAACCGCGTGGAAATTTATCAAACCAGCCACTAATTTATATATATTTTCGATTTGAAAGAGAGAGGGACTTCCATCAATTAAAGACTTGGAAAGTGTTGATTGTTGAAGCGAAACCTCTTTCCAGGGGTGGTTGGGGGGAGGGTATTGGGGCAGTGAACGGAAACATTGCCAGGGAAAACTCTGTTGGCTGCCTCAAGTGGCAGCAGCATCGTTGGGGATCTATGCGGGCGGCTCTGCTGCCCCGAGGCACTGCAAATGTTGTTCAACAACAACCTGCAACAGCAGCAACAGTAGCAACAAGCTGCAACAATCTGCTTTGCTGATTGACGTCGAATGTTGTGGTTTCGGTTAGGATATTTGGTACCAAAATACCATCAGCAATTCCCTCACAATGAAGATGATGCTGGGTATGCCACCTCGATGAGATGAGGTGGCAGAGGTATCTGGGTGTCCTGCAACTTAGTTTTGAGTTTGTTTCGCAGGGGGAACTTTCCTGTCGGCCTTCCTTGCAATGGCTTAAAGGATGGGGCACAATGCAAATTTATTCTCCGAACTAATGAGTTATCTGGGGCTCTGCCTGTGACAGGGTGTCGAGGCACAGGCATTTCAAATCAATCACTTTGAAAAATATTTTTTAAGGCAAAAAACTCTTGAATAAATCTACAAATAAAAACGCAAAAATCTTTATTTCGTTTGGACTTTTGAATAAAAATATTTATAGAAAATAAAATTAAATAATTAATAAAATGAACAAAAATTAAACTCAAATTCCGATTCCAGTTGATTGGCAATACCTTTTTCTGTTGGCTTGTGTTTGAGTTAAGTTTTCTATTTTCTGTCCTGCACTTCTGCACTTCGTCCTGGGGGCCCAAGACCCGTGCTGCACACAAAAAGCGAAGCTGCTCACGCACTGCAAAGTCCACCACGGGGAAAGGTCAGTTTTTCCGCTTTTGGATTATCGGATTTGTCACACACTGTTTTGGGATCGATTTTGGGCTTGCTGCCACTGATCGCACTGGCTGGAGAGGCACGCGCGCGCAACTGAAACGCGAGCAAGGATAACGGCGGCAGCAGGAAGCCGGGCAGAGGCGAGAACTAACGGCAAACTAGGGGCAGACCCGTGTTGTGGCTGGACGACGACTAGAACCGCACGGAGACGCAGTCGGCTGGAGACTGAAGGAGCAGGCGGCAGAAGCAGCGCTGGCAGGCGTGAGGCACTTGCGGCACTTGCAGTCGGTTGCAGTAGGTGCGCTTCTTGGGCGGAAGGCGAATGCGGATTGTGGCATACGGCTGCCACGGCCTAGAACGGAAGCGGCAGCGCCAGCGCCAGCGCCAGCAGTAGTTGCACTCGACGCTGGCAGCGCTGCTGCCGCCGCTGCCACTGCAGTTGCACTCAAAGGCGGCTGGAGCCGAGTGTGCCGCTTGGTTCTGGCTCAAGAAGCCGAAGCTGCATCGGCCACCACCGCACGAAGCTGCAGCAGCCGAATCGACTTCGGCCTCCTCGCCTGCAGTTAATGAGGCGAAAAGGAACACACAAAGCCCGAAAGCAGCCAGAGTAAAAAGAGAACGACAACAAGAGCACAAACAAAAGCCATTCTATGGCCAGAATGTTAGCAGCCGCTGTTAACTGCCGCTGCAGCAGATCATGTTAACAGTGAGTGGAGAAGGCAGGAAATGCACAGCGCCAGAGCCAAAGAGAAACGCTCAAAGTGCGATAGAAACGGTGCATGAGAAAGGCAATTGAAAGTGAAATGCTATGGTGAGAGGCAATGCCACATACATGGCTCTCTTGCGGTAGCCGCATGCTAGGCTCTAGTGAGTGAGAATTTAGAGCCGTTCAGCTGCCAATTTCAAGTTGTATTTAGATGGGGTAAGGCGCTCTCTTGAATACAGGAGATCGAGTGGGAGACCCCACTCAACTCGACTTCCCTTTGTCTTTCTTTCGTTTACCTTTTTCTGCAATATTTTGGTGTCATTGCAAGAGTCAACACATTTAACACGGTTTTAATAGTTTCCATTGTTTGCTTGTATCCAATATTGACCGATTCCGGCTGTAGATATGGCCGTATGTTGTTACCATATGTTGTTTACCTCGGCGAAGCAGCCACGACAAGGCACTCAAAGCCAGCTCTTATGAAACCACTCGCCACCGGCAAAGGCAAAGCTCTCCATTGAAAGCGCTCTCTTAGAGGGGAAATAGCTGCTATGTTAAGGGCTGCTCTCTGTTAAGAGTTGCTCTCTGTTAAGAGCTGCTCTCTGTTAATAGCTGATGTCTGTTTAGCGTTGCTCTATGTTAAGAGCTGCTCTCTGTATGAGCTGCTCTCTGTTAAGAGCTGCTCTCTGTTAATAACTGCTCTCTGTTAAGAACTGCTCTCTGTTAAAAGCTGAGTGAAAATCGTTTGAGTCGTGAAGAGCTGCCAGTGTTCCCAGTATTTCTTCTCATGTTTTTTGCCTGGGGAAATAAAATGCCATTTTGAGTATTTCTGCCATTTGCCTTCTTACGCGAGTGGAAATTCTCTTCTCATTTATTATAAACATTGGCTATTTAACTAGACATCGTCTAATTAAGGGAATTTTCCCAGAGAAAAGCTTGCCTTTAGGTTAAACTTTTAAGGATTTTCTTCTTAATTGTATATCCTTTGAACTTTTTTGGCTTTTTAGGCTTATTTTCTTTGGCTTCTCATAGAAAAAACCAGATATGGTGAGAGGGGGGAGGTGGAAAGTATCTGCTGTTCGGTGAAGTTGAAAATAGTTTCCTTCCGCTGCGACCGCAGCATTTTCCACAGGCACTTGTTCATTTTCATTTTCAGCTGCCACTGAATTTGCATAGCCATTTAAATATTAATTTCGAATTGTCTAAGGATTTCCACTCCCCCCCCCCCCCCCCGAGCCACCGAATAGGTCCGGTGTGTGGATGGGGCAACAAACAAATTAATGGTCCTGCAGCTCAACCGCATTTTGCGGTTGAGTCTCCACCTCTCTCTCGGTCTCTCTCTCTCTCTCTCTCTCTCTCCTTCTCTACACTGCTGTGGCTGCTTCTTGTTCTTCTGGTGTTGATAAGCAATTTGTTTCTGTGTAGAGCTGAAAAATGCAATGCTCTTAGCCCCCAACAAATATTCTTAATGAAGAGCGGCCACGTGGCTCACAAAAGAACGCAAAAGATAATTGAGCGTCGTGTTGATTAACCCCTTGCTTGCCAAAGGCTGTGCTGAGGGGGGGGGGGGGGGGGGGGTTTCTGGCATCTCAGGACCAAAAAACCCCACTACACCTGCAGCTGCCTTAAGCCGGTAGGAAATTGTTGCATACCTCTGGGGGCGGCAGTGGGGCAGCAGCACCGGCAATAGAAATAGATGCACTCGCACAGATGACAGAGGTGGCTGCAAAGGCAGTGCCACAGCCTTGACGGAGTGTCATTTCCACTTCTTTCCCTGTGGCACCCCCCCTTGCTGGGGGCATTATAAATTTCAGTCAGGTTTCTAATAACTTTGAATTAATCATCTTTTCCGGTCTTGGCTTTGGCCCGGAGCGTGTCCCGCCGACACACGCACACACCGGTCCGGGGGGTGGGGAGGGGGTGGTATCCGTCTTTTAAAGTTTCGGCTCTCAGGCGAGGCGAGGCGAAGGCGAAGGAAGGCCGGGTGGTAATCCGGCTTGTGCTGCTGAGAATCTGCTGAAAATGTGACAAAAGCTGGCCAAGTATCGGTGGCTTCCTTCCGGTTGTCTCGTCGCCTCTTCTACATCCGGTGTCCATTTGATCACACACACACACACACACACACAGTGGCAGACAATGTTTGTTGGTTTATTTTGCTCTCTCGTTTGGCTGGTGTAAATTTCAGCAAATATTACGTACGAGTATTCCCGCAGACACCGGCATTCGACTCTTCAAATGAGATGCCTTTCGGCTCCCGTTTGTTTGCTTGTTCTTTGGCAAATTATTATTAAGTAAGCAGTCTAGACACACCGCTCCCCCGCCCCCTCCTCCTCTCCCCCTCGCCCCACAAAAGTTAATACATTTTTGCGGGTTTTCGCGTTTTGATAACTCGAAACTTTGTCTGGCAGCCGGATGTGGCACACTTTATCATCACTACCACAGCTCGAAGTTATTCAGTTTTCGGTGGGGGGAAATAAATAATATTTCCCCGGGTTTTCTTTTTTCCATTTCATTTAATTACGAAATTTGTCACAAATATTTGTTTGCCCCCTGCTTTGAGGGTAATTTATGATAATTTGTTAATTATTTATAGGTGAGAGCCATTTATTAGCTGTTCAAAGAGCAAACTTTTTCAGCTCTCAACTACGTGACGTGACAGCTGTAACCACAGGCCATTAACAAGTTTTTTTTGGCCCCTTGGATCTGTGTTGGACCCCTTTCGGGGTCGCTTTAAAGCCATTGGTTATGCCAGGCACAAATGTTATTTCTGGGAATTTCGTTTAAATAAATGATGAGCGGAGGAGTCCCCAAGGAGATGGCAGACTCTGGGTGTCACGCGCCTAACAAATAAACTTTACTCAAGCAACAGATCCGGCCACACCTCTACGCCTCTACACCTCTCAGCGAAAACATTTAATGGCATTAAAGTCGAGCGAGAAACGACAGATCGAATTGGTCTGAAGGAGCGAACAAGTGGAAAATTGCATTTTGGATTTTCCTCCCGTTGGCTGCTGCACGGGACAGGCCCCCAAGGACAGGCCCAACCCCAAACCCCAAACCCAAACCTGCTTGTCGGCGCTGTATTGATGCTCCTGCAATTACTTGGATCATCTGTGGAGCCCCAAGAAGTGGAGTCCAGCCAAATATAGCCCACACCCGATGATGGCCATTGTCTAAAAAAATGTCCGTCAGGAAGCCCTGGAGACCAGATGTGGCAGCAATGAAGCGTCAGCCTGTGGCTTGCCCTCACCTCCCCCCCCCCCCTCTAGCCGCCTGCTGGCCGACTAATATGCAAATTACATAAGCAGAACGCGTATAATTTCGAATTAATTATGCCATAAATGAGTCTCTCTCTCTATGTCTCTCCCTCTCTCTGTATGCGGCACACATTTCACTCGCATTCGCATCTAAATATTTGTATGGCCAGGATCCCCCACACCCCACGCCCCACAATGCACACCCCACGCCCCACCCCTTGAAGCCACATTAAAGCCATGTCTTGGGAAAGGCGTCAGGTGTATTTTATTTTTATGGCAACTTTTGGCTCAACTCTTTTCCGTTTGGCTGGAATTTTTGCAAGAAATTCGCATCAGTTGCAGCTGCTTGCCACAGTGGCAGCCCTGTGGCCGGCAGGTGGCCAAAAATGGCTTTGGCTTTGGGGCTGGATTATGGCCGGGCTTTGTTCTGGCCGGCCCACAGTGCCGCTGCAAGACATTTGCAATGTAAAACTGGAAATTTCCCTGCAATTTCGCAAGTCCGCCTTGAATTTCTGTTTTATGCTTTTGTCTCGGCATTTATTCTACATTTTGCCCTGCCATATTTCGAACTAATGAGCTGCAATTTGTTGCAAATGGCAGCCGGGCACGAAGAGTGTGGCATGTGTCGCAGCGAACCCAAGAGGTGGACTCCAGCCCTAACCATTCATAAATCCTTGCAGTTCTGGAAGCCATCCATCTGTGATTCAAGCTGGAAATACTCTGAAAAGGAGGAGCCTTCACTGCCTTGTGTTGAAGACTCCTGGCCAAAAGACACACAACAAATTGAGGACAACATGAGTCACGGGGCGTAAGAAAGCCATCAGACTTGCGGCTCCTGCAGGGACTCGTGGACTCGGGTGCAGCCGAGCTGAAGGACATGCGGCGGCACTGACTGACGCTGATTGAAGTATGATGCGAAAAGTTCAGATAGCCCCTGGACGGAGGCGGTGGCGGTGGCACGAGCAAAGTTTTTCTACCAAATGAAAGGGCAGGAGACGAGTCGGAGAGCCACAGAGCCAGAGACTGTCCTGACCATATCCTGATCGATGCAGGCGCCAGTTTTTGGGCCCGTCGCCATTATTAGCCAACGGCTTTTTACCCATTTTCCTGTGTATGCGAGAGAGAACGCTGTTTTTTCTCATGTCTTTTTTTTTGGCAACGAAACTTGGTCCTGGCCAGAGAGAACCCGTTAACAGTTAAGTGGATAAGCCAATTTATGAGTTTCGAATTTAACTTTGTCACTTTTGCCACCACTGCCGTCGCTCTCCATCCCTTTTGGCTGTGGCCATCGTCACTTGGCCCATTTAAGTGGATTTGTTTTGCTTTATTGGTTTCGTTTCTCGTTCTCGTTCTCTCTTTCGCCTTTTCTGGCTCTCATTTGGACCGGCTCCTCCGGTGACCCCCCTGCGTTTCCTGGCAATGGGCGCTGAAATTTTGTAGGCTAAAAGTTTTTAATTTTTATATATTTTTTTACAACTTTTCAGCGGCCTGTGTTTGGACTTAATTTATCCTTTTAAGATTACACTGAACAGCAGGGATTGGGCTAGCTCTAATTTTATTGATACTCCATAAACTGGAACCCTGTAGTAGATGGCAATCAAGGACTCAGGGAAATATTTATTGCACTCTCGAAGCAGATTTGCAATCATTAAAAATATGCCAACTAGAAACTTTTTCGGTGCTGTCCAATTAGGATTATGACATAGACTTTTGCCACTTGCCAAAGGCCCCTTCCGATTGCCGATTACCGAGGGACCTGCGGCCGGAGAGGGAAAGACAGCTTATGGTCAAGTTGTGGCCTTCGAGTGGCCGTCAGTTTCCATGGCTTAAAGCGAGCCAAGGAGGTCGTTTGGTAGCGCCTCAGGGTCCGGGTCACGCGCGCCGCCACAAATCTAACCCGAAAATGGGTGGAACAGAGAGAGAGAGAGACCAGACCAGACCCCGGAATGAATGCAAGCTGATGATGATGCTGATGAGGACTGGGTATGACTCCGCTGTCTCCGCTCCATCCTGTTGATCGTCTGAGGCTGATTTGCATATTTCCCAATTTACAACAAAGAACTGCAACGTGTGGCACGCTGTTTACGTATGCGACACGAGCGACCGTCGAGCGACGACCTCTGGGCTGCAGCCTGCGGTCACCATTCCGTATTCATAATCAGCCGGAGACGAAGCTCGAGATGGAGATGGAGATGGAGAAGGAGATGCAGCGAGCGACGACCGCCTAAAAGCAGGCAGCGGTTTGTGTCTTTCTTTCATTGGATTCCGTTTGGACTCTCTCTTTTGGGGGGGATCTGTCCTGTCTGCCTTCCCTTCAATTCCCATTACTTTTGCTGACGAATTCCGCTTTGACCTGACCCTCTGCCCGGCTGGTTACGCTTTATTACTTTTCTGGCAGAGAGTTTCGGTCATTAGGTATGCATGTCGCGTCCCAATGCAGAGTCTTCACGACTGCAGAGTCCCCTGCACCGCAAACAGAGTGTAGGATAGTTCTCTTCGCCCAATTTCCACTGCATTTCTCACCCATTTGCGGTCGCAGGGGCTTCCTTCCTGCCTGTCCGGTCCGGTCCGGTCCTGGCCCCTGCTGGGCTTTAATAAGAAATGCTGTCTCAAGGAAACGGCCAAACACCTGCCCCATGGCTACCATGGCTGGCCCCCAATGCAGTTCTCAGCATCAGAATGCAGCCAAAAACAGAGACAGAGACAGGGACAGGAGCGAAGAGAGAAGAGAAGTGATAAAAATTAACGACTCCCATGGGAGAGCGGAGAGCATCGGTGAAAGCAAGTTTTTAAATTTTTAAACATTTAATTTTGAGCAAAGAATTTTATTTGATTTGAATATGCAAGACGGGTCCTGCCCTCCCGGAAAATTGAATCCGCACTCGAGAAACTATTTGCGGATGGTAGGGGGGGGCGGCAAGACAAAAATAACTACATAAATAATTTATGCAATATCTGAGAATGTGCTCGCCGAGAAGCAGTGAGGGAGGGAGGGGGGTAGGAAGGGTAGCCGGGAAAGCGGTATTTTCCTCCTTATTGGAGTTTCAGCTGAAACTGTAAATGCTGCAACATTTTGATTGCTTCCAGCTCCCCTGGCCCTCAGAAAGGTCTAATGTATATATGATCGATTCGGAGAGCAAAAAGAAAACGGTTTAATGGAACCTTTTGGCTTTCAATAATCTTAGACTGGCTGAAACTTCATTAAAATTGTTTACCCAATCATTAGCAAACATTTCTCGGACTTGGCAGCTTTCTTTGGCGTCTTTAATCCCTCGGGAACAGGACTAGAGCACGCTTCCGGTTAGTGTTTTCTATTTGCCCCGGCGGAACTCTATTTATTTGCTTGCACTCACCCCCTCGGAATGTCCTGGTCGTCTTGTCGAGTTTCTATCACACACATTTCGTTCACATTATTGTCGGATGTTTTAATTTACACGAGCCTGACTTTCAATTTTCGTAACTTTTGCGCGCATAACTGCACGGCCCGACAGAGCTTACGGCCGAAAGCTTCCTCGAATGCATGGCAAGCGAAAGCTTTGGGCCGACTGCAGCTTTGCGGCGTTTTTATTCGGGTTTCAATAAGAACAAAAAATTAATGAAATGCTAAATTGAATAGCAAATATTGATTGTTGTTCACTTCACCTGGCACGGGCCCGAGAATTTAGAGGGAATCGAAACAGGGAAATGGCAACAGAAATCTTGGAATAAACCGAAACGTGGCTGCGGCCACAACAATAATATTGTGAGGCGGCACAACAAAATCGAAAATATGCCGCGGGCTGAGCAGCTGTTTCGCAACTGAAAGTCCAGCGCGTGGTGGGAGAGAGAGAGAGAGAGAGAGCGAGAGTGTGGGAAGGAAGACCAGCAGTCGAAGAGAGGGAGTGTGTGGGAAGGAGGCCCAGCAGCGGAAGAGGGAGAGTGTTTGGGACGGAGGTTCAGTAGCAGAACGGGAGTGAGAGGGAAGGAAGCCAAGCAGCAGAAGAGAGCGAGTGTGTGGGAAGGAAGACCCGCAGCAGAAGCGGGAGAGTGTAGGAAGTATGCCCAGTAGAAGAAGAGAGGGAGTGTGTGAGGGAAGGAGGCCCAGTAGAAGAAGCGAGAGAGTGTGTAGCCAGAAGGCCCAGCAGCAGAAGAGAGAGAAAGAGCTTTTTTTCGGCGCTTATGTTCGCTGCAGTTTGTTTGCCCTCGGAGAGCGCGGGTATGCGAGGCTAGGCAAAAAGCTAGAAATATATACGTAAATACATGGTATATGGAGATAATCAAATGGCATGAGCCATGAGTCGTTCATGCCCTATGATTACCTTTATTTCCTTCACTTGAAAGCCCTTGAAATTAACCCGCTAGCAATGCACTTTACACAGTACCTGCTGACAGGCAGGGTATCTACCCGTCGACTCTCTCTCCCTCTCTCTCTCTGTTGAACTCCTCTTGCCCTTGTCGCTTGTTTGTTTGTCTTTGCTTTTTGCGACCTATGCTTTTTTAATTTAAATGTTAATCTGTTTGCGTTTTCATGCAGCAGCAGCGTTCGCCTTCATTTCGTGGCATATTCTTCATAATTCCTGTGCCAGCTCTGGCGCTCTGCCATTTGCATATGAGTTTGCGGCAGACTGACGGCGAGAGCTTGAATGACGGAAGTGATTAAAGTGCGCCCCATGCGATCCTGCCTCCTGGCAGTGCTCAAGCTCACTTAAGTTTTTATATCCCCCACACACACTCACACACTGACAGACACACACACATGTCTCTGACGTCTCTTTATTGTGTATTTGTCTTGGCTGCCGCAAATAAAGACGGTCTAAATGCAAGACGTCGCAGCAGTGGGATTGGGACAAGAACTCGAAGAAGAAGCCAGTCGAAGAAGAGGCAAACAGTTGTACGTAGAGCAGACAGGGCCAAAAGGAGAGAGAGAGAATTCATTAAAAATTAATCCAACGAGTGCGAGGTATATTTGGTCCGTCCCATTCCCATTCCCATTCCCATCCCCATCCCCGCATCGTCATCCCCATTCGATCCCAGTACCTGGTTCCTGTTCCTGTTCCTTATTCCTGCTGTCTGCTATTCAATTACGTATGCCACGGCAGCCATGAAAATGACCTGCAGCGTCGTCGTGCCCCAGCCACACGCCTCAGCCCCATCCCCATCCCCGCCCCCATTCCAACACAGCAGTAGTAAATTCTAACAGCACTTGGGGTTCGCCTTACCTTCCACCCGCCCTGGCTTCACCGGTTGGGGCGCTCGCCTTGTCTTGGCCTGGCTAGAATGGCTGGCTGGCTGGCTGGCTGGCTGGCTGGCTGGTTGGTTGGTTGGCAGTTTTATGTGTTTTGTCTTCGCATGCCGCATAAACGGAATTATTTACAATTTATTTTTACCTGAGCTAAGACCCAAAGAAGTACAGACCGAAGGCAAGACCAAAGGCGGTGGCAAGTTCCAGTGGCAGTGGCAGTGGCAAGTGCTATGGCATTTGGTTGCCTTGCCGCTTGTTTGTTTTTGTGCTATTCAAAATGTCTTCATTGCCGGACAGAAGATGCCACCGGACCCTTATTCCTATACAGGGGACTCGAGAAAGGGGCAACAGGACTCTGGTTGATTGCCTTTAATTTGAAGATGGAACTACTTTGGGCCTCGCCTAGGACTTTTAATTCTAGGAGCCATTTAAGTGGAATGTATCGATACACTCTATAGGTTACTATCTTCCGTGCTCCAGAGCTTCGAGTGCCACAAGCACCTGCATAGATGTAAACAATTGGCCAATTAATCAATTGATTAGTCATTCCCAGCAAAAGCAAATCGTTTCGTTTGCTGCTCCACAACTGAAGGCCAAGCAATGCTAATCCAAATCCAAATCCAAATTCAATTGGAAGATGAAACCAAATTGACACACACAAGAGCCAAAAGCTAGACAAACACTTGGCACAAATTGGTGTTGGCTTAAATGCAGCTAAAGGATGCCTGAAGCACCGGGCGTAGTGCATTAACGCTCTGCCAGAGGATGCACCACTTGAGGAGCATCCTCCTCAGGCAGACTCTCGCACTCATCATCATCATCATCATCATCATCATCATCTTGCAGCACTCATAAGCACAAGCATGAACGATGATAAATCATTAGGGGCAACGTGTTGCGGCCAACTTGACTTGACAGTCACTGCAGTATACCGTTTTGTCTGCCACGACTCTGGTGAGGGCTGGCAGCCGACTGAGGGTGGCCGTGATGCTTGTGATGATGGAGAGTCCGGGATGTGGCCCTGCAGCACTTGTCTTCTTTACAACAGGCTCCCCTATCGCAATTATGCAACATTGAGGCAGTCAACAGAAGCCATTCGGACCATCAGCACCTCCCCCTTTGGGCCATTGTCATTCTCCTCCCAGCACCGGCGATAATTATTAATGTGTGCCTCAAGCTGCAAAATAATGATAAACTGCCAAACAGATACTCAACGTATTTGTGCAGGGGACGATTTATTGGCGCTACGTGTTGGACACCCACCACGCCCCCGCCACCGCCCCACCCCCCCTGATATGCCTATGGAAGGGTTTGGGACCTAAATGCATTTTAAGCGACTCTTCCGACCGCAATGCGACGCTCGTTGCAAAAATGCAAATAAGCCGCAAATACAAGTATTTTTCGCCTTCGAAACATTTGCATATTTTTCTCCCCATTACGTATACGCAGCGGTTAGCCCAGAATTCCACAAAAAGGGGGAAAACCTATTACCAAGGAGAATTTATTTTATTTCAAGACCAAAAACTCTAAAGAACAAGTCATAAGTGCAAGGATTTGTGGTAATTTGCCCATTTGATGTGCCAGTTATCTGGGCAGATATCGCGGCTGGCTATAATCCATATGGAGACGTCGTTTGTTGGGCTGCTTGAACCTCAGAAAGTGACGGTTCCGGTGCCGGCGATTCGACCTCAACTGGTGTATCCGGCGATCCTCCTCTGCCCGCTCCCCAACGCCTGTCCGCAGGCCCAGCTGGTCGATCTGTTCGGGCCTTGCGGGCCGCAGGGTCAACCACAACATACGAGCCGCCAGAAACATGCCACCGAGGACCATCCAGAGGCTCGAACTCAGGCCCGGGCACGAAGATTTGC
Organism: Drosophila pseudoobscura; assembly: GCF_009870125.1. Classification (NCBI taxonomy): domain Eukaryota; kingdom Metazoa; phylum Arthropoda; class Insecta; order Diptera; family Drosophilidae; genus Drosophila; species Drosophila pseudoobscura. Next base: position 20,412,490 of record NC_046680.1, on the reverse strand, counting down.
TAATATTCCTCGAATGGTATTCGTGGGGATTTATCGTCTTGTTCGAGGGGAACGGCGGTATCGTGAATTGCGAGCCATCGGCCATTGTCGTTTACTCTTGGCCTGAAAGACGACCAGAACTCAAAGCGATATTGGATGTGGACTTCCTAGAGTTTTACTTAAGTATCGTTCGAAATATTTTCGAAGTTGTGTGTTTGACGGGTAGCTCGTGGAGTCCTAGATCTCGGAGAGTAGTCAAGGCACTTACACTTCCCAAAGGGAAGTGCTGTGTCGTGCTGTTGGCCTCGTACATCTTGTTTTTTGCAGTTCCTCGGGCGCTCCTGTAATTAATCAGTCGACAAATGCAAATCGCTTCCCTCGACTTGACGTTCCATCGTTTGTAGCCTCGACTGTGTGTACATATGTCGTGCTGTTAACTGTGTTAACCGGAAACGGAAATGTAGCTTGCATAACAAATGAGACTGCTCCTTTCTGACAAGTCACCAAGGCCTTTTGTTCTCCCACTGTTCACCCCCCCTCTTACGGTCTTTGGTCTTTGGTCTTTGGTCTTCGGTCTAAATTGTTTTTCCACATATACATAGCAGAGGGTCCCAGAGCTCGGGGGGCCCCCATTGTATGCTGATTGGCATCACGACTGGCGATGACAGGCCGCCTCCCAGTCGCTCCGAGTGATGCCTACTCAAGACACAGCCAGAGCTCGGCCGCCAAGTGGGGTGGCTTGAAAATTGCATTTCGTCTGTTCAAATTTATGAACATCCATTGCCATGCGTCAAATAAATGTCAAAAAGTATGCCCCAAAAGTGCTGCCATTACGCAAAAGATCCGCGAGCCCCATCCAACAATGAAAAAAATGTCCGCTGTTGTTTTTGTTTTTCTTTTCCCGTGTTAAACACAATTTTTTAATGAATTTTCACGCCACTGGAGTGTGAAATGCCGGAATCGCTGCAGCAGGGACTGACGAACGGCAGGGGATGGGGGATGGGGGATGGGCACGCTGGATGCCTTTGACTACTTTTAAAATGCCATAAAACTAAAAAAAAAACAACAAAAATATATATATGTATATTTGCAGGCGGCAGACAAAGTGAAAAAATTGTTTTCGAAAGTTTGTGGCGGATGTTGGGCCAATTGTTGTTGTTTTTGACCATAATTCCTGAATGCCTGCGCCTGTCTGTCAGTGCCTGTTTCCCATTTTGTGTGAATTTACCCAAGCCCAAGACCATGATGATCTGCCCAGCCAAGGGCTCCATTGGCTGGCACATTGATTTGGCGCCTCCACAGAAGAGAAAGTTGAATGGGGAAAGCACTCAGGTATATATATATATCCCGATCTGCAAGGGTATCCAAAAGTTCCAGGCCTTTCTTTCGTGGATTTCATTTGTGTGTTTTTTTTTTTTGGTTTTCATTCGGATGCTTCAAGCGCAAGCGACAGATGATAATAAAAAATTTTATTACACAGAAGCTCATCCATTTGACTTAATGGCGGTCGGAATTTGGCAGGCTTTTAATGTGGCAGGCGTGGTGGCAGGGGGCAGGGGCAGCGGCAGGGGAGGAGGTCATATATTCCAGGGTATGGTGCGTTACTTCTGTTTGAGCTGTTGATTGTTTAATAATTTTCATTCCCTGGTTACTTTTCCGTCTGCTCTTCTCAAGTGGAAGTGCATGTAATTTTCATTTAATTTTTGTGCAGATTTTGGTAGGCCGCCGCCGCCGCCGCCGCCGCCGCACTGATTGCAACAGCCGACACTCAATAAATCAGCGAAATGTGCTAGCAAAATAATAATTAATGGGGCATGGCCGGAGTGATGCATGAAAATTCGTGAAAAATTGCCAGCGATCCGAAATGAGCAGCTCTAAAGGAGGCGGGCAAGAGGGGCACTCTTAATATGCGGCACATGTAGAAAATGAGTCAAGTGTTGCCCCTCTGCCCAGGCAGCACCCGGCTTAATTTCTCTGCCGTCTGTCTGTCTGTCTGTCTTGCTCTCGTCTTTGGCCTGCCTCCTCTGCTCATCATCATTTGGCACGGCCGGCCGCATGTTCAATATGATTCGTGACATGTTAGGGAATTAGTAAAGGAGTCGTTCTTTTCCACCCGGCAAAGTCCGCCCGAAGTCCGACCACGTGCGCCACATGTTTGTCATGCCAAGTGGCGCCACGCGGGCTGTACTCATTAATGTGAGTTGCTTTAAGTTTTATTTATTTATTATTGGACTATTCCTCTTTCCGTCTTGATTCCGTGTTGGTTTTTCCCCTGGATTTGTGCCGGCTAATTGCTTTTTGTTTGCGCAGCCACTTCGGTTCGATTTTGTTTTTCTTCCGAGCCCCAACAATCGGCCAATTCGAGTAGTTTTCCCAGCCAATTCCAGCTTCCACCTTGTGCAAATAGTTGACCAAAAATTGGATCTGCATGTGCCGTAAAACTTGTTCTTTTGCCTCGTAATTGCTGCAATTTCTTGTCGCCTGGTCGTCTTCTTCAACATCAAGTAGCCGACGTGTTAGCCGGCTGGCTTTGAGAACTTGTCACAAGCTAAAATCCAGCCAGCGGGAGTGCTCTCCTGTTGCCGGTTGCCGTTTGAGCCGTCTCTGGTTGCCACATGGGTGTCTGGCTGCTATCGGGGCTTCCAACTAGGCAACAGCGAGTGTGGCAAGCATATTTAGTTACATGCCTCAACATGCGGGTGTCGCCTCGGCTCAAACTTTTCCCCATGGCCGTATCTTACTCATGTCCCTGTCGTCCTCGTCCTCGTCCTCGTCCTCGTCTACATCTAATTTGTAAAATTATTCGCACGTACTTTCTTATTAGTTTGCTTTCGCATGTAAAATTTTGGGGGAAACTTTTGGTAAGAAACAACCAGGATATACGTTGGAGACTGTTACCCACAGAAGCCGTATAAAAATGTAGCCGGAAAACTTCTACCAAGCAAAATCATGGCCAGGCCCTAAAGAATATTTCCAAGTTAAAGACCCAGTGCAAACCGCCAATCCACTCCAAACTCTGAACTGCAAAAAAAAAACCCCCCAAAGGACTTCAAACAACAGAATTTTCCATTTATCAAGCAGCGTACAGCAGCGACATTTGATCAAGATATTAGCAAAATGTTCAATTTATTTAGAAAAACCGCCGCGGCCCATGAAAAACAATGGGCGGTAGAAGGGGCGGTGGGGGGGGGGAAAAACCTAAACCGAAAAATGCAAATCGAGCTCCGGGAATTAGTGACAGCCGAGCGGAAAGACCAACTCCCCATTTAGTTGCAGTTTTTCCTTTGGAGCTTTCCACCGTGTGACACTTGCAATTGACAGTCGCATCGAGGGCAGTGGGAGGGGAGTGGGAGGGGGAGAGGGACTGGGTGGGGGGTTGTGGATTGTGTAAGTCAACTGCAGCCTTTCCTTTCGTTTCGTTTCGTTCTTTTGCGGCGACAATTTAAAACTGCGAAAGTTTTAAATGTTCGCCTCGTTCGTTCTTTTTATTTTCAAGTTTTTCCTTTTGTGGCGCTTTTCTTCCTTGCGGCAAAATGTCAAACTGCGGCCAAAGTTCGCGTGCAAAATGGCGTCCCAGGCGTGGGGGGGGGGCTCCCACGGTGCGGAACACGTGTGCAGTTTTCCAAAATATTTCTTTAAGTTTGCCCACATTTTCTGCGATTACTTTTAGCCAGTGATGGTAATTTTTTAAGCTGATGTCTCAGACGGGTGAGGGGGAGGGGGAGAGGGGGGCTCTGGCCCCACTGTCCCTTGGCCGGGGCAGACAAGCAGCACTTACTTTTAATTAGCAAACAAAACGAAGGGAAAACCTAAATGAAATGACGCCCGAAAGTATGTAAAACTTTGGTTATTGTCGCCAAATAAATTTCACCAATTCCATTGCCCGGGCGCGGGGCGCGGCGGGGCGGGTGAACAGGTATGGGGGCGTGGTCGTTGCTGCACCTACAAATAAACAAAAGGGGGAAAAAACAACAGGCGGCTAACAAAAAGTTTCAGCGACAGGAAAATTATGTGGCGTCAAATGTGGCGCGTCGGCCGTGGTGTGGGTGCTGCAGTGGCAAAGATGTGGGTGGCACCGACACACCCGCACAGTGCGGTTGCCGTCGGTGGAAATTTATGCTGCTGTGTGAAATTTTACGCGACAGGTGGAAAAATAAAAGCACCAGAAGCCGCAGAAAGCGAGAAACACTCGCAAAAAGCAGCCAACAAAAAGTTGCATGCAAATTTTCTAAATGTAAGAGGGTGTGCACAGAGACACCAATCCCCCCTCCCCCACGCCCCCTAACCCTTGCCCAGATAAATCCACTTAAATATTTAAGAGTAGGAAAACAAAAAAGTCCCAAAAGGCCAAGAAATAAAAACAAAGTTCCTCAGTTCACCCAGTCATCCCTTCATCCCTTCATCCTTCTGTGCTGCCACTTGATTAGCAGCAGATCATCTTTGGGAGAGGGCGAGGGGGGGGTGTGCTGGTTGGGTGTCCTTGTTAACACTTGCCCACAACAACTGTCCCGCCCATTAGCAAAGGGTTCGTTCATCAATTAAAATAAATTTTCCATTTGGGGCCAATGCTGGAACATAATTTTTAAAATGAAACTGTTCCTGTAAATAATGAGGGTGGCTGCTGCCGAGAGGTTGTTGAATGTAACTCTAGATTATGGCGTTTCAGCGGCCCTGGCACTGGCACTGGACTGGTCTGCATCAATCAGTGAAAAGGTGGACCTAAACTCGACAGACTGTCCTGAAACCTGACCCTCGGCAGAAGCTGTTCACCTTTAACCTGCACCTGCCGCAATTGACTACAGTGCTGCCTAATGAAGTTTGGGCGGCACCTAGCTCCGGGGGGGTCCGGGCGCCTCGCTTCCACGAAAACGTTTACCCAAAACCTAGCCCCAATAAGTGTGGGGCATATAAATTACGGGAATAAAAACTGAAATTGCTGCAAAAACAGAAATACACTTAAAATACATGGCTCGCATACACTCGCATGTCCATGTCCATGTATTCCCGGAAAAGTGTGAGTGAGTCGAAAGCAAAGCAAAAACGCAAAAACGCAAAAACGGAATATTTATGAACGCACCACGCGACGAGGCGAAAGCGAAAATGCGCCAAACGAGGTTGTGGGGGGAGGCAGAGGTAGGGCAGAGGTAGGGCAGGAGTCCAAGTCAGGGAATGGAACCAAGACCAACGAGCCAGCGAACCAACGAACCAGCGAACCAAGTCCAAAGCCCAGTCCTGTCTGCCCCAAGCCCCCCCTCCGCCCCACCGCCAGCTTGTGTTTCGTGTTGGGCAATGTTTGCTGGCAGATAAAGCAAATGGCAAAAGTGTTTTCCATGCGCGATCGATAAGCACGGCGCCAGCAAGGCGGGACAAATTTTCATAGTTCAAGTGGCGCCTAGGCAGGCGCTCCAAGCCAGCCCCACAGAGTGCTTTCCCACCGACCACCGCCAGAGCCGTCAAAGTGAAATGTGGCCAAAAGCACACACACACAGACGCACCGTGAGAGCTCGAGAGAGAGAGAGAGATATAAATGCGATAAAAATTATTGCGGAAGTGCGCAAGGCGAGGAAAAAGAGCAACAGGAGTGGGCTCTGACGCATACCCCATCATCAGCTGGGCGGCTAGGCTGAATCATCGCCGCCGAGCAGCCGAATACAAGAATTGATATCACGTGTCAGGCAAATGTCAATGTCAGTTCCCCTTCCTGGCCAAGGAACCGATTTCCGGGCGACATAAAAACCTCGTCTTGGTATTAGTCCGGACTCCTTGGATATGCTTTTACGATTTAGGCGTGTGTCTCGGCCCTTAGCCTTCTGGCCAAATTAGTTAGCAAAATTAACTTGTCTATTTGCTTGGATTGTCGTTTTATGCGAACAAGGATGAGTCATGGGCAAAACCGCTCCGTAATAAACGCATCTCCGACTGAAATGAGCCCCGCCATTAATATCCATTCTATTGGGGTTTTTCCCAATAAATGCATTGTGTTGAAACAATAAAACTATATGAAAACTAAGCAAACATTGATGCAGACCCACTCGAGGACAGAGATATATGTCCCGATTGCGGCAACTAACATTTGTCCAGGGCAAATATTTGCCCTGCCGTCTCGACACCAATGCCAGGGGATGAGGATTGGCGAGGGGGGGCGGGGCAAGGCCCAATGCCTTGACCAGCGCGAACAATAAGCAATAAAATTATATGCCAAATTATGGTATACACAGTATATACAATCCACTCACACTCGCCATGCCATATAATTTTGAAATCAGTTAAGTGTTGGCTTTGTTCGGAAGGACATTCGGCGGCCCCCGTCCTCTGGACTGGCGTTTATTGTCGCGCCGTGTTGTGCTGCGAGTACATTAAATGCGCATCATAAATTTCATTACATTATTATGGCGTTGTTTGCGACAATGGACGACCGTCGTTCTGCAGGATTCGAGTACTTTATTGGATCGCCTCCGCTCCAGTCCGCTCCAGTCCGGGCACACTGCATAAATAAAACTATCCGAATCTATTGTCTATCCATCGGCCGACCGTCTGCCGCTCGACTGGCGCTTTATTAATGCACTAATTATGGGGCGTGGGCCCACGCCCATCGAATGCATTTTGTCATCGTAATTTATGAACTAGAAGACCCACTTCTTTCTTTCCCGAAAATTGCTCAAGGAAGACGGCAAACAAGGATATTTGGCGCACACGCCTTTATTTGTTCAGCAGTGGGTGGGGGCGTTATACAATGCCTTGCCAAAATTTAAACAAAGGCGAGGCGAGGCGAGGCGGCAGTCTTCGTTTGCTGAATTATGACAGAGTCGAGCGGTAGGGGGGGACATTGAAGGCCTGGCACTGGACAGCGAGAAATGCCAATGACCTCAGGCCGGACAGCGACAGAGGGCCTCAGTAGGTCGCAGGGCTGATATTGAAGATGGTGGAGGGTCACACAAATGTTATACAACAGAGGGAAATGTACCCCAGGAGAAGAAAGGGTCACATTGAGAGCACAGAAAACACTTTCACGCTCAACCGGAAACCATAAGAAAAAAAAAATGGAAAATACTCTGCAAACTAGAGCATAAAACTTAATTTCCAACCAGAACATTGTTGCACTGCAGCTGCAGCTGTCCGTCCGACCGACCGCAGGAGAAACCCAATCAGGCTTACACGACAGGACGGACAGGACGGACCGGACGGACAGTCCTGTCCCCACATGACAGGACCCGGTCCGAGCCAAGGAACAACAAAACAAAACTGAAGGCGAAAGTAATTTGCCAGCAACTTTGGAGTGCTGCAAAAACGTGGCACCAGTATGGAAATAATTGAAAAATTTTCACTACATAGAAAATCGAATTATGGAGAAAGTGACGGTCGTTCGATGAGGGCAGCCCGGGATATATCAATTAGCAACAACACGAGCGAAAAGCTATTAAAAGCTTACTTAGCCAGGCCAAAAAAACACAGTATATATGGAAATATGGAAAAGTTGAGACAAACAACCCCAGGAACAGAACCAGAACCAGCAGGAGGACAGGACATGGCGAGCAGCAGTAGAATTAATTGCTTTATATGGCGTGATAATTTATTGAAGCCCCCGATGACCAACATGGGAGCAAAGTGTGCGCCCGTCCTCCCTGGTCCTCGCCCGACCCCGGCAGGGATAACACAAGTATTATGCCAGCAACAAGGCGGAAGGGTCAATCACATTAGAGCCCTGCCATGCGGCCATGCAAGGCGACTCGAGTCGAGTCGAGTAGAGTCCTGCCGAGGAGGGTTGTTGTTAGCCTGCATTCTGCAATCTGATTATGTGCCGAGGGTCGGGTAATACGTTTTTTCTCCAGCAATAAATATGCCAAAGGTATTATGTGTTGGTTATGATGCCTGTCCGATGGTCCTGGCAGGCAAAACCAATTAGGTTTTATATAATTTAAGCTGCTGTTGTTTGCTGAATTGTTTGTTATTTCTACTTCTTAGCTGTGCTTTAATCTACTCTCATATAAAGGGTAGATTTGGGTAGATCCTTGCCGCTACCATCGCTCCTTGCCGCTACTCGGCAAGCCTCTTAAGCCTTTTTCAGTTTGATAATGATCTTTCTTGTAAATTTTCGTCTACAGGGTATCTCCCAATCGTTTCCCCACTCACCGCAGGACTTCTGTGTGCTGGCCAGAGGTATGTGATGAATATAATCAGTGCATTCAATCGACTTAATTTCATTATGAATACCAAAACAGCTAAACGCTTGCCTTTATTTTCATGATTTCTGCTTGCTTTTTTTTGCGCTGAACGCATAAATATTCTTTCCAACTTGTCGGACAGGACAGGACACTCTCTGGGTCCTTGGTCTCCTGTCGCTGGTCTCTGGTCTCCTGTCGCTGGTCCCAGCCGCCAGCAGCTGCTCGGATTGCACTCCCCGCGACTGCCTTGCTTGTTGACAAACAAATATGAAACTAATCCTTGGTAATTAGTGCGCCAACTTTTGCTGCATTTTGAGCCAGGAAAGGACACGCGGACCCGCACTTGTGGTCCTCTATCGTTGGCATACCCAGTCTTAGCCGTAGTCCCAGTCCCAGTCTCAGTCCCAGTCTCAGTCCCAGTCCCGGCTCTAGATCCTGTTTGCGGTCCTGCCACTGGAAGCTGGCAGACTCCTTATGCCTTGTGCCTTCCGCCTTCTGCTTTTTGTGGTTCTCCCGGTCGCATATATATATGTATATATATATTTTTTGTGGCGGTGTCGTCGTTATTTTTATTGGAAAAGTTAAGCTTGTGTTTTGATAGGTTTCAGTCGTAAAGGGATTAATTAGTGCGGACTTCTACACCGGCCCCGCCCAGCAGGCCGCCTCATGTGGCTCCTCTCCGGTGGCTGGCTTATGCATAATTAAAGTTTAGCTAACTTGCTCCAGAGTTTTGGCAAGGTTATTGCAGGCGAAAGAGCATAACGCATAACGATTCGTGTAAAAGTGAGGAGATATTGTTCGGCTAATGGGAATGCATCCAAGTGGAATGTACAGGGGAATTTGCATATGCTCTCGTCCCCAGAACCCAGAACCTAGGATATTACCTCAGGGCACTGTCCTTGGAACCACATAGAAGATGGAATCCTTTCGTGGCCTTCCAGCCCAATAAGTGCACTGCCTATACCCAAGTTTTCCCGCACTCAATTACTTATGGAATTCCCCAAATAACTCTTCAACTGGCGAGTTGAACTGTCTCTACACTTGAGTTTATTAATTTCATTTCTCCGAGTACGAGTACCAGACCAGTGAGAGACATTTCTCATCTGGAATTCCAATGGCGTAGAATTTTGCGCTGTTTTTGCCGCTCGTTTCTTATCTTTTTATTATGAACTGCAGCGACAATTTTGCTAGCCATGTCAGCGCATGATTTACGAGGCCGTGGCGTACAAATGAAAATTGTGCTAAAAACATAGCCACACAGGGAGCCCCCTCTGCCCTCTGCCCTCTGGATAGGGGGTGGGGGGGAGGGACAGGGACAGACAAACCTTTTTTGTGGCTGTGACGTTTTGGCCACAAAACAGGAAGCGGAAATGAGTGCGCAGAAGGACGATGGCGACATGTGAAATGTGTTTGCCGCCAAAGGGACACAAAAAACGAGGATACCCCACCACACATGCAAAATAAACGGGTTCAAGTGGCGCTCGTAAAAACAAGGAGCAGCGGGAGCCAAAAGGATAACTGTTGAATTGTTGGCTCTAATAACAAGGCAGGAGACTTGCCATTCTGTCCGCCGAGCAACTTGTGGCCAGCTTAATAGCCGCTAACAACATGCCCCTGCCAGGTGCAAGGCCAGGGGAAGGAAGTGCTCAAAGTTCTTCGAAAAGAGTTTCGTTTGGAACTTAAATCGAAGACTCATCTCTCTTGGGCTTGGCGAAATCTCGAGGGACTCATGAGGGGGGTGAAATAAATAAACGTTTCATTGCAAAATGCATAAAATATGAACAAGAAAATGCGATTAAATGGACCAGCGCACCCACACACTCACGCCTACAGGGCCCACAAACCAATACAAACATTGGCAACATGAAGGAAAGGCGGGCTCTAAGTGGCAACTCTCCGGACACCCTACCCTTTGTGTATGGGAGACTCGCTATGGCCTCTGGAAAGGGCATACAACTGCAGCGGCAGGACAATGCCGAACAACAGCAATTGTCGATGAAGGATCCGGGCCGCGTGCTGTGAAAACAATCCAATCAATTTATTAATTAAGCAAGCCACTCGGGCAGGGCCGGGCCGGGCAGGAGTGGTCCGGGATAGCCTGATATATGTACGATATACAGCCAGCCGATTGCCTGTCTGTCTGTCTGTCTGCCCCCCACACTTTCCAATGGAGCGCGGCGTCTATTTGTCTAGCTTTGTGCAATGGATTTTTAATGTTTTTCCTTGGACGCGGACGCGGATGCGGATGCGGATGCTCGGACCCTCCAGTGGGTGGACAATAATGTAACGCATTGTTAAGTCCGCTTGGCACTTTTCGCACGCCAGCTGTGTCCGGCCAACGGAAGGAACTTTAATGAGCCCCAAACTGCAATTACGCAAAACATTTGCCGCACTGCATGTGGCTGGAAGCCTTGGTCGTCGTCTGGAATTATTTTAATTGCGTTTTGCTTTTTATTTTATTGCATGCGCGGCGCCCTAACGATTTCGTTATGCCTGAGAAAGGGCCAGCCAAATGGAACCAGCAGGAGCCAGAGCTGCAGCAAAAGTTCTATCTACCAAGGCACCTAAGGAAAAGCCCTGGCTGGGGCCTTTCCCTGGACTGAAAAGATCACTGATCTCTCGCTTTTATTTCGAAATATTCTTGCTACCCATCTCCAGAATACCCCAAATAAAGGAGGGGTACAACTCCCACAATCGCTGACGAAAATCCTGACTCACCAACGAGTGCGTCTTGCTCTTGAGTGTCCTTTCCCCTTTGCTTGGCACTCAAATAGCCATAGGGAGGGGAAACCCATTCCATTTGAGACAGTTTTGCCAGCGCATGCGCCTTGTTTGGGTACTTTTTTTTATTCGAGAAAAAGACTCACTCAATGTTTAGTTTTCTTCTATTTTTTTGGTAGTTTGTGGCTTGTAACCGCCCGAACGAGGGATGAACACACATAATCGTCGAAAGGGGTAGCAAGGGGCAGCAAGGGGCAGCAAGGGGCAGCAAGGGGCAGCCAGGGGGCTCAATGGTTGGGGATAATTGGCCATAATCAAGCATCGGGATTATTCTGAACATAAATTGCCATAAACAGGGCCAACAAATCAGAGCCCAGCGACTGTTTGCCATTTTTAATTGTGATTGAGGCATAAATCAGGAAAATTGAATAAAAAAAAATGACGGGCAATAAAATCTGGTAAATACAATAAATAATATGTGCAATTATATATATTTTTCTGGCCTGGCGACAATTTAATTACAATTGGCCCGCAGCTATCAGGGGGAGGGGGGGCAATGAGCAATTGCCAATGCCGACGCGGTGGCGCCACAAAATATGCTAATTTATATTTATATATGAATATGGGCTGCCCAGGAGGAGTAAATCCCATACCAGGCTCCTTCAGCTTCAACTGCAGCTCCAGACAGGAGCCCGAAACATTTTCGGCGGCGCGGCAGCCCCCCAGTGGCTGCGGTCATAAAATTTATTGTTGCCAAATGCATATTTGTCACATTTTGCAATGTGTTTGGCGGCCATAGAACAATTTATAAGCAACTGGGGACCCTGGCTAAAAGCTGCCCCTCCCCAGCCCTCGCCCGGCCACGGGAAATTCCGCCAAAAGTGTCAGACAGCAAAAGAGAGTTCCTTTTGGTTTTTGGTAGACCAAAAGCCGCTTTCAAATGGGATTGAAACTGTTGAAGAGCTCTCGAAACTTGTGGGGAAAATTCAGGAAAATTCAATAGAGAACTTAAGGATATCGCGTTTTCCGATATAGAAGCCCCAGGAGCAGAGATATAGAGGCCTGCGACTCTCTCGGGGTTTAATTTAAGGTCTGAGTTTATTCTACCCAAATAGGAATCGATATGGAGGGGTACTCTAACCAATTTCCTTTACTACCAACATGATAATGGGCTAGCATTCCCAGGGAAACATGGGGCTCGTTGCCCTGTGCCCCGTGCCCTCTGCCCTCTGCCCTCCAGCTGTCACAACATGCTCTGAGACACACTCTTCACACCTCAGAGACTCGTTGCTGGACTGGAATCCCCCAAATGCTCGCTAAACAAAAGAAATGAAGTCATTTGTAATTAATGAGGTTTGTCACCCCAATTTGCCGCAACTTTGGGCCACACAATACCCGGCCAAACCAAACAGAAGAAAGAAGAAAGGAAACATCAGTGGTGAGGAGAGTTCAACCTGGCAGCATATTGAAAATCACAGCCAGTGGGCTGAGGCATCAAACACCAAACAAAAAAAAAGCGCACAGAAATGCCATCCACAAAACAATCTAATTATATCGTTAAGCACACCGAAATTGGCAGGGTGCAAAGCCACCCTTAGCGCAGGGAGTCGCAGCACCCCTCAGGTGTGGGCTCTGGGAGTCCTGTGCGTTGACACCTTGACTGACAGACAGACAGACAGACAGACAGACAGATAGACAGTCGGAAAGCCACATTCTTGACCCTGACAGACGACGGGGAGGAGGACAGGCCGGCTCTGGATTCGCTTTTGGGTGACAGTTTCCGTATCCGTTTTGCTTGTTTAATTAAAATTATGTAAATAAATTTATTTAGCTGACATTGCCCCGTAATTAAGTGCAAGCAGGAGGGCCAGGAAGGACTATGTGCATCTGTTGCCTGTCGCCAAAGGCCACCTTGCCGGGCAAGTTATGCCTCCAGCTGGTCCAGCTGCTGCTGCTTCTCCTTAGTCTCTTTCTGATAGTATATAAGCAAACAAATTAGCCTTGAAATGAGCAATTTGCAGGCCATGGTGGGGAACAGAGGTGGGGGATGCTGTCTCCGCCGTGAACAGCAGAAACAGAGCTGACAGCAGCTGTCAGAGGAGCGGCCAGCGAGCGAGCGAGCATTACGTATTCCATCCGGGTGAGAGAGGCGTGAAAAAGCAATTAAGTGTGAAGTCCTTAGGATCGCCCAAGAAAAGCGCACAAAGTTTGTCTCTGTCTGGATATATATATAGATGGAACGTATTACCGATTCCTCAAAGTCATTGGAAATAAATGAAAAATGATCCCAAGCATGCTAATAGATACGGGATAATGGACCCTCTTGATGGGTCAAATATATGACCTCGACACTCGCCATCATAATCCAGCATTCAGACTAATGAAATGCCAAAAGGCAGACCCCCCGTTTCACATATGTCAGCGTCATGACACCTCCACTCCAGGACCTCGGAAAACTCCACACGTTCACGTACTCGATTGACGTCACCACAGTGAAGCCATGTTGACATCGACAGGGGAGAAATTGTTTTGATGAATGTGTCGATTTAATTGATGAATGAGTTTTTAAGCTGGCAAAAATCGAATGGAATCACGTGGAAAGGTGGGGGGGGGGGGGCTGGGGACATGGCATGGTAATGGAATTGGAATTGGTAAATGTGTTGGCACGACAGGTGAGGGGCTCAATTAATAGCGGCTCTTAAACAAACCGAAAACAGAGACCGGAAGAGCGCCCGAAAAGTATGCAATATAAATTTCGAAAAACAGCAAAACTCAAAGCGCAACAATTGCAGACCACAAATATCAATAAAAAACCAATACAACATGGAGCTACAAATGTTGCGATTTGTTGAGACCCAAAGGCAAAGGGGGGGGGAGTCAGTTCCAGGCATGCAATAATATAAATTCCAGGCAACAGAGCCACAGAGCACAGACCAACCCTGCTTTAATCGAGGTAGTGGCACAAAAAACTCAAAAAAAAAAAGGAAACGAAGAGCAAATAAAATCCAACATCAAACTATAAATAGACCCAGGCAGGCAGGCAGGCAGGCAGGCAGTCCTGTGCACTCTGCCCCATGTGTGTGCGTGTGTGTGTGTGTGTGTGTGTGTGTGCTGTTATTGGAGTGAATTTCCAGGGAAAAGTCTTGTGGCTTAATCTACAACAGCATGCGGTTTGTTGGCTGCCTCAGCACCCGGGGCTCTGCGCCAGGAGCGGCGGCAATAAAAGGCTGAAGGCTGCAGGCTGAAAACAGAAAACAGAAATGGGTAGCCGCATTTCGGCGTCGGCTGAAGGGGCGGTCTTAAATATTTAAGACTTTCGGCCTGGAAGACTCCACCGATTCATTAGGGGGATACGCTTGCAGATACCTATGAGGATATTAAATGATACCCCGCTAGACGATCGCCAAAAGGGATTTAATTTTCTTTGAGATCTTCTAGCAATTGAAAACAACAAAAAGGGGACACTAATTGGGGCTGTGGCCCGCGATGTGTGGACTATCCTTCGGGGCACTGCTTCAGTCTGACGGAATGCCGCCCACTTTTAAGCCCTTTGACTATCTCATATTTCCTGTGAACGTAAGTAGGCTTAAGTTAATTAGCAGGCTTAACTGCTCTTTGCCCTTTGCCCTTTGCCCTCTGCCTTTGCTGCTGCTGCGTGTCCTTTTGGAATGTTGAATGCGAGACATCGTATTAAGCTTAATGTGCCGCGTGCGCATAAAACAAAATTTCAACTGCAATTAGTCGTGCAAGACTCTTTCCGTCCCCTCCCCCCTGTCCCTCTCCCTCTCCCTCTGATAAAAACCATAAAAATTTTTCCGCCAACATGGCAAATAATTTGGCTAACGACATTTTGTAACTAATGCCGGCCAACCGCAACAGCAGCAACAGCAACAGCAGCAACAACAGCGATAACCATTAACACGCCCCCGCGTGGAAAATGCAGTGCCACAGTGGCAGCCAAAAGAAGAACAACAACAGAAGCTGGTCATTAAAAGTCCACCCATAACAGTTTATTGTAATGCGACCGCTCGTAGGCCAACTGGACAAGTGGCTAGCCCACCCCCCCCCCCCCAGCATGTTCCTGTGCCCCGGCGTTGCCACTTAATTAGAAAAGTTTTGGCGCGCCACGAGACAAAAGCCATTGACAGCGACAAAAAGTTGGATCCGCCCCCTCCCCCCCCTCCAGTGCGCCAAACTGCATTGGGAAGAGGGCTAAGTTGACTAAAAGTTGACCACGGAAGTGGGAACACCCTTAGACTGTGGAGCACAAGAGACCTTAGAAGGAGGTAAACTGCCACTGCAACATCATCGACACTCGGCTATACCCCTTAGCAAGTAGGGAAACATGCTAAATGTTCGACTATTAGCAGCAACAAATGACATTTGAGGAAGACAAGTCTCCGTTCTTTTTTGTTCTTGGGCAGACAGAGCAGCTCAAAGACGACACAGCCCGACTTTGAGCCATGGACGTGGTATGGTAATGGCAGGAGAGGAGGAACCGGGAATGGCCATGGGAATGGAGGTTAAGCCAACAGAGGAGGCACCTGCACCAGGGACTCTATTTGCGCTGTTTTTTTTCCAATTAATTGCTTCTACGTGGGTGTGCGCATCGCGAATGTCAACAAAGGCCTCTGCACGGAGCTCGTTCGGCCTTGTGCCGCATGCCCCATGCCGCATGCCACTGGCGAATGCCTGCGGCATTGTCAGGCCTCCCGCTGGCAGTGCGCTGACACTAACATATGGGAAATAAAAAAACGAACGTGCAAGGAAAGACGGACAGACTCATCAATGCTTTCGATTGAAAACTTTTGCACGGCCCATGTGGCCGGGTAGGTTTTCCTCTCCATTTGTTTGCTCCCCTCCAGTAACGGGTGGAAAAATGGTGAATTGGAAATGCGAGTGGGGCAAACAATAAGCCGTTACAATGGGCTTCTTTCTATCTCCCTCCTATCCGTGTACCTCTCGATTTGGGGGCAGATGCTCGCCGCAGTTTGCACAGCTGCCTTCCGCCCCAATATCTATGCAAAATTTAGGCAATATGCCCCGGATATGGGGCAAGTAAATTCGGGTTTTCAATTATGAATCTGTTCTCATGTGGCACCCTTTATTGTTGGCCTACGTTTTCGTTCTTTCTCCGGAATATTCGGTGAATAGTTTGCTGCTTAATCAATGGGAAGTTTTTCCAATTCCAATTGCAAACAACATGGAAGGAGTTTCCAGTGCATATTAATGTTGAAATGGGCGTGTCGCCACCTCCTGGGTGATGGTGAGAAAGAGTTGCTGCCAGCACGCGATATTCTTGCCAGCACGCGTCCATTTATCATTCGTTGACACTTGCGGATGGCAAGGCGATATCAACCAGAAAGAAGTCTATCCTCTCACAATATGGCCACTCCCTCGCAGTAGGGAGGCGGAGGCGGAGGCGCACTGTCAAAACAGGGACCATCTTTTTCAGTTCGTTTTTGCCATCGAAACCGCAAACAAGCGAATTAGCTGGTTTCCCAAGGTACCTGCCGTTGACAGGCGCCGGGACTGCGACAGGACGAGG
This sequence comes from Drosophila pseudoobscura, assembly GCF_009870125.1. Lineage (NCBI taxonomy): Eukaryota > Metazoa > Arthropoda > Insecta > Diptera > Drosophilidae > Drosophila > Drosophila pseudoobscura. Next base: position 20,396,080 of record NC_046680.1, on the reverse strand, counting down.
GACTGGAGCTGCCATTGGAGTTGTCAAAAGCAAAGCAAAAGTGGAACCCCATCCAATGGGCCGTCAAGGCGGGGGTGGCGGCATCTTCCAACATGCAAGTTGGCGGCAATTGAAAACTCATTGACAGTTGACAATGGAAAAAAAATAATAGAAAAACGAAAACGCCAGCAACTGGTTGGAGGACCGAGGAGCCAAAACTCAATTGCAGTTACATTTCAATGCAAATACCCTGTACTCGGTCGAGTGCCAGGATATACCGCAGCCAGCGCTCCCTTTGAGGAACTCAATGTTAGATTGCTGGCCTAGAGGGTATCTGTGCAGCGTTCCTGTAAGGGGTGGCCCTCTCTTCGAGCCCTCTTCTAGCCTAGGTTGTCGCCTCTCTTATCCAGAACTTTGTTTTCCGGCTTGTCGTTGACAGGCAGCGTTTGTTCGGTTAGTGGTTGGCCCTGTTGTTGTTATTCATTCGGAGTTGTACTGGCATGCTGAGACGTTTTCTATTTGAAATTGTCAGCGGCAATTGATATGCATTGCTGCAGCTGAATGTCTCTTTGTTTTGTCTGTCGATTGCGGTTGGTTGCTGCTTCAGGAAATTGATTTCCACAATCATGGAGCGTTGCAGCACAGCCCGTGCACAGCCCTTGCACTGCACTGCATGTATTGGCACCGCAAATGAAGCGAGCAATTAAAACAACAACGATCAAGGGGCGGGATGGGGCGGAAGCTACCAATAAATTGCTGCACACTTGAACGCGCGCGCCTGCAAGTATGCAACGGAAAATGCATTTAATTTTCGGCGAGCTTTGAGATGGAATTCTTCCTTGTGATTTGATATTTAATGCACGTACTCAATGAAGAAATTCCAACAGCAGCGCATTAGTAGACAAGAAGCTTCAGCTGTTGGCAGAACCCAGCCGGACGGACAGAGCGGAGCGGACACGGGCGGACACGGTCGGACAGGGGTAGGTAGCGACGCCTGCCAATTGCTTTTCAACATATTTGATGCGACGACGACTTTCGACATTTTGCAACTTGGCCACGTACAGAAGTCGAAAAAAGGAAGATGGGAAAAACAAGCAGGAAACGGCAAAGACGGGCAATGGCGACTAGAAGATGCCCTCTGCCTGAGGACTGAGTCGAAAAGGTATATTTGAGAGTTGCCAAGCCACTTACAGTCCCCCACAAGCGGCTCCCTAGCCAACTTTGAAGCGAGTACACTTCCCCTCTACGGGGTGTCGGAAAACCCCTAAAAGCAAAGTGCAAAACCAACAACCAACTACTAACAGCCACTGCAGAAGCAACAACAACAACAGCAACAACAACAGCTGCGACGCTGGTTAAGCATACAAACTGTATATAACGTATACGCCCTGTGTCTGCGAGGCTGGGGTTGAGAGGCGAAGTGAAGCATACGCCATGTTGACCCAACAACAAACATAAAATGTAATCGCAGCTAATAAGAAAACTAAGCAGATCCTGGCTGGTCACGATTTACGCTCGTTTCGCATTCGATTTGCGATGCGCCATTGGCAGAGCCACACGATGCACCACTGTCCACCCGGTGCACAGTGGAATCACTGCGGAGCCTTGGCCCAGGGTCTATGCCAGCCTCTAGAGGGCCGCTTGAAGGCAATTTCTAACCACTGTGCTGGCTCCTGGCCCTGCACCGCCATGTCAATGGACATTTAATGGCGCTCCCCATTATGCGCCGCATCAAATGTGCCAAATACGCTTCGCTGGCAATAAATGCTGCATGGCGAGGTTTCTCTTCGATGCAAGTCAACCCTCCCCCGTCTCCGACTCGTTGGGGGGCCCTCAGCTGGCCGTAGCCGTGGTCGTGGTCGTGGTCGCCGTCGCCGTCTTCGTTCCGGCCACGATTTGCAATTTTGTGTGCATCAGCCTTGCCACTGCGTCGCTCGTAATTTTTCGTGAATTTCTTCACGTACTTGCATTCCATCTTCATCGTACCCGCGTCCCCTCGTCCGTAGTCCTTCATCCTCCTGTCGCTCCTATATCTCCTGTCTGCTGGCTAGCACTGGGCCCCGGCTGCACTGGATTGTAATGGCATAACCTTTGAATAAAATTAGCATTATCAGAGCTCCATTTGGCGGCCATTCCGCTTCGTTTCTTTTCAGGTGTCTGTGTATCGGTGCGCCGGGGGATCAATAAATATGCTCAATGACTTTTTGAACGCCACATGATGCCGGCTGGCCATTAACATAACAGCTAAGGCCGTTAACGGGCACATGAAGGTCAATGGGAACTAGTCGCTCGGTAAAAAAAACAAGAACAACCCAACCATAGAATCCCCAGTTCTCTGGGCACACTTTTAAACTCTTTTTGAAGCCCCTAAAGCCTCGAATCTCGGGGTAGAGTACCCCACACACACACTTGCAGCCATCAATTACCAATTTCCATGCAAACTCATGTACCCCGAAAAACTAATTGGTGGAAAATTAAGTTTTTGCACAGAAATGCTGCGCAAATTGAAATGCAATCGAGGCAAAGCGGATTACTGAAAAACTTTTATGATTGAATTCTGCTGCTGGTTGGCCAGCCCCACAGCCCCCCAGCCCCCCAGCCCCCCAGCCCCAAACCGATTCCGGCTCTGGCAAAAAGCGCATCGAGAACTTAACTCGGAGCACAGCCTAGTGTGCCCGTGTATGTGCCTGAGCACCATATGCGATTGGCAGAGCTTATGTCTGTGCTTGCCAAAAAAACAAAGAAAGAGAACAGATGAGATGAGGGAGGGCCAAAATATGTGGCCCCAGCTCCGGTCGGCGTTACAACGATTTATATTTTGCTACTTTCGCTATAAAAAATAAATATGCAATAAAACAAAACGACAACGGGCCCCGCCGACATATGCATTATTGTCCTGCCGCCACTCGCTCACTCCATGGAAATATTTGCTAGAAAACGAAGACATAAACTTTCGGAATATATGGCGCATTTGGCAGGAACGAAGGCAGGCCCAGGCCCAGGCCCAGGCCCAGGCGAAGACGAAGACAATGGCATTCCTAAATGCCAGTAGCAGCCCGCAGAGTGCAGATCGGGACATGGTGGCAGGCAGTCGCAGAAACGAGCGGAACAACAGGGCGTATACGTATTGTTGTCCTAAATTGCGCTCTCAGCTGGCGCACGACTTGACTGCATCTTCCTTGGCATTTGGCATGCACCAGAAGACCTCGCCCAAGGGGCGGGCACGACGGCCGGGGGAAAGGGTTCGATGGGAAGGCCACTTTATGAAGCGCGCATATGTTGCACCCCTTTCAGAAAGCACCCCCCCGAGGATGGGCTGATGGGGGTACTCTTATAATAAAAATGAAGGACTCTCCGCCCGTGTTCTCCGTATTCCCCAGGCAAATCACTGCAGTCTCCGAGTCTGAGGCGAAGGCTATAAAGCAAATCGTTTGACATTTGTTTTGATTTTCCATGATTGTTAAAAATATCCGTAGCCCAGAGGGAGACCTGACATCAGACTTTTGGGATACACAAAAGACATGTATTCGGGATCCTGATGGGGGGGAAGATATTAGCTGTCTGTGGAGAAGATATTGGAGAATTCGTGGTTCTCTATACTTCATTGAGTTCCACAACAAACCTTAGCACTTAACTCTTCCAAATTGCAGCACTTATGCATTCCATTAGCTTTCGCCACTAATTCCTTTAGGCACTTGAAATTCAATAACCATAATCCAACCACCGACAACCTTTCAACACTCCCCTTTTCGGTTCCGAAAACTTGTAACTACATTTATCATACGAATAGCAGTGCGAGTCTATGAGAACTGACCTGTCTGACCCTTTTAAGACACTCGGTTCAAGCTGGGGAAAGTTCCTTATCTTAATTTAGAAGACAATTAGCCAGACACTGCCCTTACTGCGCTCTCCCTCTCCCCATTCCAGTATCGATGGCACAAAACTTGGTCTGGTCTCCGGAGATGCTGCCAGAGTCACTTAAAGTTTACAGCCGCAAGGGCCAAAACAATGCCAGACAATAATTAGCCAAATTTATTGTAATTAGCCGCACACGCACGGCATCCAGCATCCAGCAACCACTCCGCATCACACACTCGCATATGTGACCAGAGTCGAAGTAATTATTATCATTACAGAAGGAACCACGTTGGGCGAACCTTCTTCGGCCAGAGCGTGCCACATGTGTGCGTAGCGAGCTGAGAACGCATTTAATTGCACAAAGCCTCTTTGCACTTAGAGAGTTTTTAAATAATTTAGTTGTGTCGCTGGCGAAAAGCTGTCCAGGAGCTGCCTCTGTCAAAGGCGTGCATGTGGCAAGAAAAGCCACGGCGGCAGGGCGGCAGGGCGGCAAGGACCGGGCCCTGGGACAGGACGTAATGCAGTCGAGTCACGTCACACAGCATGTCGCTAATTTTTCTACCTTTTTTTTCCCCCCACAAAGTTTTCCTTCACTGCAATGCGCTGGAAAAAAATGTTGCTTTCCTTTTGCTATTTTCGGGTGGAGCGGGCAGTACAGGGAGGGGGCTGCAGAGGAGCTGTTAATTCCTGTTAATACTGAGCCTGTGGCTTAAGCCATTTTAAAGGCCTTTCGATTCGAATTCCCTCTACCCTCTACCTCTTCCCTCACTCTCTTGGATTCAAGTTTAAAATTCGCTTTGTGCGCTTAAATTCTTAAAAAAGGCTTTTGTCAAAGTGGTGTACAGTCCCGCACTTCCTCCGCGCACGAGCATAACGGGAATGACTAAGAAGTGCAGCATACCGCACGGGGCACGTTTCCTTTCTGTAAACTTTATTATTTCGTGATAAAGTAAATAAACTTAGCCCCGATCTCTGCCTGTGCCACGGCTGGGAGTGCTTCAATGGGGACTCGGTGGCACCTTTCACATTGTTTGCCATTTGCGGTGGACGGCGGCAGCGAGGAGGTTCTGTCAGCCTCGACAGCCAGTCCAAATTGAAATTGGACATTAGACGTTTCCACACACACACACACAGACACGCAGACACACAGAGAGACATACTGGTACATAAAAATGGCAGCTTCTGTCGTCGCCGCGACTGCTGACAACTTGCACAACATCCACAGAGCACACACATACACAGCCATGCACACACACACACACACTGGCGAGGCACACACTCATTGTGAATGACAACGCCCCTGGTACGTGATTTCATTTCCGCTTCTGCCTTTTGTGCACTGCTCGTAACTTGAGTCCTCTGCCTCTCCTCGTACCTCTTACCCTCGGCTGGCACTTCCATCCCCTCGTTGCCCCTGCCTCCCGGCCCTGGCACCCCAAAATTAATATGCCAGTGCATAAAAAGACAATGCTGCGACTAAATGTGACTAACTGTAAGTGGCCTGTGCTATGGGCTGGCCATTGGAGCACTCTGTAAATCTGGCTCTGTTTGCCGGGGATGCGTGCTTGCCATGGCTCCGCCCAGCAGCGAGGGGAGATTCGAGACTTCTGAGCAGGTCATAGCAATGAATCATTGCCCCTTGATAGCCCCTTCATAACCTGTTCCTATCAATCCATTTCCGACCAATATAATGTATTCCATCTACTGTTCTACTCGGTTTTACTCCAAAGATTTATTTCATTATAATATCATGCAAATTAATTCCAAAATTCTAAGCATTATTTATTGTTTAAGCCCCCAAAGAACACCCTGTATACACGTACATATGGAGGTGCGTGCAGATGCGTTTTCTTCCGACAGCCAAAGGTTAAATTCATTAGCAGAGCTCGATAGATCTTTGCAGAGATGGCCAAACTTGTTTGCCACAAACTATCTCGAAACCTGACGGCATTCAACAATGTAAATTTAATTAATAAACAACAAGATACTCAGCATGGTATAGGGTATTTAACAAGAGCATCATAATTACAGAAAAGATGATTAACAAATGACAAAAACCCCCCACCCCCGTAATCCACCTCCAAGAGAAGATTTCAAAGTCAAGGCCGAAAAGATGTGGTGAAAACCAGTTATGATAGTTTCTGGCCGTGTGTTCCCCCTTGCCCTGGAGGAGACAATGGTTTAATTGCGATGCGCCTAATCATATCTGATCACGATGACAAAAAACCGGGCCAAGAAAAGACAATAACGGAAGCCATTTGCCATGCAAATGTTAAGCAAAAGAGCCAGCAAGAGCCAGCAAGAGCCGGGCAACTGGCATTTACATACACGAGAGATCAACAAATGCAGAAAAATAAACGATAAAAAATAAATAAACAGCAGCAAATTAACCAGCAAGTTTTTGTTTAATGTTTGACTTGGTTTGGGCCATGAATTTGGCTATTAACTTGTTTGCACTTGAGTAGGAATATGATTCATGGCTAGCTGGATGGAGTGTCCCTCGACACGTGTGGGCGATAAAGCATACAATTCGCCAAATGTTGAAATATCGACCCACAGGAGCCGACAGGAGAGGATTAATGGAGGCCGAAATCCAGATAATGAGGAAATAATTCATACCCCGGCAGAGCAGAACAAATTTATAATTATAAATGAAATTTTATATGGAATTTTGGCTTCTAAGGTCTAAACAATCTTCCCCTCTTGAGGTGTGGATGAAATAATTATTATTTTCGGCGGCAACATTTATTTATGGAAACGTTATACCATATAAATAGGAAACCTTGAAATAGTCAAGCGAATCAATTTTTTTTTTAGGTTCAGACGTCAGAGCCAGACCCATTTATACGACCATAATCATAAGGAACTGGTTTTGGCGAAACTAATTGATGGCCAAGGGTTCGTTAGATCACAGAATTATGGGATTACCATAGACCAGAATAAATTAGTAAATATTGTGGGCGCCACGAAAGACAAAACCGTCTGCAAGAACAGCCAGGTGGGGAAGTCCAAGATGTTTGACAAAAAAAGTTGAATACTTTGCGCTTGTTTTAGTGTAGAACAATGTCTTCTAACCTTTGGCAATAAAAGAGTCGTTAAAGTGCCATCATCCGACCAGTTTCGATCATCTGCATTCGTTTCAAGCGATCTTTTGCGAATTTCCGGCTACACCTGACGCCTGTGCCAAAATATCTATCCATCTGCTCGGAATTATGCCGTTAGCACTCGGCAGCCGATCTCATGCATCAGATAAGTGCCTTGTTATGGAGACTCCGAATGTCCCCGGCTAAGCCATCGATCTTGCTATCAACTGGAACTCAACTCAGTCCACATGCCATATGCCGACGCGAGCCAATAAACCAATTAAACACAAACATAACATCACCAGTTTATACGTTTCGACGGCCCCCAAAGACAAACCAGAAAGAAGCTGAAAGAAACGTATCTCCACCCATCATCCACATTGAATATTCATCTGAGTTTTTGGCCTGGCCAGAGCCGGCGATCTTCAGGTTTTGGCTCGAAGAACCCATGCCCCGAGAGCGGATCTGCCGATCGTATAAATAGCTTGCAGCGCCCTCCAGTCCGACAGAAGCGACCTAAAGCTTGTGTAGTAGACATCATGGTAAGCATTCGTCGCGATCGTCAAGGACCCTAAGGATTATCTCTAACGCTCCCCACCCCCCCTCCACTCCGCTCCTTTCTGCAGAAATTCCTGGCTGTTTTCTTTGCCGTCGTGGCCTGCGCCTATGGCGATGTGTCCCATCTGGGCTACGACTACGCTCCCCCGGCGCCAGTGGCTCCCGTGCAGGTTTACCAGCCAGCACCTGCCCCGGTTTACCAGCCAGCTCCAGCTCCCGCTCCAGTCTACCAGCCAGCTCCAGCTCCTGCTCCAGTTTACCAGCCAGCTCCAGCTCCGGTCTACCAGCCAGCCCCAGCACCCATCCGGATCCCAGCTCCCGCCCCAGTGCAGAGCTACATTCCCCCTGCACCAATCTCGATCCCAGCTCCAGTTCAGATCCAGGCTCCCGTTGAGATCCAGGCTCCCGTTGAGATCCAGGCTCCAGTTGAGATCCAGGCTCCCGTTGAGATCCAGGCTCCCGCTCCAGTGAACAGCTACATTCCTCCTGCAGCACCAGCACCCGCTCCGGTCTACCAGCCAGCCCCAGCTCCAGCACCCATCCGCATCCCAGCCCCGGCTCCAGCCCCCATCCGCATCCCAGCTCCCGCTCCAGTTTACCAGCCAGCTCCCGCTCCGGTCTACCAGCCAGCCCCGGCTCCCGCACCCATCCGCATCCCAGCCCCCGCGCCAGTGCAGTCCTACATTCCCCCCGCACCCATCTCGATCCCAGCTCCCGCTCCCGTCTACCAATCCGCTCCAGCTCCCGCTCCCGTCTACCAGCCCACTAGCCAGCAGGTGCTCGAGGAGATCGAGCCCGTGTCTGCCGATGGCTACCGCTACAAGACCGTGCGCCGTCGCGTCTACCGTCACCGCTTCTAAGTGCTAGGTGGCAGCCCCAAGCCAAAGCCAAACCGAATCGAATCGAATCGAATCGGAGCGAACTGTTTCCTAACGAACCCCCCAGGGGGTTGCAATAAAAAATTCCTCCTTCAACTTGTTAAACAAAAAGAAACGAATCTTCAAATTGTTTTCCAATCATTGCAAATCACATGAGAAACAAAAAAGTTTCTCCTGTGGCCAGAACCGAACTGCAAAACTCTTAAAGTCCTGGCCAGGCTCTGGCCGTTTGATTCGCAAATTTATGAAACCGAACGAGATGGCAGGACTCGGGAAATCAACTTGCCATCAGACAGATAGCAGTAGAGGGGGAGTCGGGGATAATAGGGAGTTGCAAGCAAGTTGTGGCAGCCTCCCCAAGGAATCGTCCATCCTACTGCCATGCTACTCGATGCCATGCACTCCACTACAGTCCACTCCACTCCACTCCACATTTATCACGAAATTTATGGCCTGGAATGAGCTTTGATGATGTGGAAATTTTTTCTCGTTAGATTCAAAGTTTCAACGAAGCCACCAGCCACCCGCCACCCACAATCGATGAGGCCAAGACGAAGACGACGCAACTGGATACGTAGATGGAGTCGAGTGGATTGGCCTCATCAGAGCGGTGACCACTTGTGGCTGCTAACAAGGACCATGGCCACGAACAAGAACAAGGACATCGACAGGCGATAGACGATAGACGATGGAGGAAATTAACAAGGAAATGCAACGACAAACGTCTACGGACACCACACCACACCACACCACTCTCCGATTTGATTACGAAAATGTCTGACTCTGGCAGCCCCCAATGGGGCCATGCCCATACCCATGCCCATCCCCTGCCTGTCTGGATGCCCGGACAGCCGCAAAGCCACATATTAAACTTGCCACGGCGCATACTAATTAAAAAGCGTGCAACAAAAGCAAACAACAAGGCACCTAAAATTACGAGTAATTGCGTAATTAAAACGAAATAATTTTTCCACAGCCTATTCGGAGCCATGACCGCAAAGGATCGGTTGTCCCCGGTCCTGGCCCTGGCCCTGGTCCTGGTTCTGGTCCTGGCTTATATTGTTAATTGCATTTTGGTCAAATATTGGCAGCTCAATTAAATGAATTAAAATACATTTTTGCTTTGATACTGATGATTCCGCTATGCAAATATACATACATGCCTACAGCAAGCAAATTATTTGACAGGCAATTACAATATACAAACGATCCAGGCCCAAACCCAGACCCAGATCCAGACCACACGCCAATCGGTTGGGATTAGATTTATTCGATTTGGTTAATGAATTCTTCCCTATGCTGTAGTCAAAGAATGCAGATCTTTCAATTGGATATTAGGGTGTTATTATGGGAACTATTTTCCCTGGAATCCCTGTGCTCTCCACTGTGGGCAATCCACTCACAGCCTGTCACTCGTCTAATCCCAGTCAGCGATTAGTGGGAACTGCAATATGGTCTGCATTGGCCAATTATCAGCCTCATTGCACACTCTGCTCCGCCAGGCAGAAGAGTGGGCGATTGAATTGAAAAAAAGGACCAAAGCACCGAACCAGGTTCGGCTGGGCCCGAACAATTGACAGTTGGTTGCATTTCCCACCGCACTTAATTAGCAGTTAATGACGCCTGATTAACACGCATTATGACTCCGTCCCAGCCCCAGCCCCAGCCCCCAGCCACTACCCAATCGAACGAAGGCGGGCGGCCCACCTGTCGGATGTGTAATCGATGCTTTAGGCGCTTGGATTACAAAATAATCACGAGGCAGACACCCCGGCAGCCGGCCTAAAAGTATGCACAAGGAAACGACCAGGCGGAAAAAGTGAAATTGCTGTGGCAAAAAAAAAAATACAATGTATGGGGACCGGTTGTTGTGCTGTTTGGCTCTTAAGATGTTATTCGACTAGGCGATACCCTGCCTTGCACTTGTTTCAAATGTTGATGGGATAAAAATACACATCCACAGACCCAACAAAATCTTGCCCTCCGGTCGGGTTTACTCTATAAATCTGATGTAAAAGCGTATGGGTCCACCAGGGGCCCTTCGGCGGCCGGCTTTCGGCTTTAAAGCGACTTTGTGAAACAGGCAGTGTCCGCATGGATATGGGGCATGGATCGGTGGAAAATTGACAGTATCAACGTAATTATATCGCCAGTTGGAAACCAAAAACAAAAAAACAACACGAAACGCGGGATGGCGGATGGGGGATGGGGGAAAAACGTAAAACCAAAGAGGGGTGGCAGTGGCAGCCTCTGAAATATGCAAACGTTGACTGGCTTCATTTATTTTTACTGTTACTGCATATTGGGCGACATCGAACGCCAGAGCAAGCGGCAGAGCGAGAGTGAGGGGGAGAGGGAGAGGGAGAGGAAGGAGCAGCCAGAGGCGCGAATATAATCGTTATCCTGGACAGGTGGGTCCGGGCCGACGCGTCGTCCTCGTCGTCGCTGGATGCCAGCAGTTGCACTTCATTTGCAGCATTAATTTGTCGCCCGTTGATTTATCTGGCGAAATGCATATACACTCGGATATATACCGATGCTGCGAATGAATTTATGAGCTGGGGCGAACGTGCACGCCCATCGAGCGTCGAAAAATGTCGAAAATCGATTGTTAAGCGTTTGTCAGCCACAGCTTGAAGTTGGTCATGTCAAAGCACTCCCTGCCATGGGACTCTCGACACCACTCGACCCAAACAATCCAGCAATCGTACAATACTCCGGCTGTGACTGTGACTCTGGCTGTGGCTCGGGGGGTAGTTGAATGCATTTTGAATATTTATTAAATCACTTTTTGCACAAATAATGCAAAATAGTTATGCAAATGCGACGGTGCGAAATGGATCCGATTGAAGCGTGTGCCGCAAACCTGAACGAATATCTCCATCCAGAGATGCCGATGGAGCGCCCTAAGCTGGGTCAGCTCCAAGCCTTGGCTGGAGGTCGTTGAACCTGAGCTAATCTTTGCCAATCAGAGAGGCCGTATGCTGGCTAATTGGTGAAAGGAGTTTGCCTAGAGTTTGAAGAAGAACTAAACTAGTTCCTCAATGAAAAATATAGAGAACAATAGACTGAAACAAATTGAAGTCTTGGCTTGAAGCCATTTCCATCAGTCAGTACTGTGCAACATGGGGGGGATGTAGGGGGATGTTGTTGTGGCATGCAGTGGCATTTTCCAGTTATTTTCCGTTATTTCTATTCGCCCCCCGGATCTGCTCGGATGCATGTCAACTATTAACAGCCAAACAACTAAATTACGTATACGCAGCGTTGCATGTCCAAAATGGCTTTGCGGCTCCGCTTGGGCGTGTGTGTGTGTGTGTGTGTGTGTGTTTGTTCGCTCAAAAATACATTTGCAGTTTCAGTTTATTGGCGCTACGAAAATAATGGAATTGTCAAAATAAAAGAGGTTAAGTGCTTGTTTGCATAGCTTTTTGACATTTTTCGCCCCATCCCAAGAATTTTAGTTCATGGTTTTTGCCTTTGCGAAAACAGAAATTCAACAGAAATTAAATCACCGAACGTCGAGCGACGCCCAAGTGTCTCTAGTTGATTTTTGTGCTGAACACCAGCCAGGCGCAGCACCCCAAAAAGTTGCACCATTAGCCAATTGTGTAATTAAAAGAGCGAACAGCGCAAGTGTTGTCCTTCACATGCACTCTGCAGTGCCTGGGAGCCTGTGCTACCACCCACTCGAAGTACGACCCCTTTCTGGCTCTCTTGGTGTCCCTGCCCCCTGCCCCTGCCCCCTGTGTCCGTCTGGCAAATTTGTTTTCCGCGTCGTGACACATGGCGTCCGTCTAGCTGGCGTCATGTTCAACTTTTGACCCGATAGGAACGTGTGGCTCGTCCCCCACTGGGTGCCCATATAATTAAGCAATAGGCCGTGCTCTCGACCACCTTATCATGGCTAATCAAGCAGATTAATGACAGCCGCTTGGACATGCCATTCCGTGGGCAGTAGGCTGTTGTGCCAAAAGCGGCGAGTGGCTTCAAGTCGACCAGTTTTTCGGTTTGTTTTCGATTTTTGTTTATTTTTGCTTAATTTTTGTTAGTTCAATTCGATACACTGAGGCACAAATGTTTTATGCAAATGATATTTAAATTAAAGCAATGACAAAACCAACAAGTACAACCAGCGTTGGACCCGCTTGGGTTTCGGTTGGGTCTCAGAGACTTTGTTAGACGCTATAGCGGAAGAGCAGGGAGCATAATCAGAGATATGGGCACTATACATATAGATAAGGTGCAAAGTACTTTAGAGAGGGATTAAGTTGAAGAAATGAGAGGCACAAAACGATCTCATAGAGTAATTCCATCTACCTCCAATTGAAATCAGTGGAAATATATAGTCATATCGTTGGGAGCTTCAGTGCAACCCATCACGGATCGGGTAGGGTACCTCTTTCAACCATTGTTGGGCCTTATAGTAGTGTTTGCTCGTAAAATTCTGGTTTCTGGCATATTAAGAGACCATGAGACCATCCGCACTTCTTCGGTCGTACTATCTTCACGTCTGGCTGTCGCTTCTGCACCGCGCCCAGTCGCCATATAAATAGAGCCCCATCGATCGCTCCAAGGCATACTAGTAGCGTCATCGTTCCAAGTAACACACCTCAAGATGGTGAGTAGAGAGGAGAGAGAGGCTGTCCAAGGCCAAGGGGAATAGACCGTAACTTTTGTGATTTTTCCGTGCAGAAACTGCTCGCCGTCGTCCTCGCCGTCCTGGCTGTTGCCCATGCCGATGTCTCCCATCTGTCCGGCTACAACTACGCCCCCGTGAGCATCCCAGCTCCGGCCCCGGCCCCAGTCAAGGTTGCACCCGCCCCAGTGCCCGTGAGCTCCTACCTGCCCCCCGCACCGGCACCAGCCCCCATCCAGATTGAGGTGCCTGCCCCAGCCCCAGCACCCGCACCAGTGGCACCCGTGAAGGTTGCCCCCGCACCAGTCAACCAGTACATTCCCCCCGCACCACCAGCACCCGTCCAGATCGAGATCCCCGCCCCGGCGCCAGTCCCCGTGTCCGTGCCCGCTCCCGTCAACCAGTACATCCCCCCTGCACCCGTCAAGGCTGCCCCCGCCCCCGTTGCCGCTCCAGCCCCAGTCCTGGCTCCCCAGCCCGTTCTCGAGGAGATCGAGCCCATTGCCAACGATGGCTACCGCTACAAGACAGTCCGTCGTCGTGTGATCCGTCGTCGTTACTAGAGTGCAGCTCCATGACATGAATACTGAATAAAAGAAAAGAAATGAACGATATAATTTGACTATGGCATTGGCAGGGTACTGTGGGGAGACCTCAAGATTTCTGCTGCAAAAGTACACTGGAATTATGAAACTCGAATGGAGGATCCCTAGGAAAATAATAGGAATCTAAATCACGGTTTCAATATGGTTTACAGGATTGTATGGAAGATAGTGCCGAATAGTGGAGATTTGGTATCAGTTCGAGGGTCCTATAAAACTGTGCTTTGTCTGTGTGATCTAATTAGATGAATAAACATGAGATAGTCACCGAATAGTTCTTAAACATCGGAATAACTTACATCACAACGAGACACTGACCACATCATGGCCAGGAATAATATTCTGTGTCTGGCTCTCGAAAAATCAATATTCAGCAGACAAAATATGGTGATTTATAAGCCAGATGTTCCCCAAAGCTAGTCTGAGCTGGTCCAGGCAATTAATTAGGCCCCAAGACGCTGCCAAGATCAGCATAATATAATCTGAGCAAATTGAATTTAATTTTGGCCCAGACGCGAAACCACGCAACGCCTTAGGCTCTGGCCGAGCGGGCTTATAATTTGACGGGGAAGCGGAGACCAGAATAAAGCACATGAGCAAAGCAGAGACAAAAAGATACGGCGTGATAGTGCGTGTGACCCACGAACATTAATCAATTTGAAAAGATAGAAAACAAAACGAAACGAAAACTTATAGAAATAAAACCATTTTTCAGCATTCAAATGGAAATCATCTATTGGTTTGTTTGATCTAATTAAAGAAGATTTTTGTTGTCTTTTTGGATACAAAAAAAAAAACGAATAGAGCTGGCCAAAGTCAAAGCAATTTTGGAATGCATTGTCTTAGACCGAAAACTGAGACTGAAAATGAAACCGAAACCGAAAACCGAAAACCCGTCAAACCACCTTGGCATTGGTGGTTTGTTGGTTATCTTCCGACTATGGCATCTGAGGGCAATGGTAACGAAGACGAAGACCAACAGCAAGACCAAGACCAAGACCCCCGTGTATTGTGAGGGCATCGTGCAATTAATTTTGCCGCGCTTGACCCGAAACGGCCAAAACAATGAGCTATAAAAACTGGCGACATGCATGTTGTTCGGCAGCACAAACCAACAATCTGTGATCCAAGCAGCAACAAGCCAAGTCCCCATCGAAGATGGTAGGTCCACCAGAAACCGCAGGACCGCAGCCAGGATCCTCTATACATCATCATTTTTGTGTCCTATTCTAGAAATTCCTGATCATTGCCGTTGCCTTTCTGGCCTGCGCCTACGCCGATGTCTCGGAGCTCGGTGCCTCTGGCTACGATTATCCTCAGCCAGCTCCTGTGAAGTCCTACGTCCCTCCTCCGCCACCACCGCCGCCGCCGGCACCCAAGAACACCTACATTCCACCCCCGGCGGCCCCGGCCAAGGCCTACATCCCTCCTCCACCACCACCGCCGCCACCAGCGCCCAAGAACACCTACATTCCTCCCCCGGCAGCCCCAGCACCGGCGCCCGTTGAGTCCTACATTCCCCCCGCAGCCCCCGCACCCGCCTACATTCCCCCTGCCCCCGTCCAGGCCGAGGAGCCCATCCAGGAGTACGAGCAGCCCGCCCAGGACGGATACCGCTACAAGACCGTGCGCCGTCGCGTCTTCCGTCACCGCAACTAAGGCCCCAAAGAACCCAAGAACCCCCAATTGTTAAATAATGTCATAGGTCCTTTGCCGTGGAATCTGTTAATGTTTTCTGAGAAGATGGAGTGTAAATAAACGATGAAAAGTTAGAAGAAAATGGACTCTTGTGGGGGTACTTCTTGCATCAATCCATATCCATTCGTTGAGACAAGTAGGCGACGCCTGATACAGCACGACGTTCAGCTATGGAATACACATTGACTGACCCATCTGTAGGATGATCAGCAATCGCTCCCAATCCATTCCGATTGACACAGTGCCAGTAGTAACCCAGTTGGCTATAGAATGTTTGACAGAGGACAGAGGAGATGACCGTCGCCAGAGGAGGACCTGCTGCGGCTGTTTGGAGTCTATATTCAACTGGATGCCGGTGATCTTCATAGTCTGCCTCATAGTCTATTCGTACTACGTATATGTGTGGCACTTGTGCCTGCAGAACATGAGGAATCACTCGGCTATCGTCCTGGGTGTGGTCCTCTTCTGGTATCACCTGCTGCTGCTGATGTTCCTCTGGAGCTACTGGAGCAGCATGTGGGCGAAGGTCATGCCGATTCCGGCTGAGTGGAGCATACCCGACGCGGACTGGACGCGTCTGATCAGAGCCAACGGCCTGGAGGAGAGGAGGCACATTCTGAGCCACGTGGCTCGCAGATTGCCCATCACGATGTGCGATCAGAACGGCGTCGTGCGATACTGTGGCCAGTGCCGGCTCATCAAGCCGGATCGGGCCCACCACTGCCGGATCTGTCAGCGCTGCATCCTCAAGATGGACCACCACTGTCCCTGGGTGAACAACTGCGTGCACTTCCACAACTACAAGTTCTTCCTGCTGTTCCTCATCTACGCCTCGGTCTACTGCCTGTACGTCCTAGTGACCCTGATGCTCGAGCTCCACCATGCCTGGGGTTTTGACTTTGACAACGTGGACCTGAACTCGGTGCAGACCATGATCCCAATCGTCCTTGCCATGATTTTCACCGGCGCCACTGTGATTATGCTGGGCCTCCACATCTACCTTTTGCTCTTGAACCGCACCACCATGGAGTCGGCTCATGCTCCTATGTTCTGCGTTGGTGGCCGCACCAGGAAGGCCTTCAACCTGGGCTGCTGCACCAACCTGTGCGAGGTGTTCGGCGATAGATGGTACCTGTGGCCACTGCCCGTCTACAGCAGCCGCGGCGACGGCCTCACCTTTCCCCTACGGGAGGGCTCCATTAGTTCTGCCAGTTCTGCTGATTTCTAATACGAGTATCTGTATTAAAGCCAATGGTACAAAACAGCCGGGGAAGCTCCATCAACGTCTTAATTTACGATTCATTGGCAGCAAGTGCATCTGCCACCACACCAGCCCAGAGCAGAGCAGAGCAGTGCAGAGCAGTCCCGCTGAGTGGCCACCATCGATAAATCCTCCTCCACACGCTCCGCATTCCTTTGGTGTACAATTTCCACACATTTCCACATTGCCACAGAGATCGCAGTCGTTTATAAAACGCTTAACATTCGTGACATATTTCGCATTTGGCTGCGCGTCGGGCACAGAAATTTATAGACTTTATCCATTAGGAAAACAATTACGAGTGCAAACAATGGCCAGCGTCCACTGTATCGGGCTCCGCTCCGCGGGATGGAAGGAAGGACTCCCTGGCCGGAGGCACAGCCAGAAGCATTGAGCATATGTTGAGATTGTCGCACTGCCAGTTCATTGTCCTGCCGAAGGAGTCGAGTAGAGGGAGCAGAGAAAAAACTTTATATATTTTCTTATTATTCCGCCACAGAATATGCGGCGAGTGGTGGACACGCGATGGGGTGCTGGGGGAGGTGTCAGTGCTGGTGGCAGTGGCGTTGGCGTTGGCGACTTCTTGACTGCTGCAACACAAATCCAATTACCTTCAAAATAATAAACTTATGTACATACCAAAAAGGAAGGAATGCCATCCCCAATCCCAGCCCCTGCACACACATTTTGCCTTATCAACTGTTGATAGACTCCATGGGGAATTTCCCGTATGCCACGACAAAGAAGATGCTGTCTGGGTGTCGGGCGGCATTTTCTTTCACATTTCTTTTATTTTTTTTTCTTGTTGTTCCTTTTCTTTCATCCCGACAGAAATAGAGAACAGAAACCAGAGAGGACTATGCTGAAGAACAGGGCCCCGCTGGCTGATTTCCACAGCTTGTTTGCAGCTCATTATTCGCCTTTTGGCCCGGTCCAGGTCCAGCTCCAGAGCGGGACACATACTTTTTGCCACTTGCATGTCATCAGCATAAAGTGAGTGCAAAATATGTGAACCCCACCCCACACCCAGGACTCGAGGAGTCCTCGCCTCTGCTCGCCACTCCGAGGCACAACGGAAATTCGCTTTAGAGCGCAGAGTCAACATCAATTGGCCAAATGACTTGTAAGGGTAAAGGCAGCCAGTAGAGCGGTAGACCGGTAGAGGGGGGTGCGGTTTATTGAATTCGCATATTTTCCCATTCTGCAATATGGGCAAACATTTTTCCATTTCGCCATCTTTTGTTTTCCGTGCCCCCCACCCCGCCTGCTGTTTGATTTTGTAATCGAGGATTTGTTTGCTTTGGCCCCAGTTGGAAAACTCATTGAATGTTTCAGCAATTTTTGGCCAAGTCAAATTGGTCTAGTCGTTGGTTTGACCTTTTTACTGCCACCAGGGATGGGGCTCGCCGGAATGCCTGTGTGGCCAGGACATGTGTTTGGCCTTGGGCGGTTTGTTTAGGATTCTCTCTCTCTGTGTGTGTGTGTGTGTGTGTGAGTGTGAGTGGATTGGAGAGTGGGTTGAAGAGGGTTGGATGGCTGTGGAAACGACGACTTTGACATTAGAAATTGAACTTGGCCGATGGGAACCTGTTGATAAAGAGAAACTGCCTGCTACCGAGAGGGACTCTGCTCCACAAATATCCGCAAACTGTCACTTAACTCGGGATCTCGATTGTTTTATGGAAACTACGAGCATTAGCCATATTACACTCATAAATTTCACTTATTGTTATTTTATTTTCCTGTTCTATAAACTTTGATGGTTACCAAAGTAAATGCAAGACAACAAACATTTTTTCAATTACGAATTTTACTATCAAAGTGCGGATTGTGGATGGCATTCGAATCCGGCACTCAAGTCAACGAACAATCTTAGGAAGAACCAACAATAAGGGTCTCTGAATCAGAATCCCCCGGCGACTTAGGCGCGGTGGCGGAAGACGCGACGGCGCACGGTCTTGTAGCGGTATCCGTCCTGGGCGGGCTGCTCGATCTCCTCGATCACGGACTGCTCGGCCTGGACGGGTGCGGGTGGGATGTACTCGGGGGCTGGCGGTGCGGGGGGAATGTAGCTCTCAACGGGCGCCGGTGCTGGCGGTGCGGGGGGGATGTAGGTCTCCACTGGAGCGGGGGCGGGCAGCTCCGGCTGCTGGTAATCGTATCCGGACAGCTCCGAGACATCGGCAAAGGCGCAGGCCAGGAAGGCAACGGCGATGATCAGGAATTTCTGTGGTCCAACCAAAGAATTAGAACATATATCTATCTGAGTGGAGGGATCCTCGACCTACCATGATTGCTGGCTGTGTTTGTGCGACGATCAACGGAAGATGTGTGCTGTGGCATCGATGATCTCCCGCGGCTTTTATATGGCCGATCTCTGCGCCAGCGGCAACGGAAGCACCATTATCCATTAGCCGAAGATGACTTTGAACTTGATCTGCGATCGCTCTGTCAAAGATTGATGGATGCGTCCGTTGCCGGACAAGACTCACATGTGGTCGGTGCGAACCGGTTGGCCCAGCTTTTCTGATGCACAAACTGTGGATCGTGGACCGTGGGTTCAAAAATATGATCACGTTTCGGTCTGGCTTTTGTTCAACTAACGCATTGCCCGTGCCATTGTCTTCGAGTGGCCCATCGATGGTCTCTAGAGGCCATCGCATGCGCTTCCACTTGGAGTTTGAGTTTGAGCATGTTTTGGCTTCACAAAATTTGTATTTTGACATTTGGCTTTTGTTTCGACTCGACTGGAGTGGCGGGGTGCAGCCCTTTAATTGATTTGCTTGTTGAGCCCGGCCTTGGGGTCGGCCCCCGCGTGGGAGAGCCACGGCTCTGCTTGATTAAAACCAAATTTAATTTGCATCTCGGTTTTGTGGCTCTGTTTTCTGCCGTTTGTTTATTGCCGGTCCTAACCCCAGTTATTATAAAACTCGAACGGGAGCGCCAATTGGAGTTCTGGAGTTATTCCGCTGGGGAAAAAGGGTCGGTCGAAAGGGGAACGGGCACAGTGGGGCGAGTAATGAAGTTTCAGGGTATATTTTACTTGAATGCGTATCTTTCACGAGTTGATTCTTTAAGATCTCTTCAGTTTCTGTCAGTATCTGTAGTATCCTTGTCAGGGTTTTCCCCTGTTATTTCCCCCTTTTCAGAAAATGTATTTCCTGTGGCTACTGTTCCGCTTTCCTCCATTTCCTTAGCTGCTATTCCCATTTCGATCTGTCTGCCTTCCCCCAGCCATAGTTTCATTTCATTCCTGTCTTATTTTTATTTTCACAATTTTCATTTCGTTTCTCTGTTTTCCACTGTCTTTCTTCCACTCCCGTTTCGCTTTTGCAGCTCTTGATAATATTGCAAATAATTTTCTTTTTTATGTTGATTATTTTTTGGACAGCCCCCCACCCCGCGCCCGCACTGCCTCGCGCTCAGACACCTGAGAACTGAGCACTGGGGACTCTGCCTTTACGGCATTTTTATTAACTTCATTTTCATTTGGGCCGGTGCCTTCACGAGCTCATCATATTTTAATGTGGAAGGGATTCGGCGGCGGCGTCGTCTTCAGGCTTTTCTTTCCGACTTGTTCTATGTTTCAAATTATTCTCGAGAGATTTGCAGCTCGTGATTTTGGCGGGCACTGTTGTTGGAAGGAGTGGCAGCTGTGCCGCCCCCTTCAAAGCGTCGGATTGGCCTGTAAAAGTATCCACCCGAATGGCAGCTGTTGTTGAGACATTCCCCGACTGATTGCAATTGCAGCTTCGGCTTTTAATTACCGCGCTTAAGCCCGTATTAACTCTGGCCTAAGCCTTTTTTAATTTGCCCCATTCCCAGCGCCCGGTCCTGAGGGCTGTCGTAATTGAATTAGGAACCAGGAGACAATGCAGCGTCGCTGAACCTTTCACGCTGTTATCCTTGATAATTAATTTAGACGCCATTGTCCAGTGCAGTCCCCGACTCCAGGCGTTCGCAAATCCTTTGCTATTTCACGTCACGTGCCACATTCTTCTCGTTTTGCTGTGTTTTTCTTTTTCTTCCATAAATTGCCCTGCCCCACAAAGTTGTCCAACGGAATACCCCTCCCGAACTACCGAAAAAAGAGGAAAAGGAAACTCCAATTTTTATGGAGAAAAAATGAAGCGGCAGTCCTGACAACGCACGTCCATCCAAAGAGGACTAGGACGAGGTCCACAGGCCAGGGGCCAGGGGCCAGGGGCCAGGGGCCAGGGGCCAGGTCATGTGGCTTGCATATGGAACTACAATAGACAGGTACAAGATGCACACGTAGCACGCGCCGCTGGAGTCGCAAGAAACGAAATATGGAATCACCTTTTGCGAGAATCGAGCATGCAGCTTACTCGCTCTCTGACAGAGTGGGGCACAGTGGCAGGCAGCAACAGCACCGACCATAATTAAATGTCAAAAATGACGCTACGTGCGGAGCAAGCAAATCAGCCTGGCCCAGAGCACCGACCGACGAGTGTCGGGGCAAAAGTTCAGCCCATGAGAAGTTCTTTCCCCTCAAAACCGACCTAGAGTTTATGCAACATTATCATCGAGTGTTTAAAGAAATCGCTCCATAAAGTCATCCTAAGAGTCTTTACAAAATCATTCCATACTTTTGGGGATTTTTCCCTTGTGTCCAGGCATTCAGACCACGAATCTTAAGGTCCACGGTTCAAATCCCGCGTGGATCAACATAAATGAAAAGTATTTCCTCTTTTTTTCCGTCTATTTAACAATGTCCTGACTTTTCCGCAACTTTTCTTGATATCAATTTATAATTTCTATTATCAAAAAAATCCCATTTGTAATCGCTTAATTTAGGGCCACAAACTTTTGCACAAAACAGAATAAAAAATAACAAAAACTCTGCGAAAAAAAAACCAGCACTAAAAGTAATTTGGCGCAGTTGTCCCTTCCCCAGAGCAAAACTCTCCGAAAAGTTGCAGGAACTATTTAAAGTTTCCCTTTGGCTGCTTTCCGTCCAATATGTATCGTACTTTTTATTGCCATTCTCTATTATTTGCTGCGCCTCCGCTTGTGTTGTTGCATATGCATATTATGCCCCGGAGGCACAGGAGTACATCCCATCCCGCAGTACCGTACCTCCCAGACACAACAGCCACGACTCTGGGGAGGGGAGGATGGTTATGAAAAAGTACTTAACGTGCAGTGCACAAAACTTATGTGCCAAGAGATTTTATTTTTTCTTAGACTGCTCGGGAAAAAGTTGCAACGACATGCCAATTTTTCAAAAGCATGGGCATGGGGATCGGGCAAAGGTACTCGGTACTCCGAGGGAGATACAGGGTGGTTCTTGGCAAGCTTATAAAATATTGCCAATAACGCGATGTTGTGTCGCGCTTTCAGTTCCCAAAATAAGAAGTTCGCACAAAGAAAAGCGCATTTTTCTCCATCAAACTTTTAATGCACTTTTGGAGCATATTCCAACCCTCAACTCAGAATCTAAAAAGAGTTTGTGGGTGGAAACTATGGGCAAGATTTAATTTGTCAAATGTATTGTTAAAAAGGGTACACCACTCAGAATTCGTTCTATCCGTTTTACCGAGCGATCATCGAAGCTCTGCGCCCCGAACGGCACGGACACCGAAGTGCCGCACCAGAAAGGGCGCTGGGCAAAACCTCACGCTGCCGAATAGGACGATTTAACTCATCAACGCGGGTGTGTTTGGCTTTCAATTTGTGCGAAAGTAAGTGAAGACTGACTACAGAAATGATCCTGTGAAGTATAGTCTTAACTTTTACAGCCACGACCTGTGGATCTTCACCCGCCGCGAGCTAGAACCAGTTGGGAATTACAACAGCGCAATCAACGAAAAAGCAACCAACACGTGGGGATTACTGCGCATATGGGCATATGGTTGCTATGGGGTGGGATCACCTTTTTCCGACTTATGTGTTCTAAGATTCTTCTTCCATGCCGATCGCTGATCGGATCGCTACGTAGCTGTTGAAAAAGATAGAAAATCTGGAAAATTTACAAAAAATCAATTCCACTTGGCAGCGGTGGGATTCGAACCCACGCCTCCGAGGAGACTGGTGCCTTAAACCAGCGCCTTAGACCGCTCGGCCACGCTACCATATTCTGCTGCGTTGTCAAATGCGTGTTAAGAACTTGCGGCACTGGTTCGTCGAGTAGATGTGAGTTCTTGCTTAGAAAAAGATACTTTTGTATCTCTGTTGTGCAACTATTTTTACAAGCGCCGCGAGGCAGCAGCAGCGGCAGTGGCAGTGGCAACACCTTGATTTTATTTTTCCACCCACACCGTGACGCATATAAATGCGCTCATTTGGGAAACAAGAAAATGTCAATCAATCGAAATCAATTTCTGGGGTAAGCCTTCTGCTCTTGCCTTCTCTGGCTGCTGCATTAAAATGTTTATTATATTTTGCAAAACTGTCAGCATTTTTGCTTAGACAGCGGCGTCAGCTTAGAAATGCGTTTAAAATTCAAATGAAAATGCGAATTTATGCGTGACAGGCGGTTGGACCCCCATTTCCTCCACACATGCAACCGCAGCAACAATTTGCCGACGGACGCCCTGCTGCTGCAAGCCATAAACTGAAGCCGGTGGCAGGGAGCCGGAGACGGAGCTGGCACAGGCACTGGCGCAGGAGTTGGGTATCTAGAAAAAGGAGAAGACTCCGACGGTACAAAACATCCGCAATGAAATTAGAAAATTGCAATAAAAATCTTTGCACGGTACGACAGGGAAAACAAAAACAAAGTCTGCGGTTGGCCAAAGGGTGCTCCAAGGACTGGGAAGCCAGTCGGCAACAACAGAGCAGCATTTGCGGTTTCATTAAATTGCCACCGAAAGGGAGCAAAAAGTCAGACGCCGCGTCAGCATAGAAAATATTTGCCACACGTGAATTTATACAAATTAAAGGCGCTCGCTCGGCTCGCTCGGCCTGAAAATACGAGTAATTGTAAAATTGTTCAATCTCCATGCCAGACCGTAGCAGGTAAAAAGCAAAAAATCACGTACATCCCAGGCGGGCCCTGACAAAACCAGGTGCAAACGCTAATGGAGTTAATTGTGGGCATTATCAGGAATGCTGGGAATGGGACTATGTCTGGCATGGCCATGTCCGAATCAAATTAAACTTCAAACAATTGACAAATTGAAATACCAAGGACTGCTGTTGAACAATAGGCACATTCCAAGTGGCTTGGGTCCTAGGTAAAATGTCCACTCAATATGCCAGCCAGCAATGAGGGAAAATCTTAATGAATGACTCGACAAATAGTTCTGTCGACACCACAAAACTGCAAAATACCTTCGAAAAACTATGCAAGGGATGCATTTAAGCACTAACCATACAGTATATAGATGTGCCAGTTCATACAACGAAATTGTCACACACCGACTTGCGCTATCCGTACCCCAGAGTGACGTCATCATGAGAGATAGAGCGCAGAGAGAACATCTTTGCATGTGTTAGTACACACGCAATATGTTTCGACAAAAATATGTGATTGTATGTTTTTTCAGATTTTTTGAACTCTCTCAGGTCTGATCTGTTTTGCCACCAGCATGTTTTAGTGTATGGGTGCACATGCATTCTCACGTACATTGCGTGTGTGTGTTTACTATTGCTGGCCGCTAGAACTGAAATTTGAGTTTGGTTCTTGTTTCGGGTCTTTTGATGGACTGACCTACCGCCACAAAATAAATGAAGAATGGGCAGGGGGTGGGGGTATGGTACACTAGGGCGCGGGAAACAAAATAAAAGCTGTTATTTGTTTGATTTATACCACAAAATATAAAATATTACAATAATATAATTGCACATTTATTTCCTTATCTTAAGCAGGTTGATTATAAATTATACAAATTATGCAAACGCCGTCGGTTCTCGACTTTTTTGTTTATTATAACTAAAACAACGATGTATCTAAATATACAATATAAGAAAATATATATACATACATATATACTTAAATAAATATGCCTAAATATAAATGGAATGGGTTTTACATATATGTATTTCAAATTAATTGTCAATCGCGCGCTTTCCGACGGGAATCTGCAAAGCAAAAATTTAGATGCGATGCCGGTCGCACCTTGAATACTCTCATGGACAATACCCACAAATTTTCTAATTCAATTATAAAATATCTTATGTACATACATATGCACATAAATATTAAAGTTTATTACATTCGTATATTGCATGAGGGTTTTCAAAATTACTGCTGCCCGGTCAGCGTCGAGTCGGTGTGTCTCGAGAGAAAGAATACAAAAACAAAATATGAATCGTCTGCGTGAATCGTCCATGAGAGTATTCAAGGTGCGACCGGCATCGCATCTAAATTTTTGCTTTGCAGATTCCCGTCGGAAAGCGCGCGATTGACAATTAATTTGAAATACATATATGTAAAACCCATTCCATTTATATTTAGGCATATTTATTTAAGTATATATGTATGTATATATATTTTCTTATATTGTATATTTAGATACATCGTTGTTTTAGTTATAATAAACAAAAAAGTCGAGAACCGACGGCGTTTGCATAATTTGTATAATTTATAATCAACCTGCTTAAGATAAGGAAATAAATGTGCAATTATATTATTGTAATATTTTATATTTTGTGGTATAAATCAAACAAATAACAGCTTTTATTTTGTTTCCCGCGCCCTAGTGTACCATACCCCCACCCCCTGCCCATTCTTCATTTATTTTGTGGCGGTAGGTCAGTCCATCAAAAGACCTGAAACAAGAACCAAACTCAAATTTCAGTTCTAGCGGCCAGCAATAGTAAACACACACACGCAATGTACGTGAGAATGCATGTGCACCCATACACTAAAACATGCTGGTGGCAAAACAGATCAGACCTGAGAGAGTTCAAAAAATCTGAAAAAACATACAATCACATATTTTTGTCGAAACATATTGCGTGTGTACTAACACATGCAAAGATGTTCTCTCTGCGCTCTATCTCTCATGATGACGTCACTCTGGGGTACGGATAGCGCAAGTCGGTGTGTGACAATTTCGTTGTATGAACTGGCACATCTATATACTGTATGGTTAGTGATTTAAGCATAGGGAACATTGAGATATAAAGTCTCACGCCAAGGTTTTAATTAAACCCAACAGTCAGAACTGTACAAAACTCTGTTTTCTGTTAACAGCCATTTGGCGGCTATTTAGGAAATGGTAGCGTGGCCGAGCGGTCTAAGGCGCTGGTTTAAGGCACCAGTCTCCTCGGAGGCGTGGGTTCGAATCCCACCGCTGCCAAGTGAATTGATTTTTTGTAATTTTCCAGATTTTCTATTTTTTTCAACAGCTACGTAGCGATCCGATGGGCGATCGGCATTGAAGAGAAGAAGAATCTTAGAACACACAAGTCGGTAAAAATTGATCCCACCCCATAGCAACCATATTCCCATATGCAGAATAATCCCCACGTGTCGGTTGCTTTTTCGTCGTTCGCGCTGTTGTAATTCCCAACTGGTTCTAGCTCGCGGCGGGTGAAGATCCACAGGTCGTGGCTGTAAAAGTTAAGACTATACTTCACAGGATCATTTCTGTAGTCAGTCTTCACTTACTTTCGCACAAATTGAAAGCCAAACACACCCGCGTTGATGAGTTAAATCGTCCTATTCGGCAGCGTGAGGTTTTGCCCAGCGCCCTTTCTGGTGCGGCACTTCGGTGTCCGTGTCGTTCGGGGCGCAGAGCTTCGATGATCGCTCGGTAAAACGGATAGAACGAATTCTGAGTGGTGTACCCTTTTTAAGAATACATTTGAAAAACTTATAATAAGCAGCCCAGCCAAGGGAAAATAGTAGTGGAATTGTTGCATCGGCCTTAACCGGCGGGTTTTTCCCGTTCCCGGTGTTATTGTTGTTCTACTTTGTAAAGCAATTAAAACAACCCTTGAGCCCTCGAGCGGCAAAGCGCTCTCTGCGCTGTTTGTGCCAGTTGAAGTGTTTTCGTTGCACGTTGACAGCCACCGTCGTCGTCGTCAGAGCGTTAATGGGTGGTCCATATTTTACACCATCTATCTATCTGCATTATAAAACATTTTAGTGAGAAGCAGATTTTGGTTTTTTGCGGCACCTCTCTCGAGGCCGCTTCGTGCTCAAGACGACGAAAAAATACTGAAAATGTAGTAATAAAATGTTTGCTAATGGGCGGAGGAAGTGGAGTGCTTCCACTAATTACTTAACGCTGCATATGAATGACCCTTGAGCGAGGGCGTGATTTTTGGCTTAATTCAGAGTTGGAACCATCTCAATTAGTAGATGATGACTACTTGGAAATGCTTTGAAAGAGGAGAGTAATGCCCGTTAAGAACCATTTAGCATGTTCGTAGTTGGGAAAGTGGGTTCCACCAGCATAAATATTTGAGAAACTTGAATGCTTCACGCAAGAACAATTAAGTGGTGCCGTGCCTAGTTTTGTCCACCTGTCCCACGTGTGCTGACTCGGCGGCGCTTCCTCATGCTTCCGACTATCTGTAGTCAAACACGACAAAACACAACACAACACGTAGTGGAAATTTATTTCAGCAATGCAAAGCAAATACTGGAGTAACAGCCATGGTACAGTACGTTTCATAGGAGCCACAGAACGAAACGCAACTTTAGATCGACTAGGGGTTTTCTCTTTCGCAGCATATACCTTTGCCACGCACTGTATTTCCTCTCAGTCCTCCTACAATTCTCGTATTTTTTGAGTGCTTACATAAAAATACATTTGAAATGCGGTTAAGGGAGGACGGAGGAAGGGTGGAGACAGCAGTTTCACCTAGGGGCCAAAAACTGACATCATCATCATCATGTGGGCCAATCGATGATGATGATGATGATGATGATGCTGATGCCAATGCGGCTGATGCTGTAATTGATGTCTTTGCGACATGTTCTCCCAAAGTGTTTACGTTGAGAATTACCCATGTGTCTGTGTGAGCAACAGAGAGATGGAGAGGGGATGGGGGCGCAGAACACGCCCACAGCTAGTTGACAGCCTGCCGTTTACGTGCACTTAATGAAATGTGCCCCAAAATGGAAGCACGTACCGGGCATCTATTTAATGAGCCCTGCAAGAGGTTTTCCCCGGGAATGGGTCTTCAAATGGAGGAAACGGCAGGGGGAGGGCCTCCACCCCGAAATGGGCTGGGAAGTGCTCATGAAATTTTTAAATGTCGCAGCTGAAATTCAATTTAATTTGTTGCCAGCTCGCTCGTTGGCATCGGTAGCTGACTGCAGGGCTGCATTATTCAATGGCACTCACACGTAAGCGGCTCAAAGACCCGCATGCTAAGCCTCCTCTGCCTAGCCCCAAACTCCTTTTGCGGCTGGGAGTAACCGCAGTTTAAAATTCATGTGAGCTTTTCAACAATTTCCACCCCCACCCCTCCACACCACGCCACACCACACCACACACAGACAGTCTCATGGAGAGCACAACAAAATGCGATTAAATGTGTGGAAAATTCTCGACTCCTGCTCGTATTCCTGTTTGTTGCTGCTGCCGTGCTGTGGTCCGCAAGGATAAGCCACAACGGGTTAAAGGCAACGTCTTGTTTGCACATGTGTTGCTGGGGGCTGCCCCACGCCCCACGCCCCAGACCCATTCGGAAGTCATGGAAAGGAGCCCCGGGATGCCGAAGGTGCAAAAATGCGTTAAACATAACATGCTAATTCCTGACGCTTGCAGCTTCAATCTTTCACCTGGCCAGGGGCATTCACACCCTGCCACACATATCCAGACCCACTCACCCTCCGACATGCTGCTGCTCCTTTTGGAGCGTCTCCATCTGCTTGTAATATGAGCGTATTGTGTGCCATTTGCTGGCGAATTTGTTGTACCCTTGGAGTGTAGAGTATTATCATTTTGTATCACAAGTTTGAATTGCTTCCGCACGGAGCTGTAATAACCTACCATGCCATAAAAACGCCATTGGTCTGGTCGGCAAGGGTATTCGACTTTCGACGGACTTTCTTTGCGCTCTTCAGCCATTTTCTCCCACTTGCTTTTGTGTTAGGTGATTTTTTGTTTTTCTGGCAAAAGTTTTGTGGCTGCCGACATGAGTCTGAGGTGAGGACAGGAACGAATCGAGATACTTTTTTTTTCTAGCTAGGACTTGGTTAAAGTCGAGAGAAATTTGCATAAAGGGACCCAGAAAGAAATCCCAAGAACTGAACGATTTCAAAGCAAGTTCCACTGGTTCCGCGTTCGCCCAGCCCTGACACACAGAGAAAGAGAGAGAGAGAAAGCTTTGGCAAGCTTTTCCGCTCTCCCTCATGTGCCATCAGCTGGCTCCAGATCAGTTTTTATTTTGGCAGCATGGAGAACGCCAAGAACGGCCCCCCCAAGACCTTAAAATACAAGCCGCTGGTTCGCATTGGGATTGCCGTCCTGGTGCTGCACACCGTCTGCTGGTTGGGATGGAATGCGTTGAATCCTGGAGCAGAGTCCAGCAATGCGGCGGCCACAGCCAATGCCCATCATGAACGCTTGCGGGCGGCCATCGAACAGAAGTGACCCGCCTGTGACGTAATGGCCAGCAAGTTTTGATAAATTTGAATTGATATGTGACTATAACAGTAAACAAGAAGTACAATTAACCGAAAAATGGAACAGAAATCAATTTGTGTGGAAAGAACATAGAGAGAGAGAGAGAGGGAGAGATCAACAAAGTGCAAGAAGCTTTTCCGCTCTCGATCTCTACGAAATGCTTGCTTAAAGCTTTCGAATACAAAAGCAAAACAAAGCTTTGGCTTCAAAGCCAACTCTGTGTGTTTTCTAAACTCGGTTTAGTTCTGCAGCTCTGGAGTTCGAGACCAGTAATCATTCTTCTTACGACAAGGGTTCTGACACTTCGAAATGCTTTCGAAACTACTTCTGATCTTTGGATTTCTGCTGATGAGCTGGCAGTGGGCGCAAACCATGCCCAGTCACAGCCGCTTGGCTACAACCGAGCAACCAGCCCAAAACGTCCAGAACTTCTCAGGGTTTGTCTTGCAGAGCATCTTTGACCTGCCGCCCAACTGCAAGCCCGGCGAGGTGGCCACTGGGCCCCATCACAGGTGTCGCCACCAGGCCTAAGGACTGGACAATACTTTTAACGAGTCGTATGAGTCTCCTACCTCTGTGGAATGTACGCGAGATGGAGACGTGTTATAAGCTCTGCTTTATAAATAAATATTCATAAATATATATTCATAAATAAACGAGTGCGCATAAATATTACAACTTCGAGTCGCTATTGAACTGAATTTAGCTGTGTCGTAATAAAGATAGACTCTTGCCGCTCT
Source organism: Drosophila pseudoobscura (assembly GCF_009870125.1). NCBI lineage: Eukaryota > Metazoa > Arthropoda > Insecta > Diptera > Drosophilidae > Drosophila > Drosophila pseudoobscura. The sequence continues at coordinate 20,366,230 of NC_046680.1, read as the reverse complement.
ATCATTTCTATATAAAATTCCTATAATGCAATAAAGTATTGAAATTATGTAAGACAAATGTATTTCCTTCAATTTCCAATGAAAATTGCGATCAGATCTTAAACCTACATCTTAAAACTCAGGGAAGCTGGTGATAAACCCTTTTGTTTAGGTCGAATATGCTGCCTTTCTGAGCCCACAAACATCTGTGGAAAATCAAAGTGCCGTCTGCTAGGGTATAAAGCGAAGAGAAAAGAGAACAAGAAAAGGTGTTTTTCGATCTAGATTGATCTCGTGTAAAGCTTATTCATGCTCATCTTGAGGAAAGCTTCACAGACTTAGAGGCTGATTAGGTGCTGTTTTTAAACTCGGTTTAGTACCGCAGATTTCAACCCGGAGGAAGGTAATACTCGCGTTCCATAGCTCGCTGTCATTTAAAAATGCTATCAAGATTACTGCTGATCTTTGGGCTGCTGATGCTGAGCTGGCAGTGGTGCCATACCATGCCGAGGCAAGAGCATACCACACAAAAGGCCGTCCCCGAGCATACCACGGCCAGGCACATCCACCAGCATACCACGGCCAGGCACATCCACCAGCATACCACGGCCAGGCACCTCCACCAGCATACCACGGCTAAGCACCTCCACCAGCATACCACGGCCAAGAACATCCACGAACATACTACACGCAAAACCATCCTCGGACGTCTTACGCAGAAATCGAGCCACGGACAAACAACGACCACACCCAGCAGCGTGCAGGTTACGCCCTCACCTATCATCGAGCAAACTCCGGGAAACTTTTCGGGCATTAGTGGAGTGAGCCTGTTCGACCTGCCGCCCAACTGCAAGCCCGGCTATGTGGCCACAGGTCCTAATCAGCGATGTCGCCTCGAGGTTTGACGGAATGCAACGAACTGCATACGGGTCCGATGTTTATTTAGCCGACAATAATGTGCCTTAAACTTTGTTTTTTTTTCATGGGTTTTAAAAATATACTATATTCAAGTTTTAATCCAAAAATTATTAAGTGTGAGTGGGAGCTGCCCGCCGTTCAGGCTGGCTTCCTGCATCGCCCTACAAAGATGTAATAACCTTTCGGACATCTGGCGGCGGCAGCGCTGACTGTGCAGAGAAGCCACAGGAATACCACCGAAATCAGCAGGAATTTCCCACTGACCAGCTTCATCTTTGGCCGAATCCGGTGAATGCTAGCTGCTCATGTGAGGCGTAGTTTCTGTTGAATAGACGACCTGAGGGTGCACCTCTTATCTGGAGTACATCACTTAGCGGACAGCAGATAGCGAGCAGCGGACAGCGGAAAGCGAAGACTTGTGTGCAATCTTCGGGGGGAATTATGACACTGGTCGCCAACGTGCCTTCACTCGAATGTGTTCCCCGTTAAATTGACGACGGTATTGATATTGCTTTCTTTTTGTATCGTTTCCATTGAGTTCCAGGTATTGGTAATCGATTACATTGATAATCTTATGACGCATTTGTTGTGTGGTTGGCTAAGCGCGAATTTCCAGAAGCGCTTCAAATTTCGATGTTTTCCTCTCCGATTAGATAGCAATCTTATCGTGGGTATGACATATCGCGTGTACTCTCATTTTCTCTCTCTCCAATTTCGATTACTCAGAATAAAGCCAATTTTATTGTTAAAAAAGACAACTGTATGATGCATTTATGAAAATAGATGTTGACATACAAAACGACCAGTCATGATAGCTCCCATGTTGCCGTTGCCGTTGCCCTAGGCCGCTTTGCGACAACGTCCCGCCATGAGAACGGTTCCGTCCGTGCAAATGGGATCCGTATTGAAGAGATTGCGCTGGTTAACGGATGACGGTACGGCATCCTCGGTCTCCGACTTGGGATCCCTGTGGCCTCCGCCTTGATTCAGGCTGGGCGACAGGAAGTCGTGAGTGTTGAAAATATCCTTCAAAGCATCGCCATCATCAGTCGGGGAAGAGCCACCTCCTGGTCTCGGCTGGATGGTGCTGCCCCCATGCCCGGACTGCTCTTGACCTTGACCTGGTCGGGGCTGTACCGTGTTGGGTGTCTGGAAGTGAAACTGGGAGAAATCCTCGCCGTCAGTGCCTGGACGAGGCTGGATGGGATTCCCTCCACTTCCTGGCTGCGGCTTCTGAAAGCCCTCATCTTGATCTGGATGAGAATTTCCAGGACTGTCTGGTTGTTTTGCCACCGGCTGACGGAATCCTCCTTCACCTGGCCGCTGGAATCCTCCTCGACCTTGACCTGGCTCCTGAAAACCTCCCTGGCCTTGTCCTGGCTGCTGGAATCCTCCTTGACCTTGTCCTGGCTGCTGGAATCCTCCTTGACCTTGTCCTGGCTGCTGGAATCCTCCTTGACCTTGTCCTGGCTGCTGGAATCCTCCCTGACCTTGCCCTGGCTGCTGGAATCCTCCCTGACCTTGTCCTGGCGGCTGGAATCCTCCTTGACCTTGTCCTGGCTGCTGGAATCCACCTTGACCTTGCCCTGGCTGCTGGAATCCTCCCTGACCTTGTCCTGGCTGCTGGAATCCTCCCTGGCCTTGTCCTGGCTGCTGGAAACCTCCTTCACCTGGCTGCTGGAATCCTCCTTGACCTTGTCCTGGCTGGTATCCTCCTGGCTGTTGGTATCCATTTTGTCCTCTGTGGAAATCTCCACCACGATGTCGGCCTCCCTGTCCGGGGTGGGGACGGAAGCCCCCAGGCTGCTGTCCGCGGAAGGGACTGCCAGGCTGTTGGTTATAGGGATCGTAGTGGGGCGATGGTTGTGGGAACCTCCCACCAAACCCGGGCTGCTGTGGAGGACCATATCCGCCAGAGAATCCCGGGCCAGATCCATGGCCTCGCCCATGACTGTGATGCTGATGCCTGGAAAACACGTCAGAATTTAGGCTAGGATCAGAGTGGGAGTGGAGACCTACCTTGAGGACTGTCCGTAGCCGCCCTCGCCGCTGCGCGAGCTCTCCACGTAGTAGGGATTCTGGGGACGGGCGGTGGCCAACTGCGCACATAGCGCGATGAGCCCCAGACCCAGACACAGGCCCAGCGATAAGAGTTTGGAAAACATTCTCGAAACACACCCGTACCCTCCTTCTGTGCGGAACACTCTAGTGAGACTGATGATCTCTTTCCGAGACTCGAAGATTAGTGAAGCTGGAATAAATATTTTTGTATAGATCGCCGCTCGCACGACTGATAAGCGGCAGAAGGCTGCCAACCCCGAGTTCATGACATCAGATAGGGAATTAATCGATGGAGATAGAGCGAGAGAGAGAGAGAGAGAGAGAGAGAGGAAGAAAGAGGGAGAGAAGTCGGGCCTCAGAGCTGGTTTGAGTCATGCCAGGGGGATGTGGCATTTCAAACAATGTAATTACCTTCACACAATCTAAGGTTTCCCTCGCATAGTTTCTCCCCATTAAAGCTAACGTGACCGGCATCCAGTGGGATTTTCCAGGTAGTTTTTGGAATCGCCTAAAAAAACAGTTGCCAAATCAGCGAAAACTCATCGCTCAAAACTCAGACAAAGCTGCGAAATAATGCTATTCATATATCACTTTATTGACTAACATCGGTCTTAGAGACTACACAATGGAAGACGACACCCTGGAGACTTTGTTGTGACCGGCTTTAGGCCGACTTTCGACAGCGATTCGCCCGCAGCTCAAAGCCCGATTTACAACGCGGCAGAGTTTCCACCAGAATCCGATTGACTATGATGGGGATAATGGTCGTGGCAGTGTCATTGAGGGAATCTTCGGACCGATCCGTGGTCTGCTCTGTGGAATCGTTGGGTGTCGGTGTGGAGGCTGTGGGAGGTTTGGCTGTTGTCACTATCCAGGCAGGCACCTTTGCGGCTCCGGAATCGTCGTTGTCACGCGGAAACACAATCGAATCATTGATGCAGGGACGCGTTCTGGCCTCTGTGCAGGCCCACAACACCACCAGAGGCAGCAGACACCAGAGCCACTGGGGAGATCTGTTTGCAGTTTTCATCATTTTGTATTCTGTATAGAGGATAGCGGAGAGCGGATAGCGTTTGGTCGCTTCAACGGAGCTTTCGAGACTGAACGGAGTGTGGAATCAGTTCCATGATGATCATCTTCCCACGGAAACAGCTATAGATATATCATGGCGATAAGAATGGACACAATGAAATCGGAGTTGGTTGCGAGAGCGAGAGAGATGAAGATCAACACTGAGAGAAGGGAAGCTTTACTCTCAGAGAAAAAGGTAAACAAAGCAACAAAGCTTCCAGCAAATACAGTGGGTCACGAACATGTTTTTACCAGCGAAAACAATTAACTAAAAGCATTGTGAGTGGAAAGTATCTTAATAATTTATTATTCCAATATTTAGCTTACTAAGTATTGCCATCGGGGTTTTTGGGTGTTTCTAATGCAATAATACTTTTTTTTACCTTCGAATTTGGCATTAGATTTCATAATATCTTTATTTAGAAGCAACTTTCTGTTCATATTCCACACAAATACTCGATTTTAGGCACTCTTGCGGCAGTGGTCGTTGCTCAGGGTGAATCCCTCCGGACAGATGCGTACGCTTTCGAGGGTAATCCTTGGTCCAATAAAGACACTGCCCTTGGGCGCCATTGTCAGTACGGTTCGATTTCCGTCGATCTTTTTATCGGTCTCGAACGCTATCATCTTATCCTCACTCCTGGAAAGAGTTGCATTCTCAGATACTGGAGGGGTTTCGGCTGTAGCATTCTTGGAAACAGGAATCATTGCACTTTTAATATCGCCACGGACTGGCTCCTCTACCGGTAGCCCTACCCGGCTTTTGAATTCATTTCCGGGTTGCACTTGATTCGATTTAGTTGCATTTCGAATTTCATTCAGATTCATCACTGGCCCTAGATCCCAAGGCTTGGGGCTGGTCTCCGCTGCATCTGATCCGCGTTCAGTGGGAAACACCACGCGATCGCTGGGCACTCGGGCCGCCTCACTCGGATCCAGCGCCAGCCACAACAAGACAAACAACAACAGCGTCATGGGAAACCTCTTCCGTATAATTGCCATCGTTAAAAAGTTTGCCTCGCTTGCCAAATCCCAGCAAACACGTTCACGCTAGCCAGTTTCGCACTCGAGACTGAGTCTCCCCCAAGTCTCCCTCCCAGAGAGAAGCCAGACTCAGTCCCCAGTCCCCAGTCCCACTCGCAGTCCCAGAGAGCTTTGTTTGCTTGTAAGTTCTACTTCTGACAAGCACAGCTGCTGGCAAGAGTGTATTTGGCGATAAGGTGAACATGGAAACTAAGTAAATAAAACTCTTGCATAATTGAAATGTATAATAATGAGCGCGACAGGGAGAGCAGTCTCGAATCGGTCGATTAACCGCAAGCTCGGAGCTGCACTCAAAAAGCGAATTCGAATAAATATCAAGGCTTCAGGTAAACACAGCGGCAGTCGCGATGAGATAATGGAACCAGTCGATCTGTTGTGATTATCGATGGATACATAGGTAAGAGCGAAGGAAGTCGGAAGGCAACTTGTATGCAAAGAATATCAATAACTTTGTTATACTTTGTGGATTTCTGTACACATATATTACAGATGTGATATCGAGCTAAGGCCTCTTCCAACACACTACCAGCTATGATTGGATGGCCTCGTTAGAGGCTTCGGGTAAGGTACTCCCCGGCTCGACATATTGCATGTATCTCATCCCCTAAGTGGCTTTTTATGAAGTAACCTGAACCTGGCTAATAAATGTCACCAATTTGGGGCCAATAATTTTGACAATTCTATTGTCAACCACCAAAACCTCACGAGGAGCACCTCCCCCGCCCCCATCAGCAGCATCATCATCATCATCATCACACCGAACGGGACGAGGGCCGGGGCCGGCATAATTTTCGCGAAGTGAAAGGAGAGGCAAACGAAAATTGAAACATAAAAATGTCATTTGTTGTGTGGGACTGAAAGTGTGTGGGGGAGGGTTGGGGGGCAACCTTGGGTTAAATACTGGAAACCTTTTTCTTTCCGTGTAGTATATAAAAAAACATTAAAATAATGCCTCTTCGTGCCTCAGACAGCTGGGGCAGGGCTCAGGCTCGTAGAGTCATTTATTTACGACAAAACCTTTGCCCCTCCTCCCACCCCCTCCGACAAGAGGCGAATGCAAAATTTATGCTAAACAAGTGGGGGGAGATTTTGGGCGGCAAGGTAGGGGGGAAAACTCCCTAATTGAAGATGCTCCTGGCAAAAGGACAACCGTCTGGCCGCGCTGTGTTAATCAGTGCAAGTTTCGAAAAGTAATCAGCAAATATTTGCACACTTTTTGTTGCGATTTTCTCAAGCATTTTCTTCATTTTCATAAAAGCATAAAATCCGGAAAAGCAGCGGTCTGATGGCTGATGTCTGCTCATTGTTTGCTTATTATTTCACTTATTTTTCTTGGCAGTCGAAGAAATGTTCATTGAAATCTATCAAAGCAGTTCCGATCTATGCGCTTTCGGGGCAACCTTCGAATGGAACGGTTTCATCATCATCTCAAGAGCCCTCGTACCCACCCACCTGCCCGATGAGCCACTAACTGCTTTCACAATTGTCTTGGCCGCGTAGGCATAATGGTCAACTGCTTCCATTGATTTCGCCTCAGTTAAACCTAGACCCTCGCCGAGACCAATTCGTGGCCATCAATCGCAATGGGATCGTATAACATTGTCAGCGGTCTGGCCCCGCTGCTCCTGCTGCTTCTGGCCAACAATCGACTGCTGACCACTGCGACCACAGACAGCGAAGTCGTCGAGGCCCAAGCGATTGACTTCAATGCAACCCAACTCAATGAAGGGCTCCCCATTGAGCAGCCAGAACATAGTCCAAATGGAACGATGCAGGTGCAGCCGTACAACATCCTGGAGGCAAACTGTCCGCACGGCTATGTCCTGGCCAATAAACATTGCCATAAGCGTGTCAAGTGAATGAACAAGTGAATAAATTGTAAAGATATGAGGAGTAGTAGAGAATTGTGTAGTTTTATAGAGAAATTTAAATTCGGACAGAAGTGAACTCTCTCCCCAAGCCAGTCCCAGTGAAACTTTCGGCTAAAAGTGGCAAAAGTCTTGTCCGTAACCTTAACTACGGGTATTCCCTGAATAGCCATCTGGATAAACGTAAAAGGCAGGACCTTCGGCTGCCGTCTGCCCCAACTCTGCCTCTATCGACTCTGCCAATATGTTGCGGTGTGCCACAAGTCTAACCTGTGTCCCCATTTAACATTACCCCAGAGAGGCGCATGCTCTCGGTCAACCGCATACATAATTTCCAGCGGTCACCGCCAGGTGGGGTGGGGCATTGGAGCCGCATCCCGCCCACCACCGCACCCTCTGACTGATATGCAGCCCAAGGGCTGTCATTAGTTAGAGGTCCATTAACAAAAATGCAACCGAACTGGGGGCTAGACACATGTCAATAGAGCTGGAGCTGGAGCTGGTGCAGACGTGCCCAGGGCCGATGTCATTTACAGGTAACAGGTGCAGGGACCCGCAAGGAGAGGGCTCCTCTGTGGGGCTGGTGGCGGCGGTGTATTAATTCGTGATGGTGCCACAAAATATGGCTTCACTTAGGCGAGAATAGCAGACACCGCAAGGGGTAGGGCCCTGAATGAGTTAATTAGACGCCTCACGGCCGGAAACATAATTTAGAGTCATTTATCAGCGATGTCCGTGGTCGGCGCCATGACATCACATGGAAATAGCCTCAGAGATCATGTGTGGGACGTGCTTTGTGTCTCTGTGTACCCCTCCAGACCCCACCAGGACATGGCAGCTTCATTATTTTGTGCTCTTTATTGGGCGGAAGGATTGCTTCCCTACAGCTGCTGCCCTAAAGGATTCCCCAGCCAGGGATAGACAGCCGGGCACTTGTCGCAGACACTCATGTAGCGCTCCTCGCCGGTGGAGACCTTCTGGACGTGGCACTGGACCGCATGGCAGGCGGCCTCTGGCATGGCGGGGCAGCCCTTGAAGGGGGCTCCGAGCACGGGTTTCTTCACGTACTCCAGCATGCGCGAAATGCCAGTCAGATAGACGTCCGGATAGGTGTTCAAATGGTGAATAAATCTTTAAAACGGAGGCGGATATTTAAAAGGGATATTCCTAAAAGGATTCGCAAGGCATAACGTACTTCTTGAAGGCGGCAAAGTAGTTGCGGCCGCGAGCGAACCAAGCCGCATGGAGGTACATTCCGAAGGGGGCACGGTTTCCCTCGTAGTGGCGGTTGAAGTTCTCCAGCATCCAGGCGAAGAGAGCTTCCACATTGTCCTCGGGCGGATAGACGCAGGCATCGATCATCGAGCAGCTGTAGCCCTCGGTATCGGTCCAGGTCACCATGGGATTGATCCAGAATCCGGGAATCGAAGCATCCGGACAGGGGCCAATCTGACAGTCCTGCTTGGAAAGATAGTCAAGGGTATAGGGCCACATGGCCGGGTCCTTGAACTGCTGCGTCGGCCAGGAGCTGTCGTAGCTCAGGCCGAGGCGCTTGGCAGCCGCGAAGGTGTTGTTGCCGGAAATCTGAAGGAAGGGCAGACGCATGCCCTGCACACTCTTGGGGTCCACCTTGGCGAAGGACTCGAGCATCTTCAGCTGGTCGCCGAACTCCTGCTCAATGGTGGCCACATCCGCAGCCCGCCAGTAGTCCGTTCCGTCGCCGTGGGTGACCGAGTGCAGGGCGATCTCGTGACCAGCGCGATACAGAGCATTCACGCGGACATAATCCGTGTACTCGTGCGACAGGAAGAAGGTGCCGGTGGCCACACAGCCATCGGGATTGGTCAGCTCGCTGAAGAGCAGCTCGTATTGGGCGTAGTTAACCGCATTCACGGCATCGTCGAAGGTGATCGTCACGAACTGCGCGAATAGTTAGAGAAGAGTCACCAAAAACCTTGGATGTTGGTTAGAGGGGGTACCTGGGGGATCTCACTCTCTTTGCCTTGGAACTTGGAGCGCGGCAGGACCGTGTCCGAGCAGCGGCATTCGGGCAGCTTGCAGTTGGCGGCCTTGCAGCTCTCCGCCAAGGGCAGGACGAGCTCCTTCGGCTGATCGGCGGGGGCCTTCTGCTTGTTCTTCAGCTTCTTGGCCTTGGACTTGCCGGACTGCTTCTGGGCAGCGCCGAGCAGGACCGCGCACAGCAGCACGCTGAGTATGAGGAGAGTAGAACACTTCATGCTGGGAAAGCCACCTTAATTCTCCGCCTGTGGGGCTCTTCGACGTTCTTATAACCTTGATAGAAGATGCGTGATGCTATCTTATCGCTTGACTGGGGCTCCAAATATGATTTGCTTGTTCGACACAGAGGAAGTGGGGGTGTGGTTTTCCCCTGGGTGGGGTTTCATTGCGTGTGGAGAAGACTGACCTTGGCGCTCAGCCATTCTCATCTGCAGAGAACTTCAACTTTTGACCCCACTCTTGAGGCAAACAGACAATCACAAGAGCCATAGAACTTTCAATTAAAGACAGAACAACAGGAGCTAGAATCGAAGTGGAAAAGTTTGCCTCATTAGCATAACCAAGGAACTTAACAGCTGAGATTCCGTACCGGCAGTACCGGCAGTACCGTCGACACCGTCAAGTGGAAAACTTTTCACACTTGTCGAGATCCCTATCGATGGGTCTGGCTGCACGGCACAGCCAGAGCCACAGCAGCCCCCAAATTATGACAGCCCAAGCAAATGCACTTCAGATCGTAAACAAGTGCTTCAAAGTTTCCACAAGCGACAGGAATCGCATCCCTGCCCTCGAAAACAAGGCCCCCGCAAGAATCAGCGCCAGACAGAGTCGCCGCCAGGGAAGGGGTCGGCAGCCAATCGCAGTTTTGGGGAAAAAGTCAATACGGGGATTCAAAGGAACAAAAAGGATAAATTGAGGGAAAATCCTACGAGTCGTAGTCCGTTGCAGCGTGGCTGATTCCACGGCCAACTTCCGCCATCTGAGGCGCGTGCCCGCCTCCGATGCGATTCGGTCACGTTTCGGGGCGTTGCCAGTTGCCAGGGCCTTGGGTAGGTGCCAGGAATGTCGCTCAGAGAGAGAGCCACACGGCCAGCCAGCCAACCAACGAGAGTCCACATCCGAGTCCTCTCGGCTACGGGTGGGCGGCAGTGGGGTGGTGGTGAGCCCCTAGCTTCGGCTCTGTTGTAGGGGCAATGCAACATGTTTGAGTGAGTTCGATGCGGCTCTTGCGTCATCCTGCTCGGTGGAAGACAACTCCTAATAAAGATGGAATGTCCGGATGGATAGTGCGAAGGAGGTTCATTGAAACCTGATTGACAGCATGAAGGATGTCATGTAGAGCTCTTGGTCATACACCTTCTCCTCATTAACAGCCCCCGGACTCATCGATGAGGCGTCAAGGCGTAAATTCAAAGGCAACACACACGCTTCCTCATCAGAGATATACTTTTCGAATCCCAGCCCCAGTCCACTCCAACCCCGCCCCTTCCTGGCTGAGGCTCACGTGGCGGCAACTGCTTTAAAATGCAAATTTTCCTCTGCTAATAAAAGTGTTACTCATATGCGTGGAAGATTTCCCAAGTGCACGGCGGCCAAAGGGAAGCCCATCACGCACGTCCGACTCGGAAAAACTACTCGGGGTGGGTCTTGTCTGGGGGTTTCGTCGGGGGTTTGCCAATTTTCGCGATAATCACACAACTAATTTGCATAGAACACCGAGACCACCAGCAAATCTAGGCTAATCAAATCAGCCAAAACGAACAAACTCAATTTGCGGGTGCAAATACTTGTACTTCTGCATATATATTCGAATACCCTATTTGATTGCTTTCTTGGCAGAGGGTTGATTGAATGTGCGATTGGTTTGGCTCCTTCAAGCCCTCCTTTCCGTCCTTCTGTGTCTTAGATTCTGCATTTTAATACAGGGTGTTAGTACCGCCATCGAAGAGCATTCAGTCGTCGTCTGACACATTCCATTTGGTCCCTCGGGTGCCCCAGAGATTCCTAGGCACATGATAAGACTCGCCTTCATTTGTTATTGCTTTGATGGGACTATGCAAATCTCGGCTTATGAAATTCTGTGTCTACTTACCCTGGCATTAGATTTCACAAACATTTCAGCAGCACAATTGGTTGCGGCAAAGCCAACCAGACCTGAAAACAGTCAACAGTAAAATAAATTAGAAAAAACAAAATTCGAAATTTGCCAAAAAATAATGTCACGGCGACCTGGCGAGCCCGTCGAGGATGTTGAAGCTGTTGTGCCTGTGCAAGCGGTGGGATCTTCAGCGACTGCTGCCAATGTCGAGACCTGGAACCCGGAGAAGGCTTGTAAGTTTTGCAGGGACCTGCAGGACAACGAGGTGCAGACCTTGCACTACCTGGGCCTGCCGTACGTGGTCCTGGCCCGGCGACCCCGGCTCCGGGTAAAGGTGCCCCTGTCCACCATCAACTACGAGATCGGCCAGTGGGTGGGCATTGCCATGCAGCTGCTCTTCACCTGCCCGTCCAACTATCCCATGCAGCGGCCCCTCGTGGAGATCGTGGAGAAGCGCAACGTGTCGATCGCGCTGGAATGGGCGCTGCACGAGGAGATTGTCCAGAGTCTGGATCAGCATATCGGCCTGCAGATGATAGCACCGGTGACCATACGCCTGCAGACTCTGCTCAACAGCCAGCGATTGGGACAGCCAGCCACGATGCCCTAAATCTAAAGTCCTTCTGCTCGCGTGCAACGTGCAACATGCCAGCTCCAGTACGAGGCAAACACACACGGCTATCCAAATGCGGCTTATTGAAACTAGAAAAGACCAGATCTACACACTATACACACATATGGCAAAATATATAAATATAAGTGTGATTTTTGTGCTAGTGCCATGGACGGTGGTATCGGTGGATCCATGACCGAAGGACGCGCCCGGCTTGGCCAGTAGATCTGTGTGGCTATAGATTATAAATATATGAACTTGGTCCTGGCTCTCTCTCCCACATCCTTTCTGGGCGTCCTGCAATTACGTGCACAAACATATTTGTACTCCCGCTGGCGCAGAATGGCACGAAAAATAAAAGGAGCCTTCGCACCTCACGCAGCAATACGTGACTTTTGGCCTTGACTGACGGATGGCACTCCTGAAGTGCCCCGAAATTCAGTGCGTGTGTGTGCAACACTTGGCCGAATGTTAACACGTGCCCCAGTCACAGCCAGGAGAGGAATCATTAATTGGGCAGTCAGGCAGGAGGCGTCTGCGATGCATTAACTTATCTTTTATGCGCGTGCCAAAGCACGCCATCGCTCGCAGGTCCATTTTCTGGGATACCGGCTTTGGCATGTTCACATATCCTTCCTGCGGAGCAGTGCAAATGAAATTTGTTGCCCAAAAAAAAAAATAGTACACGTTGCAACACATCGAACAGCCAGCCAGAGGACGGGAGGAGTGGCTGGGGGAGGGGCGGGGGAAGCTAGTCAGACTCCTTGGGGCGTTTCCTGTTGATCCTTAAGCATATAAGAACGTCCTGCCATGCCATGCCGGATGTCTCTGGGTAATTTAGATAGCTGCAGCGGCGCTCCGTTGCTCCAACTTGCATAATGTCACTTTCAAAGTGTCGCAGTTCAAAGGACATGCACTCACAGGACCCCACAGAACAGGCGGCAGACATGTTAAAGCTGTGCGATAAGCATAGGGATTCTTATGAAATTCCTAATTTCAGGCCAAAGCTGAGAAGGGTGTCTGAGTCCTCCTCCTCCTCCTCCTCCTCCTCCTCCTCCTCCTCCTCCTCCTTTCGATAGTCTCTTCTGCTTTTTTTCTGTTTTTTTTCGGGTGGGGTAAGCAAACTTTAAGTCCACATCCCTTTTTAATGTGACTGTGTATGCCCGAAGGATTTGTGCGTAATGAAAAACTGTCACGCCACAGGACCACGTCGAAGGACGACAACGACAACGACGACGGCGACGACCAGGATGAGCCTAAGCCATCGCAGGTACGAGCGGGTATATGGCAGAAATTGAAAAGCGCTATCCGGTAGCCGGTAGAGGGGAGCCAGAGCCCAAGGAGCATTAAAATGGCAAATTTGTGTGCACTGTCAATGGCAGGACGCACAGATAGGACACAGTCAGGGCAGGGCATGCAGGACATTTATGGGCGACAGACAGCACCGACAAGGACATAAAAGCGGCGTCGCCTGCGTGATAAGCGCATAAATCAGCCATGGAACAAGTCCCAAATCATACACCCAATATCCCATAACCCCTATTCCGTTGGTAAAGGCTTTAAAGCTGGATATCCTGGCAAGCCCCAGCCCATAACGGTCGATATGTTCCCCTTTCCTGGACGGGGGCGTTTATTCATTTCTCAATTAATTGTTGCTCATTTCGGAACAGGATGGCCAAGGGTCAAGGAACTGCTGGCCGCCATAAATCCCCGTGTTTTGCAGGGCAAAACAGCAGACGCGAATTGAATTCCTGATATGGCAGAACCTCGGCAGAGGTCGAATGACTGTCCTTCAGCGTCCCCCTCCCCCTCTTGTCTGGAGCTCATTGCTTATGCTTGAACACGAAACAAATTCAAATTACAAATTATGTTTTCGTCATTGGTGCGCTTTACGAGGAAACCCATCCCCATCACCATCCCCAAATCCCGAATGACATTTGCTGGGGCAGGGAATGGATGGAAAGTACATGTTAATGCTGATCCCCGTTGTGGCCAGTGTCCGCGCGGTGTCAACTATTTAGTTTCCGGTTTTAAGTTCCACCCATAAACCCGGAATTATGTGTCCGCTTTTATGGCTTCTAGCGGCGTCCTTCTCCGTCTCCGTCTCCATCTCCGACTGCGACCCTGGACCGGGCTTCATTGTTTCTTAATAATCCAGAGAGTCCTCCGAGTGCACACGTCTTCACATTAACAATGTTTATGGGGCCCAGACAGTGTTTCCAAGTCGAGAAGTAGTCCAGGGGACCGCCTAGTTGCATGCCACACATATTTCCGTTGCGTTGCAGTCATAAATGCGCTTAATTGGCAATTTTTGTGTAAGCGTGTTGAAATTTTATACCCCGCCACCAGCCTTCGGCCCACTCGCCCCATTCGACCCACCAAAACGTTGCAGTCATAAATAGAAGATATGTTCCAGAAGTGTGAGGTCTGTGTTTATGCCCCTGCGGCAGAGTGGAGTCCAGCCCCTGCTTTTATGGGTCATGCATGAATTTGCCGGGATTTATATGTGGTCTACATGACCTGGATTCTGATACGGCCGTCCAATGGGCTAATCAAATGATATTCGGTAGCCACAGCGAATGAATTGGTCCAACCACAAATGAACATAATTTTATTTGCTTAATCTACAATTTTACTTACACCATAATTTTGTTTGGGGCTTGCCATAGAGAGTCGTTAGAGCACATCTGTGGGCAGGTGGGGGAGAGAGAGAGAACTCTGTAGAACACTCAATTCACATGGAATTTAGAGGGACTTAGGGGGATTTAGCAGGGGGGGGGGGGGGGGGAGCCTTACCCAGCTCCTCGGCAGCCATGGTCGCTTCCATTTTCCGCTTCAGCTTCCTGACCATCTGGTCCATCATGTCCTTGGCCCTGGTAACAATCGAAAGGATAAACTGGGTGCCTCGATTCAGCCGCCTTATGCGACGGAACTCCTCCTGCATTTTGATCTCGAACATATCGGGGAAATTCATCTTCGCCTTGAGACTTATTTTCGGCAACAGATGGGGATACATATCGGTGTAGGTGAAGATCAACTTGCATCCAATGCGAGGATCTTTAGTGGCCACCTGGTCATAGTTGGAGGAGCGCACGGTGACTTCCAGCTTGAGGGTGGGCTGGCTCTGAAGCACCACCGTGCGAAAGCCGAGCAGGCCGATGGCATGAAACTCCGAGTTGCGGATCGACTCGCTTAGCACCTCAATGGACTCTGAATTCATGGTTTGAAATACCAACTGGAGAGAGAACTGTATAAACTGAACTGAATAAGACCTTTAGCCACGCTCTGACAGCTAGAACAAAAGCCATTTGATAGGGCTCCCACGACAATGCTTCTCCGGCACTCGTTGGCGTTGGCCATGTTCCGGCTGGCACTGATCTTTGGGCTGTATCTTCCCCTATATTCCCCTATCTCTGGCAGTTCCATCTGCGGCAGGAACGAGGTGCAGGTAGCCTGTGGCAATCCCTGCCCCAAGTCCTGTTATCCCCAACGTTGTGTGGACGTCTTGTGCTATGGCCGTTGCAACTGCATCGGTGGATACAGACGGGTTAACAAGTACCAGGGGCCCTGTGTCCTTCCCAGCGAGTGTGGAAGGTATCCCATGTTGGAGATACACAAGCAAACGACCAACAAAGGAAGGAGCAAACGTATTCAGTTCCAGCACCAACCAATTAACACACAACGCAAGCAGAGACATCTTAAAAACCGAAGAAATAAGACTACAAAAATAAATCCAAGATCAGTTAAGGAGCCAGGCAACTATGCGGATCTGTGGACGACTCCAGGGGATACGATGGCTTACTTCGATCACAAGCCCCAATTCGTCTTTGAAGAAATGACGACAAGGAAGCGTTCTAAGCCCTCAACAACACCGAAGCCAGCCACGACTGAGAGCCACTTTATGGATCTTTGGGCGACTCCAAGGGATGCGGAGGCATATCATCTCTTCGATCACAAGCCTCCATGGGACTTTGGTGAAGTGACGACTAAAAAGCGTGCCAAGCCCTCAACAATACCGAAGCCAGCCAGGACTGAGAGCCCCTTTATGGATCTGTGGGCGACTCCAAGGGATGCGGAGGCGTATCATCTCTTCGATCACAAGCCTCCATGGGACTTTGGTGAAGTGACGACTAAAAAGCGTGCCAAACCCCTAAAAACACCGAAGCCAGCCCCGACTGAGAGCCCCTTTATCCAAGAACATATTCAGCGATAAGACAATACCCTGCAGAAGGCTACCGGAGCTACATAAACATATAGAAACTATAATGAAAAATGAACATCCATGGACTCTTATGGACATTAAACTACCATCGGTTTTACAGAAAATCAATCTTCAAAAACTTCTCTAAGAAATCCGCATAGAGGCGTATGTTCTGGCCTTTTTATACTCGGTGTTTGGATAGTCAGTAGAGGACTTAAAGGGTTTTCCTGAGGGTAAGGGGCCATACTGCATTGCTTGCTCGTTAATTCTTTGGCTTTGAGTTTCTCGAAGAACTCCATTCATAGGCTGACTGGAAGTGTAAATTGAAGATATCCTGGATGGGACAACAAGCACAACAATGCGGCAAAAGGCACGCACTCCGTTAGTCTTAGCCGCCTCAGGACCCCCAGACCTTTGCCCTTCCATATTCTATTAAAATTGCCTGTCATTGCCGTTGCTGGCATCGTTATTGTCCGCCCTTGGCCTGGCTGGTTCCTGTTTGGGCCCTGCCATGGCCCTTTCTGCCTCCATTTTTGGGATGTCTGCCATCCCGGCTTAGTCCCTTGGACGACTGCGACGTTGTCTTCTGGCAGAACCATTATTCTTCCACAACGTGCATTATATTATCCTTTGGCTGGAAGGCATTTGTATGCTGGTCCAGGGCGCGAATTGCATTTGGGATTGGTTGGGCTTCGGGTGGGTTTCGGGTGGCTATAGGAATGGCCTTTCAGCTGTCGTCACTGCAATTTGTATTGCCGCCCGCCGCTGTAGTCGTTGTCGTTGTCGGCGGCGGTGGCGGCTACGACGGTGGCGTCTGTAACTTGTTTTTTATTGGTTTTCTCGTTTTAAATTTCAATTTGGCGCCTGGCCCCCTGTAAGCAAGATGTATGTACAAGACGCCAGCACCGGCCTCCGCCCAGGAGTCATTCCCCATCCCCCTCCCACTCCCACTCCCCGATTTTGCCGCACTGCAGAACATATGTTGACAGCGTCAGGTGCGCCAACGAGGGGCGATTTATATGCGTCAGCGTGCCAGGTTGACAGTTTCAAGGTGCCGGGAGTTTCTGCTGCTGTCTTGACTGCTAACTGAACTGTCATTCAGATGGGAGCTGCTGCTGCTGCTGCTGCCACCCAACCCCCTTTCAATGTTATTATGCCATTAGGGGTTACAGGTTATAGGGGGGGGAGCCGGGGGTTAGCACATTTTACATCGCATTTAACCCAAAACATGCCACTTAACAGAGAGCATTTATCAATGGGCTCTGCCTCGCGCACTCAGACACATACACATACACAGACGGGGAGGGGGAGGGAGAGAGGAAGAGCATTTCCCTAACCCTACGTGATTCGCACCCCTCGCATTATCAGCCATCAGGCATCATCATCCCATACGTGTTAACCTCTCCACTCGCCCACCCACACTCCACTTTCGTTCCCTTATGACACTGCATTCTGTGTGCGATTATCAAGCGTTGCCGTTGCCGTTTCCGTTTCCGTTGCTCGGCTCGTTTTGTGGCTTACGGCCATGCCCCAAAAATTACATGCCTTTGTTTTTTATCTAACGCCAGGCGGCATTATGCCTAACCCGGGGTCTTAAGGGTCTGCTCTTACTCACTGCCACTCTATGGCTGCGTCCGTGTCTGTGAAACGTGTCCTGAGTCCGGGTCTGATTCCGATAGTCCTGGGCCTGGGCCTGGGCGTGGGCCTGGCCGTGGGCGTGGGCGTAATTCGATCTATTATCAGTTGTCATCGTCGGCAAATTCACACATTCGCATAGGCATTTGGCGTTTTGCTTGATTTGTGCCACAAAATGGCCACAGTGGTAGCCGATCAGAGCAATCCTGGCGCCAAATTTCATTGAAAGCCTTTTGCGACTCTCACAAATTGAAATGGTTAAGCTGTTGTTGTTGAAACATTGCTGTTTCGTGGTGAATTTAGTATGGGGCTGCTATATCATTTCCGGGATCATCTGGCTCGAGTCCCTAACTCTCGCCTGGATATCCTTCTTGCAGATCCGTAAGCACTGCTCCTGATTTTTGTTAGTTCCACAGCTACTGCTGTTGTTGTTCCCCCAGAATACAGTGGCCTCTACGTTCTAGTGACCTTTCTGCATTTCACGAAGCTCTTCAACTCCATCATCTTGTTATATGGACTCCTTAATGTGAGGATCCTTACGTCTAACACTTTTGCCCTTGTTGGTACTCCTTCCCTGCTCTTCACCAGGAAAAACGTGCACTCGTGGCCATCTTCCTCATGACGATTTGTGTGTGTTTAACAATTTTTCTTGTCCACTGTGTGATTTTCGCCACCATGACCCCCCCGATTGAGGGCTTGGAGACCGGCCATTACATTGCTATGCCCGTATACTTTGGTAAGAGATCACACGACTATCACATGACTATACATATCCTCGAATCTGATTACCCTCTTAGTTATATACGCCTACTTCTTGTGGGTGATATACTCGTACTACATTTATACCCGGGATCCACCGCCTCACGTGAGTTCCACATCCATTGAGTTTGCTGAAGTGGTTGATGCTCGATAATCGCTAAGGTGATAATGATACGAATAAAGTGCGTCTGTCTTCCCATAGTCCCAACCTTTTTTCTAGCCCTTGGCTCCACTGTGCCACAGCGCAGCATACAATACTTGTCCTTACCGTTACCGTCCCCAAAGAGAGCACATTGTTTCACGTACCATTTCGCAGCTGAAGTTTGAACTTTTTCAAGCACTGAGCAACCGAAAAGAAGTAAACGAATTCGCAAATCCGTTGAGGAGCCCTGCAGATGCTGGATGGATAGGAATAGGGATAGGAATGGCGATGGCGATGGCGATGGAGATGTGTGAGATGTGTGCCCGATGCGTGCCTAAGTGTTGCATTTACATGCGATGGCAATACAATTTGGATGTGCTGTTGGGTGAATGGAGATGGGGGTGTGTGGGGGGCGCACAACAACTGGCATTGAGGCGTGAATTGGATACGCACAAACCCAATGGAGCAGCAGGATGGCAGGATGGCAGGATGGGAAGATTGGAAGATGAGAAGATGAGGAGCACTCAGATGAGCCCTGTGTGTGGGGCATATTAAGCAAGAATTAGCAACAGTTGTACCAGTGTCTCTCTCTGTGTGTGTGTGTGAGTTCCATTTCCGAATATGTCAAGTTAATTTAATGTTGCATGAACAGTGCCTGGCGGGGGCGGTGGCGGTAGGGGTTGGACTATCTCATGGTGCCAGCTGCCCGGCCATCATGTGTTGCCAGCCTACGTGCAATAATTTGTGCAATTACTTGGCAAATTTGTGCCGTCCTCGTTGTGGAGGGATGTGCCACTACCACACTTCCACTCTGCCACTCTGCCACTCTGCCACTCTCCACCCGCTGCGACGTGCCTCGGAACCAACGGGGAAAAAAATGCAAATAAATTATGCCTCAAGGCATTTTACAATTCTATTCTTTTTATTTTTTTTCCTCCCAATTTTGTGTGTGTGTTTGTGCCTTGTCTTTGCTTATTTTTTTCCTTATTTTTTGTCGAGTTCGAAATTATGCATTTAGTTGGGAAAAACATGTGGAGCATGTGGAACAAACTACGTGAGGGGCATAGCTAAAACGAGGGAATCGCCCGACAGCCAATGGCCCAGAAATATTGAAATATTTACTCACCATAGGGAGCCCCCACCCACTCCGCCGCCCACTCTGCCAGC
Source organism: Drosophila pseudoobscura (assembly GCF_009870125.1). Taxonomy (NCBI): domain Eukaryota; kingdom Metazoa; phylum Arthropoda; class Insecta; order Diptera; family Drosophilidae; genus Drosophila; species Drosophila pseudoobscura. The sequence goes on along the minus strand of NC_046680.1, from coordinate 20,346,655 downwards.
CATGGGTCTTTCCTCTTCGAAGCTGTGCAATTTTTCAGAGCAGCGCTTTTTGGCTCATAAAAATGTCAAATCGTTTACATACACGTCACTTCTGTGACAACTACTTGACAGACATTAATACACTTAAGCTGCCTGGCAAGAACACGGCATTATCCTTTAGCCAGAGTCCCTGTAGCGCGCAAACGACGGCGATGGCGGCATGCCAGCATAAATGACATAATATAATAAAGCAACAGCGAAAGGCAGGCGTAGCGAAGGGGAGGAAGCCTTCAGGAAGGAGCCGTGGATGCGGATGTGGAAGGAGCAGTGGAAAAAGTGGAAAAGAACAACAAAAATTTGCTTAGACAGCAAATCATGACGAGATAGACTCTCCTGCCACCCACTCCCACTCCCCACTCCCACTCTGCTCTGCCTCTTTGTTTGCCACTCGCTCTCTCTCCTGCTCTTCTGCTCTCCTGCTTTCATGGTCGCGGCTATCTGTCCTGAGAGCGATCTCTGGGAGTGCCTAACCTTGTGATATTTTGGCTTACACTCCCACTCTTCTTCACCACTGCCTTGGCTTCATTACTCTTCTGTGTGCCCCCCATCCTGGGCTCCCTCTCCCTCTTCGCAGCACATGTCAAGAGAGTCGCGTGTTTTTTTGTCGTTGCCCTCGGAACAAATTGCTTTTGTGCAAATTTTGTCACATCTCAAGCACAAACACATGGGGCTAGACTCCCCCTGCCCCTGGCCGAACACCAAGACACCCAACCCCACACCACCCCACTGCTTCTTAGCTTCATTAGTGGATTTTTGTTGCTGCACTTTGCCTTTGAGCTTTTCCGGAGAAGGCTGGGAACTGCACTATGGAAACATCTTCCACATACGAAAATATGCATTTTGGCAATCATCTGACCGGATAATCAGTGGCCGGTCTGAAACAGTTTATGATTGGTTTTTGATGGAAACCGGCTTACAGTGGTTGGAAACGAGCGAATCGGTGGATATATAAATTTCCCCTTTCATGCGAAATAAAAAAGTTTCTTAATATTTCTTAATATAATATGAAGATTCTCTAAAATTCCTTTAACGATATTTTTCTATAGCATACTTTTAGGAGGGCATTAAATCAATTTCATGATTGCCAAAAAAACATATTAAACTTTACAAAATCCCAATATTTTCCAAAGATACCTTATATATTTGCATATCAAATATATCTCTGACATTTCTGTTAGCTTTTCCGGCGTTTGTATAGGAACAATCCGGAATGCATGTACTGAGAGTGGAACGAGCCAGCTTACTCAATTTTCCAGCAATATGATGTTGCTTTTTTAGCACACACTCTGCACCATCTTGAGCAGCTCATAGTCGGATCCTGGACTATGGTTCATTAGATTCCCCCTAGCCATGACTTGACATGTACGAGCTTGCATGCATGGGGCCGTCATAAATTCCAAATAAATAGATTTGTCAACCATTTTTCGGTGGCTGCCACACACACATATACACACACACACTTTGTACCGCATGGACTTCCTTGTGTGTGGTTTTGTGGCGAAAAAGATGAAAAGCTATTTACATTCTGCTGCAAGGACGACGACACGACAAGGGACTGGGGTTCTGATGGGGCCTGGGAGTGGCCACTGCAAAGGCAATTTATCATGAATATTTGTCAAGGAACTGCAGCAAACACTTATTTTATGCTCGGACAAACAACGCAAGACACACGGCCCCACAAAAGAAGGAGTCTATTGGCTACGAAATAACTTAGTTTTATTCCTATACACGTTTATCTATGGTCTAGAGTTGTGAGTGGATGGGGAATAGGAGTCAGGATTGAGGATTCAGGATTCAGGATTCAGGATGATCTCTACAAGTACTGCCATATCAGCCAGATGGCCAGACCGACTCCCAGCACCAGATCCATGGGCAGGCTGAAGGTGTTCCGTTGCGCGTGCTCGTTGCGGGCAATTTCGATGATCTTGTGGGTGGCGTGCAGCCACTGCTTCACCACAGACGCCTCGGCGGCCACAAAGGAGTACTCCTCCCGCTTGCCACTGCCACTGGCACCGCTGCCCGGCTTGTCCTTGTCCTGCTGCTTGACCAGCAGATTGATGATCTTGTTGGCATTGGACGCGGTCAGTTCCAGCGGTCGCTGCAGCTCCACGTGCTCCCAGTGGTAGTGCTGGCGGTAGGCGAGTCGCTTCTTGCGCACCTCGGTGCACACCAGGCACCGGTCGAAGAGGAAGATCTTGGCGCGGTATTTCTTGCGCGTGGGAAAGTGCTGGGCATCGAACTCTGTGGCACGTCGGAAGTTTCCCAGTTGCAGCAGATCCAGCTATGAAACGACGCATAAACGTTAGAGAGGAAGTCTAATTGAATCCATGGAATCCATTAGTTACCTCATTCAGCTCATCTATGTTGGGTATCTCCTCGGCCTGATTGACCACATCCAGAGCACGTCGCATACGCGTCTCCAATTTGCAAACGGCGGTCAGCACGGGCTTGCAGCTGATTCCACTCTTGTAGAATTCCTGCCACAGAAGAAGATCCATTATTATATGATCTGGATAAAGAATTCCAGTCTCTTACCGATATGAATTGCTGCAACAGCAATGGATATCTGGTCAGTCTTTGTATGGGCTGCACAAGGAAGCTATCGATGCCCAGCTTGTCTTTTATCGTGGTTTGATAGGCCTAGAGAGTAATCAGATATTAGAAATAGTAATCAGTAAATTTAATCTGTACCGAAAGCTTACCTGCAGCCATTCGCGATGATCCTGACGCAGCTGCATGGAAGACTTCTTGCCCATGGTGAAGCTCACGTAGCAGTAGAAGTTGTTTTTCTGGAAGAATTCATCAGAACAGAATGGTTTACAACAGCGAAGCCAACATAAACTAAGGTAATCCCCACCTTGGCCGTACCAGCCCCACCAGATCGTTTTTAAAAATGTGTTTACTGAGCTTTGGCCGGCCATGCGCTGCCATTTCGCTTGAGGCTCGGGTTTCTCTATAGATATGTATATGTATATGCCGTACACATATGTATGTATGTACTTCCCTGCCTGCTGGCTAAATCATAATTTTTTGAGCATTTAAGTCACGTAACCCGAGACCCCTAGAAGAGGAGGGGGGGGGGGGGGAGGGGGGGGGGGCTGGGGAAACCCGTGGCAAAGCTAGAGCCAAAATTTGGCATTCCTGTCGGTATCTCGGACCAATGCCATGCAAATGCTGTGGCCCAAACCGAAGCCAGCAAGCAAACTGCAAACTGCAAAGAAAATTGCTTGGCCAACGATTTCCTTTCCATTTTAATTTCATTAGCCTCGCCCTCCCTACCAGTCCGAATCAGAGCTGTGATTCCAGAGCTCAGATGATGTGGTGGTAATCACCCCTCCGTCCCTCAGGAGTGGGGCTCTGTTTTGAATGTCTAATGCGGCTGGCTTAGTCGGACAAATTGTCTGGCGGCGCAAGGTGACAATTTATTTTTGCATTTGACTAAATTTTCTTTGCATGAACAATCTCCCCTTCGATGGATGGATGCATTCCCCTCGAGCACAGTCATTTGTCTCGTGAATATACAATTTCTGCACTATAAATAGATTGGACTAACGCTAATAAAGCTGACACAAATGCTAAGCGATTTGATGAGCATTTCCCATAGAGCAGATGGCAGAAGATATCCCACAATGTGCTCTCGTGTGGCACACATCAGCAAATGTTGATCTCAAAATCGATTGCATCAGAGTCAGGCCAGACCCCTCAAATCGGTTCGAGAGCAATCAGAATGTTGTAAAACATTTAATTGATTTTGAGTTGGTGGTGGATTCGATTCGATTTTGTTCGATTTGAGGGTGAGAGAAATCGCTCAGATCGACACGCTTGTCACTTGGTGCTCTGTTCTGACCATTTAAAGCCGATTAATAAATGAAGGCCAAGCTATTTACGGAGAGATCTCCGGCATCCTCTGGCATCAGTGGGACTCGTGTCCAAATATCGAGTCAACAGGTCTGGCCGGACAAGGCCTCTTCAGCCACACAATCAAATCGGGTCAGAACTAATCGATCCGGCAATTATACATATGTGAAAAGCCTCATTAATTTGCTCGAGGGGGAATTTCTGGTTTTCACAAATGAAATTTTATATTTATCAACAAGCTCTTTCGCGTCTTCTTTTGTTTATCCAATATGCTGCCAAGACAAGCAGGAAGCGGGAAGCGGGAAGCGGAGAGCGGGAGGAAGGGGCAACATTTAGAAAATATGTATGCACAATATTATACCGAGTATAAACAAAATTTTGGTACATTTTTATTATATATTTAGCAACGATTTCGTTGCCTCTTGTCCTGTGACTCAGAAACGTTTGGCAAGAGAGGCACGAAGAACACAGAGTGGAGTGCAAAGGGGGCTCTTCTTTAGCATAAATCAGCTCCCAGGGGCTTAGCATGTCTGTTCGGCATTAAGCCAAATCCTCGGGGAGCTTGTCGTGGCTCAAAGAATGTTACCTGCTTTGGGAGCAGATTTTCAGTTGCTTTTTTTCAGCTCTTTTTTTTGGGGGGGGGGGCTTCTCGGAACTTGCAGATGACATAAGAGAATTGCGTCCGAATTGCCATGTATTCCAGCAGACAATTTCAATTTAAATTGATCGCTTGAGTTGTCAACACTTAACTCGGCCTCGCCGCCACATGGCCGCCAGGCCATAGAACATGTAGAAATCTTTAAAAAAAAAACCAGAGAAATACGCCTAACGAGATCTACAGAAGTGTAGCTCAGGTTCAATTGCGATTTCTTGAGCTATATCTCGACATTTTCATACTCTCGCATAAAGCCCCATAAATAACGATATATATACTATATATATTCTCTATCAGTGTCAACAAGCTATAGATAACTGAGCTATATAACTTATAGAAGGGACAACGATTCTGCAAGAGTATCTAAAGCTTCGCCACGTGCATATGTATGTATGTATGTGTTCCGCCCAAGCCCCAGACAGACGCTAAAAAGCTGTGTAGTTGCCTCTCTTTCGATCACTTTGACTGCGAACCGATGACGTCAGCTGCCGGCGAACCGAGCGACGGGAAAAAAGTTTTGTGTTTTTAAACAATTTCCAACTGATTTTCGTTAACGACAATGTTCTTGGGTACTATTTGGCTTTATCATTACCATGTGCCTGCGATTACTTCAATCTTATCAGGGGACTTCACTAAGCCCACCCATTCGTCATTCAGTAAATAATTATACTTAAGTGTTTCTTTTGTGTTTTTTTCATTAATTCACTTTTTACCACGACCACGGCATACGAATGAGCTGGGCCCTCCAACAACTTCGTGACAATCTATTCTTGACGCCGGAGGTGTCAATCAAAAGCCCTATTAACGAATAAAATAACTCAAATATTTCGTTAATTGAAATTGTCAGAGAGTTTATGCAACCGCAATTTGCATAACCCACAACTAAACGGCCGCTGAACGCTGCTTAATATGCATTAATTCACGAGTTTCTCTCTAAAAATACAATGTGCAAAAAATAACTTGGTATATGGCACTCATATGTAGAACCGAGAAACCGTCACTCAGCGGCATGGCAATCGCAGGTGTCGCCACCAAAGAGCACGAACAAAATAAACATTAATACATTTTGTCTTGAATAAATATTTGAAATTGAGTTTTTAGCTTTCGAGGGCCTACGGAAAACAAAAGAATTTTTGATCGATTGCCCGAATCGGGGTGTCGGAACCTGTCCAACGGCTACTTGGCAAGCGACACGAGTCTAATGGTTAATGGACCCAGCCCAACCCACGCAGGGGAGTGCCGTGCCCGTGGCCGTGCCTCTTCTTAGTTGCTACTCACCTCAAAGTGCCCGGCAAACTCATCAAAGAGACCCTTCAGATCGCGCTGATTGCGCAACATCAGCGGTAGAATCTCCCTCTCGTGTAGCTCCAAGATCTCGGAGACGTTGCCCAGGAGTAGCTGCTGGCGCTGCTCGCCGCGGAGGCCTTCGGGCAGGTCCTCGACGGTCGCCAGGTTTCCATAGTTGGCCAGACCCTTCTTCAGATTGTTCACATAGTTGACCTCCGTCTGGATGAGCTCGTCGATGATGAAGCTGATCTTCCGCGAGGCGTAGATTTCGGTTTGATCGCAGGGAAACAGATTCTCCAGCGACAGTGTGTCCTCGTCCTCGTGGCTGCTCGAAGTGGATGGTCGAATTATTTATAGGCGACTGTGAGCGGGAGTGGGTTGGATCCGGTGTGGGGGTTATGGTTGTACTTACTACTCATCGCCCAGAGTCTCGAAACTGAGCGTGTGTGAGAGGAAACCATTGTGTGTTCGGTATGTTGGAGATGAGTTGGCGGCTGCCGTGGTCGCTGTCGTTGCTGAGGTGTAGATGGAGCTCAATGAGATGCCACTGCAACAGAAATGGAAGCACAAGAACAGGAAGCCGTGAATGGGGGAACACTCAAATGGGGACTGATAATGAATCGTAGATAAGCTAGGGGAACCTTCTTCCACACACCCATATCCTCCATAAAGATATAAGGTTCAATCTTAAAACAACATCCCTCGTTAATTATAGAATTCTTTATTGATTGCTATGTGGAGTATCCGATTCAAATGAACGTTTATCATGCAAGTCATGTCTGGATCAACAACGAACAATGATTACCATGAAATGCTTTAAAACAAAACCCGAAAGTCATAAATCCCAATAACGCATACGTTATCTTATCACGTAAGCACAGAGTCGTAGTGGGACACATGCCAAAGGTCAAACATATACAATCAGATGTAGGGACAGTCGAAAATAACGAACAACTGTCTGATGAAGAGGTGTGGTACCGAAAGAGACCATAAGCTTTGACCTACCTATCACTATCCAGCAAACTTGTTTGCTTCTCCAGCTTGCCATTTTTGTTGGGTTTGGGTGGAGTCGTCAATATCGAACTAACGGGTGAACTGGGCGCCTCTTCACTCCGACATTCCTTCGCCAGGGCTGTGTCAACCACATCGATTGTCTTGCCACTCGTATTATCGTCCAGTATGTGCAAATAGACATTCAACACTTGCACTATCACAATCGCGAGGAATGTCAGGGCAACGGATATCACATCGAACCAGTTGAACAACTCCATACTGAGGATTTTAGGCACTGTTCTTTATGGGCTTTCGCTTCGAAGGAATCGAGTTCGATGCATTTCGATAAGAAAACGCGAAAAACACTAGTCCGATTCACCGACACCGTAGTCCGATTCCGATTCCGATTCTGTAGTCGCCGTGTCCAGTCCGTTCCGAATCGCACGAGAAAATCAAATGTGGCGAGCTAAGCGCTCGTCAAGCTGGCTGGCAAAAGCTTCGGCCGAAAGCTCACTCTCCATCGACTGATCGTTCTCTTTCTTTGTGGTTCTCTTTTGCACGCGAATTTGTTTGTAAACATCGAAAGCCATTCGAAACTGTGAAAAGTGCTTCGGCGGCCAACAATGGATGGAAATAAATCAGGGTCTGCAACACTTTTGCTTTCATCATGGATTTATGACCGGCCCAATAATGCGATTTGATCCACTGCGATTCGATATTTGCATACCAATTAGGGAGCTTTGGTTAATGGCCCCGTAATAACTGTAATTACTGCCACCAGCCATACCGTACCATGTCATACCATATAATCATAAAGTTTGATTCCCCCTTGAACTTTGTTGGCTGGTCTGCGATGTGATATGCAGAGAGTGAGAGAGCGAACTGGTTGGGTTTTGGTGACATTCCAAGTGGGTCCATAAATCAAAGCTCGAATAGTTTTCGGACCTATCTCAAAGGTTTAGCAGCTTTTCCCTTCTATACTTCGCATTCCTCTCTGGCACTGACCGTTTCCCATCATATCATCATCATCGTGATCCCGTGAGAGTTTTGTGGCGATGATCTCACAAAGATCATTCGGAAACGACTATTATATTGCCGTCACTGATGTCGTTTTGCATTTGCGAATTTCACAAATCAACTTGTTCACGTTATATTGTTTTTATTGTTTATTAGCCACAATTGATTTTTTAGACAATACGCGAGACAGACACACTCCCCTACTCTACCCATCCAATTAAAATCAAAAGAATTCCGTGATGAGGCAACAGCAAAAAAAAGCGAGGAATTTTATATATAATAAACGGCGAACATTTCAGGGAGATTTTGATGAGCAGCCCATGCAATCCCCATGCCCAATGATGAAGATCGCCCCGGGGCAAACAATACTAATAATTGTTTATAATTCTTATTTTATTTATATACGCCATTTGTTTATTTATATACATTTTCGTAGTGATGTCACAAGGCGGTGCAAGTGCCAGCCAGAAACAAGTTGTTGGCCGTGTGGCGTGGCGTATCATTCACAATCTTGTTAAGAGCGATGTGCCAGCTGGATGGTGGAGGGATGGCGGGGTGGAGGGGTGGAGGGGTAGGGCCAACAGCTGTCCCACGTCTGACTCTCATGACAAAGCCAATGGCGTGCGACCAACCGACCTTCCATGATGGATTCGTTTTTTTTTTTGACGACTCTGAGGCGTGTGATTCTGCTCTGCGAAAGTGGAAGGAAGCTGCTGATATTTTTGTAAAATATTGTGTAAATTATTTTCCCCCAATTAAGAGCAATGTACCTGATCAAGAGATAGGCAGATTATCAGTCGGAAGAGTGTCTTTGAAGTTGTTTCTAGTTAGCGATTAGCGACATCTACAATATCACAATTTTGTTCTTTCAGTTCCACTTTATTTATACAATTTTCCACTATAGCTTGACTAAAACATAATTCATAGTCGATATTCACATAAAATAATCAAATCTTAATTATTTAGGCACCAGAGAACAACGACAACAAACTGACAGTCGCCTTGCGACATCAATAGTATTACGAATTTAATTAAACTACTAAACTTAGAACAAAATATTTGGTGATTTAGCTTTCAACTTGAAATGTTTTTTGTTTCGGTTTTCCATTTGTGTTTTCCATTTGGCTTGCAACAAAAACGAACACGAATTTGAAAGAACATTCAATGATAACTTGGCTTGGCTGATTGCCCAGTTTGCCCCTGCCCGCGGCAGGTCCGGACTGGAAGGTGCTCTCTACCGAGCACCGATCTATAACTGCCGGTCTCCCATAACCCGATATTGCTCCGATCGGTTTGCTAAGTGCCATATCCCGCAGTGGCTTTGGGGCGTTGTCTACGAGTTGGCATACCAAGTGCTGCGATTGCTGGCCGTCTCCTCGTCCGGCTTGGGCATTATCCATATGTTGCCGATGCCGCTGTCGGTGCTGAAGCGGTTGGAGTCGCGGTAGAGCGAGAAGCTGGGCGGCTTCCGATGCAGGTGATCGTTCTCGCGGCCGTATAGCTCATGCAGCTTCTGGCGCTCCTCGTTGGCGTAGTTGTTGATCATGTCCCGTATGAGGTCCAGCCAGTGCGAGATCTGGGCCGGATCCGCGGTGAATTCGCACTCCTGCTGCTTGCGGCGCTCGTAATAGAGCGTGAACGACTTGGTCTTGGCCGAGATGCCAATGTGCTCGCAGGGATAGCGACCGTGGAAGAGCAGCTGCTTGCCCTTGATCTCCGTGTAGATGATGCACTTGTCGAATATGAAGACCTTGGCCCGGTAGCTGCGCTTCTGTTTGCAATCGAAGATCTGGAACTCGTTCACCTTGCGAAACTTGCCCTGGTAGAAGACATTGAACTGCAATCAAAGAGCGGCAATTAGATATGATTGGATGGGGCCAGCGGAACGGGAGAGCACGATCCTCACCTCGTGGCAGCCCACAATATCGTTAATGATCTCCGACTCGTTTGTGGTGGTCAGCAGGGTGCGCAGTCGCTTCTCCAGGCGACAGCAGGACTCAATGAGCGGCTTCATCACAATGTCGCGGTTCTTGAAGAAGGTCTAAAAGAGGGATTCAACGATATATCTAGTTCACGGAGTGACGCGACGAATTCCACTCACATTGATGAACTGCGTCAAGAGGAGGGGATAGCGGGCCATACGCTGGATGGGCTGCACCAGGAAGCTATTGATGCCCAGCTTATCGTCGCGTTCCAGGCGTATGTTCTGCAGAAGCAAAGAACGGGGGGATCCGATAATTGGGTAAGACGAACTCACTCCGAAAGTAATGGTCAACTTACGGTGAAATAGTTTTTGTAGAGATCACAGAGTTTCAATGAATTCTGCTTGTTCATGGTGAAGATGACGTACCCATAGAAGCAGTTTTGCTAAACAAAATACAGGAATACGTTAGAGAGTTCGGTGATTGAGAGATCTGTGGCCAAAACCTACATCCAGTAGCTGCAGGAATTCGTCGAACAACCGCTTCAGATCACGTTTGTTGCGCTGCAGCATCGGTAAGAACTCATCGCGATGGAACTCCGCAATCTGTTCGATATTGCCGAACAGATCGTACTTCTTGCCACGGAGACCCTGCGGCAGATCTTTGCGCTGAAAGATGTTGCCATAGTTCTCGATGCCCGTGTACAGATTGTTCACATAAGCCTCCTCCGTCTTGACCAGCTCCTCCAGAATGGGATGCACGCACTTGTCGCTCTTATCCCGCAGCTCGATTTCCACTTCCTCCTCCCTGAAAGACATGAATGAAAGCTATATAAAGAACAGATCGCGGGAGAGGCTCGCGATCAATACTCACTCGTCCTTGGGCTGATAGAGCGAGTGAAATTTGCCAACGAGATGCTGATTTGTTGTCCCAATGATTTCAGTCTTTCGTCTCGGCGTGGAGCGATAGTTTCTGTGGAGAATTGTGTGTCTTGAGTGCTCGTTATCTACCATGTACATATGTTTATCAGCCAAAAACAACAACGGCAGAGTGTGGTAGCTACGCAGATAAACCCCCCAAAGCTTCTATGTGAGTCACCGGCAGAGGGACTACTGATAAGCGCCCCGTGGCCACCCACCCTTATGCAACTGAAGAAGCGAATGATAGTACGCGAACATATTTACATGAGGCATGACTCAGACTGGGATCTAGTCGGACTTATAAATATGCCGCAGGATCGTCTTTTTAGAGTCAAAGATTTCCAGAGCGCTTTCGAATGCCTGCCAAATGGCCGTAACGCAGTACAGCATGAAGTCCAGCTGCATGATGAGGAACCAGGAGAGCATGATGAGCATGAACATGGCCAGGGCAGTCACTATGAAGCCCGTCAGCTAGAACACATGAAAAACTTTCGAAAGCTGGCAAATAGTCTCAAGGCGACTGTTTCGATGGTAAGTACTGACCCCCTCCGCACAGCTCTCCATCACCGGCATCGAGATTGAGGACCCCCTTTGCCATTGATAAAACGAATCACTTGTCAATCTCTTCGGTGTGGGTTCCATATCCTCTGTGGACGTAGAATCGGCCATAGTCACATTGCTCTTCTGAGAAGTTCTCACAAGCGAATTTCTCTGACTGTTTGGCAGCTCCTTCTCGCTCCTTCTCCGCTCGTACACATCTTTCTTTAAAAGCACCTCATTCGCGTTCTCGTCCTCGTCGTCCGCGTCCTCGTCCGCGTCCTCGTCCGCGTCCTCGTCCGCGTCCACGTCCGCGTCCTCGTCGGCGTTGGGATAGGTGGTTTTCGCCAAGGGTACTGACTCATCCGCCTTCCCCTTCAGCTCCTCTTCTTGCTTTTTGTGCTTTCTTCTCGATGGGAATGGATCGTCCCTGGTCCCCGTTGCCATGGACACGTTCCTCCTCAACGTCTGTTGATCCTGGTCTACTTTCTGCACCTCCTCTACCGTTATCGAAGTCTCTTTTCCATCCTCCGTCACATGCTGCCCCTCGGTGGGGTCGGGTTCGCTTCGTGCCGGCTCCTGTGGCGCCTCCTCCTTCTTTGGACCATTCATGTTCTAGGTGCAGCTGCTTTGGGCCAACCGATTCCCAAAGATACATTTTACAAATTTTGACACATTTCCCAAAAGTAAATACCCTCTGGAATGACTTCTCGGCCACAGCAAGCTGCTAGGCCAGTTGGCAGCACCCCTTTTGCGGGCATTTCCAGCTAGCGGCAAACCGGTTAGCGAAAAGTGCTCCAAAACTTAATTAACACTTTGCCAATTAAGCCTCGTCGGCGATGCACGAATGCATTGAATGCCTGCGGTTATATGGCTAAACTCGCATAATTGGATTCTGACACCAAAAAGGAAGCTCAACGACCGCGAAATCTACTTAATCAACACTGTGGAAGGCTGCCCTGCCCAGATGGCCCTCAGTGTCTGGCAGGGCCAAGGAAACATAGAAAACTCTCTCTGGTGCAACCATCTCTGCCCCCCGCAGTTCTGTTTATCACTCACCTTGGAAAGTCCTGATCATTGCGCATTTGCAGCGGCAATGTGTGGCTCGCCGCTGGTTGATCGACGCTGATCGATCGCTGCACCTGCTGGCTGCTCGACTCATCTTCGGGATCTACGGCATGGCTGGGCAAGACCTCGGAGGCGCTCTCGGCGAGTACGTACTCCCTGGTTGCATGTGGATCCGTTTCAAAGTCCGATATCTGGTCCACTTCGTCCTCGGAGCGCACCTCGCTAATGCTGCTATTCGTGGTGCCGGGAGTGCTGGGTATGGAGCTGCTCCGACTGCCGGCCAGACCAGGAAGGCGGATGCGTCGCGGTGGTGTGGCCGGGGGCGTCCTATGCTCCCCCGCATGGTCCTCGAATGACGGACGGCGGCGATTCTCGAGCAACTTCAGGCTATGTCTCTCCTGGCGCAGGTATCCAATGGTCGTCTTCAGCGTCTCGAAGCGCTGCACCTTTTGCCGGACATCGAGCCACGCGGGATCTGGCGTTGTGGGTGTCATGGGTGTCTGGGGCGCGCTCTCGCCCTCCACCTCTACCTCGGGCTCGCGCAATTTGAGCAGAGAGCGACGCTGGAACGCACTCTCCGTATCGGAGTTGACCGAGTAGGAGAGCTGGAATGAGCTGGAGCTGCTGCTCACGGCACTGTCGCGTTGTCTGGCACCGTCGGCGTCCATGTTGGTACTGGGGTGGCGCTCCTGCTCCGCCGCCTGCTGGCTGATGCGGCGACGAGAGTTGCGCTTGTTGAAGTTTCGGTTGCTGAGATTGCGCTCGCGACGGAACGGCAGCGGACTGAGATCGGGGTCGGCCATTTTTGGTTTCTTTCGGTGCCTGGTTGGTGCGGGAGAGGGCGCGGGCGCGGCAGTGGGTCTCTGATAAGACTTATCGTAATTGCTTTATTTCTTTATGTCCGTACGTACTCTCTTAACTTGTTACTCTCTTAGCTGGAATTATCACAATTTAATAGCCTTGGGGGGTTTTTTTTTGGTGAGTGAATTTGAATTCGCCCGCTACTCTCCAGCGGAATTCAGCATTTATTACGGGCTATTTACTTTTGTTTTTTGTCATCGTTTCCACCGCAACGACAGTGTATATATTTTTTTTATCTTATTTTGGCTTTTTTCTTGTTTTTTTTTCGAGCTGAAATACGTATTCGTATCTCTCCTGTGTGTCTGTTTCGCGATTTTGCCTTTGCCTTTGCTTTTGATTCTTATTTCGTTGCTTTATTGCGCTGCAAAAGGGAAATGAAATTCGTAATTAAAGCCATTTATCGCTCAATTATTTTAAATAAATAACAAATTTGAGTCTAGAGAAGAACTCGCAATTAGACATGTACATGTACTTGGGGGGAAACTGAACAGTCACTCGAGGGCTGTACGTGAGCGCATCAAGAATGAGAAGGGAAGGGATTAACGAGGCGTTAAGCAGACGATCGACACTTCGCTGACTTATCGATTAGTGTTGCACAACGTGTAAATTATCCTGTGCATTCAAACGTAAAAAATATCATTCGTCATTCTGAAGGAAGGGGAACTTCTGGTACCAGTCTCAAAGCAAATCATTTCAGACCTATGACTATCATTTCTTTCCCACAAGGCATTCAGGAAGCGTATACACCGTATGATTATACAAAAAACTGTACAAAAAAGAGCTGTCCCGCTGAATCCAAACGATAATCGCCTTTAAGCATGTGCATATGTATAGATTTGCTAAAAGTTTAACTATAAGATACAAGCGATTTACTTATATCTATATTTATATGACAAATGACGTCAAGTTGTCGGAGGTTCGTGGCAGAGACGGACAGACAGATCGGCAGAGCGACAGTGGGAAAGAGAAAGACAGGTAGACCGCTATATGCATACTCGTAGTCTCGTAGTCACACATTCTGTTGGCTGGTAGTTAATTATGTGTGACGCTGACTTTGTTGCTTTATTGCCATGGAATGGCAAAAACAAGTACAAAGCGACTGAAACCGCAATTGAGGCACGACAAAAAGCAAATGAAGAGCGAACGGGCTGATACGAGCGTATAGGAGGAAGTACGGCGTTCCCTTCCCTTCCACAAAAGAAAGTCACTAAAATGCCATCTTTCAATTCCGGAATCGACTCGGATTTGAATGGGCTCCACATTGGCCCTTTTCTCCCCATCAATGTTGCCTGGGAATTGTCAGTTCTACCCACCTATTCCCATTCCATTCGTACAACTCGCAGTGAATAGACAGACTAGTTGTACAGTAGTTTTTCTCGATATTTTTGAACAAAAATTTTTGTATCGAGTAAATAATTTTCTGTATGTCATAATGGAGGACAAAAAGATAGAAAACATTTTCGCCTTGCTCAAAGCTCTAGGCAGGCCTGGCTCCTGTAACAAAATTACCCTCACCTTCGCCAATAACGAGAACCTGACAATCAACCAATTACCCCAAGTGCGTAGCCTCATCGACCTTCGCCCTGGCTTGACCCAGTTCGTCACCGAACTGCCTAAAAGATCCTGCTCTGATGATGATAAATTAAAATGAGGTATTCACGCCACCCAATCACACTCTTGAACTTGAGTTCTCTTCCGCTACTAGCCGGACCTTTCGGCTTCCACCCTTTTGGGACAAACAAAATTATTGCACTTTATTGTAATCGTGTCCAGCATTAAATATAACATTCAGCCGTGATTGAGGCCCACACTCATACATATATGTATATCATTTATGACCCATTTTGATAAACAGATAGTGACAGTCGGCCCATCAGTGTCCTATCGCTCCTTGCCAACAATCTAATCGGAGGGCAAATAGTTATCTAGAGGTTATACCATGGCGATCTCTCGTTTAATTGAACCGCTTCCAGGTGCCAGAGTGGTGCCAGAGAGTGTGTTCTCTTCAGGTAATACAACTTCCACCTGTTGCCCAATGGCCGAGACTATTCTTATCTTCACTGACTCACTCTAAAGGTCTCTACTTTATAGAACTGGATACGTAGTTTGATAGGACTAGGTCAAAGTCGGACTAGGTTAAAGAGTTATTTCCCATTCATAATCGGTTAATTTTTTTCTTTATGCAGTCGAGGGGATTTTTCAACACTTATTTATAGATCTCTTAACTGGTTATAGCCGCCTAATTGGGCATTTAGTGTCGTCGCATGCAAGTTCCATTGTGTTCTGAGTCTGACTACCCAGCGCCCGCAACTGATTGGAAAGGTGTATAGGATTGCTGATTATTTGGGCAACTGGAATAAACTGGTAGGTAGCTTGAGGCTTAGCACTTATCAATGTACCCGATTTGAAGAACATTTCTACAGTTAATTGACTATATAATGATTTATTGAACAAAGGTTTATTGGATTGCTTTGAGTGCAAGGTGGTCGAGTAGCCTTTTCTCTATACGTCTGCGCACCTCTACCTCTATCTCGTTTTGCCTAATCTCTGAATACTCGTAAGTTTTAGAACTATTTCCAGGAATATCCGGTGCACTTCTTGATAATCGTAAATGGTGGGATATCTAAATGATTCTTATCAATTGAAAAGATATGGAAATGTAGAGTACGAGTAAAGAAACCTTGAATGGAGCTGCAATTTAATGATGGGCTTTCGCCCACCATTACTCGTACATTTCTCTCTGCCAACCAAACGACCAGAGCAAATGTTCTCCAGGTGTTTTTTTGTGCGATCACTGCTGTTTAGTCAGCCGATAACAATGATACAAATAATGAACAAAAAGCAAACACGGTACTAGCTAAAAGTGGGAAAAACTCGCCACTGATACGGAATGGCACGGGAGAATATACATACAGAGAAAAAAACAAATAAACGTATCTCAAATTATATACTCGTATGTATGTACTCGTACAAGTTTTGTAGAAATATGCGAAACAAATGGGTAATATCGAAAAATGGAGAGCTCTTCCACTATAATTTGTATACCAGTTTGATTTTCATATTTTGCACATTTCATAATTTGTGGGCACGTGTTAATGAGACAGTTTTTGTAAGCGCGTGTATGGCTCCCGTATTTCGATAGCGTTGTTCGAGTCTCAGATCCGCATTTTCGTATTCGCATTCAATCGTTTTTGACACTTACATGATGAGGGGCTCCAAGCGGTTATGGTCGGTTTATGGCGTGTATGTATGGGGAGCTATCGGATACTTTGTGTTAGTTTAAGGTCACGGGTTCGGCGAAGCAGACGCGGCGTATACGCAATATTTACAATGGTGCTGCTCTGACACGCTCGACTGGTAACAGTTCTTGACGCGGTTGACAGACAGAGACAGAGACGGCGACGATCTCTGACGCAGCGATAAACGATGAACGGTAAACGCAAAAAAGACAAACGACAAACGACAGACAGGGGAACGTTCGCTCACCTGTGCATTTGATTTCGCACTGTGGAGTGGCCGCGTCGCCGACATTCGCAGTGCAGCAGAGCAGTGTGTGCGAGCGGCGGCACTGACTCTCTTTTGATCGGCGTCGGCTGCTCTCTCTGCCAGTTGGCACGGTCTCGCTCCCCCACTCTCTCTCTTTCTGTCTGTATCTCTCTCTGTTTAACTGTTTGCTTTTGCGAGTTAGTTATAATAATTTGTATGGCTCGCTTTTTATTATTTAGATTGCGATTGCAGCCCAGACTCTGTGCTCTCTCGCTCCCTCTCGTGGGGCCTAGCGGTCTTTCCGTTCATTCTGTGTCGCATTTTCCACAGCAAACTATTGTGATAAAATGTGAGTTTGTTCCACTGCCTGGCCCGACTGCAGCACGCTTTTCTGTTGTTGCTGCATTTGTGCAATGTCAGTGCTGTGGAGGCGGCACAAATTCCAAATTAGTCTAGGCCAAGCAGCTCTACAAAGTCCCCGCAGGGCCGCAGGGCCGCAGGGGATTGGAAAGAAGGGATTTGCGCCTGTGGAGACATCTCCTATAGCCCGTTGTTGCAATTATTTCACAGGAAAATTATGAATCAAACCCTGACAACTCCCAATGATAGTTTCAGGCAGATACCTTTACACCTGAGATGGTCTAGATTCCATCAAAATGGAATCAGACAGGAAGAGCTATCTCCTGATAACGAAAGAGTATATAACTTTATAGAATCGACCCGGAAACGTTTTCACTGCGTTGTAAAATACAAGGCATACCAATAAAATAATTCACGATCAAAGAGAACATATGCTTGGCCGTTAAGTTTCGCCAACTTTCTTCTTAATTTCTCACTCGACTGTGCGCTCGCACCTCTTGCAACGTGTTTGAAATTTCTGCCTTATCGGAAATGATTGTCGTATCTTATCGGGCCGGGTTTTCACGCTGCTCTCAGGTTCCCCAATCGAAAACGCCAACACACGGCGCAGTACACAGTCTCAGTCGCACTAAAGTCGCACCAATTGGCCATTTGTCATGGAGTTTGGCTCGATTTGAGCCCTGTCTACGCTTTCTGGGGGGTTCTTTGTTGGTCTTTTGGTTCAGTTTTCAGAGACTACTATTTTCTGCTTATCTTTGCACATTTTCGAACGTACTTCAACGAAAAGTTCACAAATAAAAGTCAGTCCGCCCCGACACTGCCTTGGTTGGGGGAGTCCCACGCGATTGCACACACTTAAATATTTTCGGGTAGAACTCAAAGTACAACCCAAATATACATAAATATGTATGAGAGAGACACCTAGGAGATTATTTTGGCCATATATAATAAATATGAGCTGGTAGTCAAATACTGTTAACCCTCTACCAAATGGCATTCCTTGTGTATTGATCATTTAATATTAGGTGATGGTTTTACTGGTGATCTTTTTTATGGATAATCATTTTTGGATCAACAAAACGTTCTAAATTCTGGCCAAAAATTCTACACCATTTTTCGTTTGGATTATATTATGATAAAAAAGTTAGTGTACCTTGCTGCAGTAGGTAGAACAGTTGGTACTGCCATAGGAACGGTATCCGCTTGCATTGCTCAGTAATTTAATCCACTTGATATAATCGATATAATTTAAGCAGGTTGAGCATCAGCTCCCTTAGAAGCCGTTAAAACCGCGGACATGCGTGAGTTGGATTGCTGCTCCTCCCACATTGGCGCCCGGAAAGTGCTCAAGATCTTACGGCACAATTGAATCCATTCGGTCGCCTTTTTTTATGAAAACGGTCATGGCTGGCGTATCACCCACACGTTGACAGCGAACAAGAACCTGCTACTTGGCGGCCCAGTGGCGCTCCATGATGTCATAGTTGGAACTTACTTTCCTACATTACATGTTTCAGACATTTCAGCTTGTGTCAGGGTGAAAATTTGAATAATCAATACTAAAGTCAATATTTTCGAATATGAATACTCGATCTAATGTTATCGATCTCATCTCATCTCTGTAGGCGCGAAGTTCAAATGTGCACCTAATTTTGCTTTCTGTGCTAATTGTAGACAGATCTGTGAGGGCCATGTGGCTTCCATGTCTTCCTGTGCACCGAAAAATATCCTTGATCTTTGGAAAAGGACTCCAACATCCTTAGCCATACACATTTAGTTTGCTGGGCTGTTTTCGGGCTAAACAATTTTAATTTGCAAAGCAGGAAACTTTGACTCATTTGCAGGGCGCCCTTACGGTTCTATTTCTTCCTCCCACAGCAGCACACAGACCAGATCGGCTAACAAGAATCGAACCAGAAGCCTCCCACATAATCAGGCGCCTGAGAGCCACTCGAATTTCACCGCCTTACGGTCGCCGTCGTAGGAAAACCAACATTCGATTCGCGACAATCAGTGACTGGCTGTAGCACCCAGCAACTAGTAACCAACACCCCACGCTGGCGTTTCGAATTTCCTGATGGATCAGATTGCTTCGATTTCTCATTAAATGTTTATATTAATAAAAAGCTGGCGCAGCTTTCCTACTGTGGAAACTTCTGCAACAATAAGTGTGGGGGATCGCATGTGCGTGAGTGTGGGACATCCTGTTGAACTTGCTTGTTGTCCTAGAGTTTGGTTTGATCCAAAATCCCAGCATATAAAAAACCTCAAGAGCAAGATACAGAATGGAAGGAACCAAACTATGTGAACTTCTTCCTATACTAAACCTATACTAAACATTTTCATTGAAATACAAATAGGGAATCTATTTTTAACTAATATTCATAATTGGCTCATAATAGAAGCCCACAAAGTGATTCGTTTTTTTAGACAGTCAGCTAAAGCTGGGTCCCGAAAAGACCCCCAAAACGGAAGAAAGAGAGCAGATAGCCTACGTGCGAGGAGAAAGATGTGGATCACATTTGTACTTTATTATTTCTCAAAAGCTGTGCTCTATGTGTTTATTGTTTAATTTTCGTTGTTTAAACTATTGTTTAAACCGTAACCTAAGCAAACTTCATCCACTAAAAGCCCAAATCAATATTTGCCTCCTTTTTCGGCTACTATTCATAATTGGTTCATAATTGAAGGCCAACAAAAAGTTAAGATGGTCCAAGAAACACAGCTTACATAAGAAGAAAGAGCCCAGAACAGAAGAGCGAAAGAATGGAGAGAGAACAATATAAGTGAACTTTTGAGAGTCGCCTGAATTGAATGCCAAATCGGGGGCTGTCTTCCCAGCTGTATAATCTAGAAAAACAAGAGGACGGTAGATACAATGCTAAACTGAACAACTAGTTAATATGCTAACTAATTCCGCAAGAACATTGCATTTCTACGCCCTCGCAAAGTTTCACGCGGAGGAGATTTTGTACTCTCCCAAGCTCTTTCTCTCGTCCACGCCCTTACACACTATTACTATTACCTGCAAGAACGCTCTCTCTCTCTCTCTCTCTCTGTCTCTTCTGAACCGGCCGGCTTACACACACACGAACACCTGAAATAAGCCTCTCTCCACACAGACCCATAGCAGGCGAAAGAATGAGCGAACACCAAAACAGGCGACAGAATGATCGGATCCCAAAGCTGGAACAGTGGAAGAGAGCGCAAAGCGGACGCCAAAGCTTGCGACAGAATGCTCGCCCCTACGGTGGGGAGAGAGAGCGACAAAAAGAAGCAGAGAGGCGTGTATATAAAAGCAGCGCTGCCACCCACTGGCCCTCAGTTGCGTGCAATCGTTGCAGTTGATCGATCGGTTCAGTGTCTTGGCATCCCAGTGAGAGAGGGAGATAGCGAGCGTGTGAGAGCGAGAGCGAGAGCGAGAGAGCAAGAGCAAGTCCGCAACCGAACCCCAGCCCAATTTCCAAATAGCCAGCCAGCCCCAGAACGGCAGACCAGTGCCAGAAGTTTTTGACTGCATCTTGAGGTAAGGATTCCAAAGAGTGTGTTGGCCCAGGAGGTCAGTTTTCGGGCACTCCGAATGCGCGAAGTGATGTAATTTACGCACAATCGAAAAAGGTTTACCCTTGCCAAAAATTGGAAAACATTTTCCGAACTCCGCCGAATCGGAAATCGGAAAGTCGAAACGTGTTCGTGTTGGATCGGTTCTAAAAATAGGATATGCCATCGCGTATATTCTTTTTGGCTCCGATTGATTGATTTGTGGGTCAATCGATTCGAAGTCGAATCAGTTTTGAACTCGTTTCGCACCCTCACAGTCCTCGCCGGCCACTCGACTCGAATCATTCGCAAGCAAATATGTGAAGGACAACGACGTGTGTGGACCGACAGATCGACTAGAGCCAGAACCCTCTTCGAACTGCATAATAAAGCATATTATAGAATCGAAACGACCGAGTGTTGTCCCCCGTCGACTGTGGAGTGCGTGAACGAATTTCGAAGCGTGAGGTACTCGAATCGGAGCAATCTGAACCATAGTGAACCCCAGATCCCATTCTATTCCACTCGATTCATTCAATCAACATCTGGCTTATCGGAGTGCACCCTTATATAACCCCAAATTGATACCTTGCCGAGCCAAAAAAAAAAGCAGAACTCTAAACAATATTTCCGAAATACTTAAACAGATAATTGAATGTGACGACCATCCGTTATCGCCAATCTATGCATACTATATATGTATACGTTTTGGGGTCCCAGACTTGTACATGCCAGTGATAAGGTGCTCTCTAATCTCTAATCGGTCTCCCAATGAATTGTCCATCTGGACAGCCGGATTTCAGTTAGCACGTGACGTATTTCGTTTAGGTTTTCAGGTCCTTGACCCATTAAGTTCCGAAAGATGGCGTTTCCCATGAATTGGATAATCCCTGAATCAATTTCTTGTCCACTCTCTTTTCATTTTGTGACCTTTTCCCACGAATTGCGTCGATTTTGTTGCCAAAGTGACAGATGAAAGAGCCAAAATAGATCAGAAAATCGAAATTTAATTAAATCATGACACCGAAACACTTTCATCTGCTTTCTACCCTCCCCCTGATAGACGGCGACTAAATTAAATTCAATTAGAGCCGCCATGGCAACAAGTGTGAAAGAGCCAGCGAGACAGACCAGACTGACGGATCAAGCGAGAGGGGGACGGACGCAGATAACGCCGAAAAGTCAATTCGATTGTTGCAATTTGAGACACAGAGAATCGAAAATTGCAGCGGAAGAGGGCGGCCAATCGGGCATTCATTACTGAGAGGGGCGCACGGTAGGGGGCAGGAAACTTGGTGACTGACTGGGCGCCCTGCCAAAATCTGCCAACGAAGCATGGCAAAGGCAGAGAGATCTGGTACTTTTTGGGGGACTTTAAACCGAATCAATCGAAAACTGGTTTACGTTCCACATGGCATCCACAGGAGGAACCCTCAGGCCATTCTATCCCATCCCATCCTCAAGACTGCCCACGTTTGATTATTTATTTATCCGACACATGAACAAAAAAACTGTCGACTAAAATATAAAAAGGGGCGTCTTCCTCTTCCGAAGCCAGCAACGTTCTTCCAGCAGCGCCAACGCCCCAAAAGATTTTGAGCTTGCCTCAACAATTTGTGGCGTGAGGAGCATCGGGCTGGGGTGCCAGTCTCTTTGATGTGCGTGGGTGTGTTGGTGCCTGCCATGTCTGTGGGACAATCAATGCATTTCCGCTCGCTCGTCTATAGGGAAATACTTGATACACATATATATCTGTCTATACTCGTATTCTTTTTGCCGTATTATGGTAATTATATTTTCTGACAATTGTTGCCATGAGCGAGCTTTCTTGATTTATTGCAGTGGTCTTGAGAAAGAGCCATATATAGAGGAGGCAAGTACCCAGCTTACGTTCCTCAAAAACAGACCATAAGAATTTTATTTAAAAAAAATACTCGCAGTAGTAAAGTTACCCCCAGGTAGGGGTATTTACCCAGCGCAAAATCTTATTCTGCTCATATTCTTTATCTGTCTAAACAGCATCGTATAACTTTACAATCACTTGCTTCCCTTATCACTCACGCATTTCTGACCCACTTCAACGTCAGCAGCAGCACAAACATTTATCAGGTAGTATTCCCCTTATCTACCGATTAGGATTCTCCACAAACACATTTGTGAGAAAAACAAAGTTGCAGATAGTAGAAATTTCAATTCAAAAATATTTCACAATATAGTGAAACTGAAGTGGGATCATTTGTTGTTTTGTTGCAGGAAATTGCATTGAGTTAGCGCAGAAATGGCCGACGAAGCACAAGCACCACCTGCTGAGGGCGCCCCACCAGCTGAGGCCGCCCCACCAGCTGAAGGCGAGGCCCCACCAGCTGCCGAAGGCGATGCCCCACCACCGGCCGAGGGCGAGGCGGCACCAGCCGAACCCGCTGAGCCCATCAAGCACAGCTATACTCTGTTCTACTTCAATGTGAAGGCCCTTGCAGAACCACTCCGCTATCTGTTCGCCTATGGCGCCATGGAGTACGAGGATGTGCGCGTCACCCGCGACGAGTGGCCAGCCCTGAAGCCGAGTAAGTATTTGATGGTTTGAAAGGAGTGATCCTTAATCTTAACTACTCTAATCCGCTATGCTCTATTCCCAGCTATGCCCATGGGCCAGATGCCCGTGCTGGAGGTGGATGGAAAGCGTGTGCACCAGAGCATCTCGATGGCCCGCTTTTTGGCCAAGACCGTTGGCTTGTGCGGCGCCACTCCGTGGGAGGATCTGCAGATCGACATTGTTGTTGACACCATCAACGACTTCCGTCTAAGTAGCGAGCAATGTGTGCCCCAGTTTCATGTTCAGTGTCCTTGATTAACTCTTGAATTTTTAATGTATAGAAATTGCAGTCGTCTCGTACGAGCCGGAGGACGAGATCAAGGAGAAGAAGCTGGTTACGCTGAATGCCGAGGTCATTCCATTCTATCTGGAGAAGTTGGAGCAGACCGTCAAGGACAACGACGGCCACTTGGCCTTGGCCAAGGTTCGTAGCAATTCGAAGTACATGTCCATATATCCCATTTGATATGGTGTCCATTGTTTAGTTGACTTGGGCCGATGTCTACTTTGCCGGCATCACCGACTACATGAACTACATGGTGAAGCGCGACCTGCTGGAGCCGTATCCGGCTCTGCGTGGCGTGGTCGATGCCATCAATGCCTTGGAGCCTATCAAGGCCTGGATTGAGAAGCGTCCCGTCACCGAGGTCTAAGCGGCCCAACCCAACGAAGTTCGGAGGAAGGAAAAACATTGCACAACAACACACCATACACACACTTTTGCACACATTTTGTTCCTTTTGGCTTGGGATCTAATGGGATCCGCGGAGCTGGCGGTACTTCACACGGGGTTACGTTCGAGACTATAGATTCGTTGACCCGTAGTTCTTTTAGCACATGGCACTACGGATAATTCGTATTTGCTTAATTTTTTCTGTTATAATTCTCTTTGCATGTCGCTATATCTATATCTAATTGGATCCGCTCTCGGATCGACTTTCGTTCGCTTAACCATAATGAAAATGATAATATTTATTGCACAGTCTATAATATTTTTGCCTACTTCTAGTACACACTCTATGCGCATCCATACAAACGCCTACTCTAAGTCTATTTCTAAAATCTATATCGTGAATTAATCTTTTAGACTTATTCTATTCTATTGTATTCTATAAAACCGCGAAGAGCTCAAGGCCAATTGAAAAATATTTAACCAACTACAGCGAAAGCTGAGCAATTACAATTGCACGTCGATTGTTACATTCACTTTAACATTTTGGTTTGCTACACACATCACACTTTTAGTCAGCCCCCAGGAATTTTCTTCGTCTTGATCCTGTAAAGATCCCTCTATGAAATCGTTAAAAGACTCAAACAAATAGAACCGGATACTCTCAAAATTATTTATCAAGTCCAACAATTTGAAAAGATTAGATCGTAAAAAGACACCCAACTGCCACAATTTTTTTTTACACACCGAATGCACACGCACTCTTGCAATTTTGTAATTGTAATATTAAATATTTTCACCAAACACCTAAATAAACAAAACACCAAAAAAAAAGGAATGAGCACTTTGAAAGCACGAGATCTCGTTTTATTCCATTGTGAAGGAGTGTCTTTTGTGGGAATTTCATTTGCAATGGCCTAATAAATAAACAAAGAAAAGGTCTATCATATAAAGGAACTCGATTTCCATTACACAAAGTGCATAACAAGCGGCTAAAAAATATATTTCAAGTAAACCTACATACTACATAAATGCATAATTGGTTAGTGGGTTACAAGAGTTTCAAAGGATAGGATATACAGGTATCACTCGTGCGTCCAGTGGGGTGCACGCTTCTCTATGAAGCTAGCGATGCCTTCCTGGCAGTCGCTCAATTGCAGGTTCTCTTCCATTTTCTGGCCAGCAGCCGGATAGGCCTCGTTCAAGGGCATGGCCAGCTGCTTGTAGTAGAACTCTTTACCGAGGCTAATGACGGCTCGGCTTTTCGCATTGATGGCACAGGTTATCTCATCGATCTCTCGGTCCAGATCCTCCGCCTGGACCACCCTGGACACCATGCCGGAAATGAACGCCTCTTCTCCGGTAACGGGCAAGCCAGTCATCAGCATGTACGCAGACTTGGGACGCGACATCACACGGGCAATGGCCACACCAGGAGTCGAGCAGAAGACGCCCACGCCAGCTCTGCAAAGATTACAATGCAATGATTACATGGACGTTGAATAGCTTAATCGCTTACCCCGGCGTGGAGAATTTGCTGGTCTTGGAGCAGACTACAATGTCGCACGAGACTGCAAGCTGACAGCCAGCTGCAGCCGCATAACCATTCACCTTGCCTATCACCGGCACCGGAAGCAGCTGTATGTCTCGTATGATGTCGGTGAGCTTCTGGAAGACACTCCTCTGAATATCCGGATTGCCGTGCAGTTCCTTGAGATTGTGGCCAGCGGACCAGATTTTGCCATTTGCCGAGAGCACGACACAGCGCAGTTTTACATCATCCTTGTCCTTTACTAGGGCATTCTGTAGGGCACACATCATGTCCATCGAGAGGGAGTTCAATGTGCGAGGATAATTTAGTGTTATCTCTCGCACTCCGTTCGCTTCCTTGACCAGAACCAGCTCTGGAGCTTGGCTTTGGCTGCTGACAAGACGAAAGACCTGTCCATATGCACCTGTTGCATATCTGACGGTTTTAATTTGTAATTTACGAAACATTTGGATTTGACTTCAGTTGCCAAACAGCTGACCGCTATACATATACTTTTCGTCAGGTGGCACTGTTGATAATTACGTCTCTGTGTAGTTCCCATGTAGCAAGTGGATATGCTCAAGTACCTCGCGGGCTTGGCGAGCTGGAAACAATAACTGTTCAGTTAAAAAAAGAAAACTGTTTTGTTTTAAAAATACATATATTAATTTATTACCTGTTTCTCTTCTACTTCGCTCCAAACGTAAACATTAAAGCCTATTTCGCGAGCGAACAAAATAAGGCAAGAACAAAGTAAAACACAGACGTTAAAAGTTTGAATTTGTGTAGCAAGCAAGTATCAACTATGCAGTTAAATGAGACGGTATATTTTGGTATTTATTTGAATCGGGTAGAATCTGTATTAACCGGTTCACAACACTGGGTCCCATTGCATACGCACATACCCTGGGGGAAATGGATGTTATATAATTGAGAATATGTTTGTCATCCCAGGTAAAAACAATTTATTTTCAATATATTTTAATATTATTCAATATAATTCAATATTATTCAATATTTCAACGATATTTTAAAGCTTATTGTCTTCTTGCACAGACCAAGAATAGGTATCAGGATCGAGATCATATGCATGAATATGTTTTAAAAATGTCAATTTGAGAAAAGGTCTCTAAAAGTTAGAAGGTCTCTAGGGTATACAAAGGCCTATACTACGGCTTACACGCAATATAGCGACTCTTTTTTTGTTGAACTGTTTCATTTAAACCTTTTTTACAACAAATACACTAAAAGCAAGGATTAAAAACTATCCAATCTTGTAGAAAATTTATTCATCAATGGGATAAAACTATGTGGGCATTGCTGAGAGATTTAGTTAGTCAGCATTATTCAACGGAATATCAAAATTGAGCAATTTCCCTTTTCGTTTGTTTTGATTGACCTATTTCGCTAGTTGTTTTTCGTTTGACTTCTTTCGCTAAAACCTCTTTTTACGCAAAATGCAATAAAAGCAAGTATTAAGAATAAACCAGTTAAATAGAAAATTGATTCATCAATCGTATAAAATTATGTGGGCATGGCTAAATGTTCTATATAGCTAGTAATATTCGACGGATTATCAAAAACGAGGAATATGTATAACAGAACTTGACTTCGTCAGTATATTTACGGTATATTTTTAAAACGAGACGGTATATTTTTGAGGGTCTTATCCATAAGCGGCGGTCACACTGCACTGCTAGCGTGTGTTGCTTCTTTGGTTGAAAAATATAATTAAAAATTTATTCTAACTACTGGGATATTCTACAACACGAGGTGAGTTAGGGTCCAGCTTAGCGGCTAGGTTTTTAGCCGGAAGAAGTGTTTTCACTAAAATATTCATCCGAATTCGGGAAAAAAATGCGGCTTGAAAGAGCGCGTCATGTTCTGAAATCGAGTGAAATGCGTTAGAATGTAGTCGAATTTGCAGTGGTTTGAAAAATCTAATAATATTCCAAGTTAGTAACTAATTTTCTTTAATACATTTTCCCAGCGCTAGACCCAAGCAGCACCAAACACCAACACCAGCACATACACTCAGTATCGCGCGGCAGCGGTGGCGGCATCAAAAATAAAATACCGAAGAAACACAAAAAAAGAAAAAAATTTGCAAGGTGTGTGTGTGAGTGTTTGTGTGACGTCGAGGACCGTGTCTTGCCTTGGTGCGTGCGCTCTAGTAGGGACTCACACAGAACACCGACGCCTGTGCGAGTATTAGTGTATCCTTTGGCATTTCTGAGAGCTTGGTTGGAGTGACACGAGCGCGAGCTGAGCGAAAAGTGTACGCTTCTACCAAAAATAATAAACAAGTTCAGCGTAAAGCGGCGTGAAACCCCAGCAGGAAACCCCAATAGCCAAGCCGCACTCTGCAATGGAGAAGAGAATAGAGTTGGAGCGGCGAGCACGGAAGGCGAACCAGGTGAGTTGTTTAGTTATATGCTTGCAGCCGAAAACCGCGCAAAAATCCTTTACATTTTGTGATTACACAAAAATTTTCATTCAAATTCCCTTTTCCGTGTCCGTCTCTGTGATTGTGTTTGTCCTATGTGTATGTGTGTAAGGCAGCAGTGCAGCAGCAGCGGGGCAGTTACAGCAACTACGCCATCATGTAAATCTAGTTTCAATTTGTGTCGATGTCGCCCGACTCGACGCCATATAAAAAAGATTGCTGGAAGAAGAAGCAGCAGCAGAAGCGACATCCATCGTCAACAACGAGCAGGCGAACGAAAAAATTGATCGCCATAAGCAAATTCTACACACATGAGATTGTCGTGTGGTGTGTGTACGTACGTATGTAGGTACTTATGTATGTGATGCCGGACAGTGTTGCCATGTGCGCGCAATTTTGCGCCTTTGCTTTTGTTCAAAACTGCACCTTTCCTTTACAATTACCAATTATTTCGTGTAATAGGAAAACCTAGAGAGCATGTGTGCATGTGTGTCTACATCTACTATATGTTTATGTGTATATGTATATGTATGTATGCAAATCAGTGCCGCCGATCGTGTGTGCACCTGAAGTTCGGTAGTCTAGACAGCTGGCAATGCTGCTACTGCTGCTTGTTGTTGCTCTGTCTGTGGCTTTTCGTGTTGTTGCTATTGTTCTGCCGGCCTTCAATTGTGACAAACACTTCAACAGGAGAGTGTGTTTGTGTGTGTGTACGTGTGCTGCATGTTGTAATTTCAGGTTATTTGATACCAAAATGTATCTATAACAACATTATAGCGCGCATCATCCATACGCAAGTATCAACCACGCACACACACGTACACAAATACGCACAAAAGACACACAATCCCGACATACATAAGTACATGCACACGCCAAGAAACGTATGCACAAAATAATCGACACATCTAGCATTGGACATGGATGGCAGGGAGGCATACACATATTGACTGCGCAGTCATAATACTTTTATGCTCGACGCCGCCTCCACCTTCTCTTGTCCACTTTACAAATCCGGCTGTCGCCGCTCTCTATTCCTTGTTTACACCTGCATACCGCATAGCTTTCTCTCGCTCGGGCCATCAGCACAAGAAAGACAAAGTCTGGTCTGTCCGTTTGACTTTTTGCTGCTCATTAATAAACATGCGCTCTGGCAAGCCTACTCAATAAGTGGACAGCCCTCCCACAACCACCCACACTGCAGCCCAGTGGCTACCACCACGAACATCATGAAAAAAAGCAGCAGCGACGCATACGCACACACATGCAATCTGAAGCAAAATTAAGGTTTGAAGCGAGGGAGGGGGAGATGTCATTTAGGTACATAACTGCTTCGCCGGCAGAAGGAAAGAGATAGACCTCTGTGTTGTTGTTGCAAGCGATACTTGTGTAATCTAAATTGAACGGATCAGCCTCAAATACTCTCACATATGCAGATGTAATGCGTATTCTTTGCTTATCAATCAGAGCCATAGGGCAGGAATAACTAAACGCTTACAGAGGCGCAACAACTACATACTACGTCACTGTCAAACATGTTGTGGCTGCTATTGCCTTCTCGTACCCCAGCCTCCCCTACATTTAAATCCATTTGTTTGTCATGATATCAGCATTTTGTTTGCTCTTTGCGCATTCTGCTTGGCGGCGTGTACGCTCGCACTCACACACTCGCACGTACAGACATACACACACACACACGCATGCAAGATATGTTACATAAACGCGCGTTGCCACTTTTCTGCCTCTGGGTTGTGGCCCTGATGCGCAATTTGTGGCAAAATGTTTCACGCAGCACTCCCAAATTTTTACCAAATCTTTTGGCAGTAACGCCATTTAGTGCATTATGCTAATGACGGCAGATTTACATTAAAAAAAAAAACTGCGTTTGATCGATTTTTGCGTATGTATTGCTCTTCATTTTTTTTTCTTCCTGCGTTTGCACACGTTCACACAGACATGGCGGCGCTACTGAAATGTAGAGGTGCCGCTGGTTGATTATCGATATACTCTCTATCGATACTAGGGTTGCAATTCATTCGAATCGATGAAAATGAAAATTTGGATGTTTCTCTCGAGGAAACGTCAAAACAAGTTTTGAAAAAATCTATTTCGAATTTTCGAATCCAACCATATTTTTTTGTATTATGCTTATTTCGTTAGCCAATGAGCGATTCAGGATTTAAATAGTCGTGTAATCTATGTATATTGCACTATCGATAGACAAATATGAAATTCGTTTCTTTCTAACTGTTATTTGTACCTTTTTTTCCGGGACCGACCACAGATCCAAGAGCTGAACCTGGATAACTGCCGTAGTACAAGCATTGTTGGCCTTACAGATGAGTACACCGCCTTAGAATCACTGAGTTTGATCAACGTGGGCCTCACCACACTGAAAGGTTTCCCCAAATTGCCCAATCTGAAGAAGCTGGAGCTGTCCGACAATAGGATTTCGAGCGGCCTCAACTATCTGACCACCAGCCCCAAACTTCAGTATCTGAATTTGTCTGGGAATAAAATAAAGGACCTAGAAACACTGAAGCCCTTGGAGGAGTTCAAAAGTCTAGCTGTACTGGATCTGTTTAATAACGATGCCACTCAAGTGGATAACTATCGTGAGAAGATATTCAAGATGTTGCCATCGTTAAACTTTCTGGATGGGTTAGTATCGGATTGGCCCGTCTCCTTTTTGCAAAGATATTTAATTAACCAACTTCAATACTTTAATTCCAGTTTTGATTGTAATGACGAGGAGGCGCAGTCGGAGGGAGACGACGATGAAGAGGTCAACGGGAACGATTCTGAGGAAGAAGGTGTGTATATAGCTATGTAGATAAAGAAGTGGGGAGATTACAGACCTATCATCAAGATTTGTCATATATATTTGTTTGCATTGTCCGACTTCAGTTAGTTATCGCTAAATTATTATGATACAAAATGGTGCTTAGTCTCGAAATCGGTTCTTCCATCTGTATTCACAAAACGCATCTCAACCTCAGCTTCTGTCGCCTTTCAGATAAGCGCAATGCATTCTGTTTGAATGGGTTAGAAATCGATTTAGACGAGCTCGAGGAGCTGGAGCAGCGCGTAAAGGCGAAAAAGAGTTTGCAGGAAAAACCCCCTGCGCCCTCAGAGGACACTGAAGTAGACGAATTAGATGAATATTTAAAAGAATTGCAGCTGAGAGAATCGAAAGCAGCAACAGACCGACAATCTGTGATAGAGGCAGACCCTGCAACAATTCAACGACCAAATAGAAACCCAAACATAAATTTCGCAATCCTACTCTATTGGTTTTTAGCAATTTTAAATCTGGCCAATGCAACATATTGTAAGCATTGTCTCCCTATATTTATTTTCAATTACAATTCTCCTTGTATTGCTTATTGTATTGCAGTTTCCGGGGATGATGACGAAGAGGATGGAGACAGCGATGACAGTGATGAGGATGGCGACAATGGCGAGGTCTCCCTGTCGGAGGTGTATAATGATGATTTAGAGGAGGACAATTCCGACTGGGAGGAGGGGGAGGGTGGAGGCGACGACGATGAGGAGGACTCTGATATTGATGACGCCGATGGTGAAGCAAATGAGTCGAGCGCTTCACTGAATGCCTCCAAGAAGGAACCCGAGAAGACGGGTGAGTGAATTGCTGCAAAGCCTTTAGCACCAAACTGGTTCTTTATCCTTAAATTCTGAATTTTACAGATGAGTCGCAAGCCAGGGGCAAAAAGAGAAAGCACGATGGCTAAGCTCTTGATCTATCGCTGTATCGTCTTTGTACGTTTTAAATTTAAATATACACCGACACTGACATATACACACGGCAACACACATCATGTTTTGATAGAAAAAAGATGACTAAAAACCATTAGGAACCCACATTTGTTTCTTTAAAATGTAAGCTAACAAGATCGAAAACAGACACAGAAGAATAAGAAAATGGAGAACGTACTAATCAAAACAAAAAAACAAAACAAAATAAGAAATATGTTTAAGCGAACACTAAGAAGTGAGGAAAAGAAACCAACAAACACACACACATTACATTACTATAGCCTCATCCGAAGCCAGGATCCAACTCCAATTAAGTAAAATTTGTCAATATGGAAAATTGCTTGAAAAAGTTGTAAAATTGCTTAGCATTAAGTTACAAAATCTATAACTATGAACTATGTACAATTTGTCGGATCGAGTCGATCCTCTCCCATCTAGCGTTTCAACAAACAACACAAAACAAAGCCAATTGCTTGTAATATCAGAAAAAAAATTACGTTCTTTTTTTAAACTTTAAACTTTTTCAATGTTTTGCGGTCTACACAATTACTGCTAAGAACTTTTAACTAACTCTTAAGTCATTCCTTCTTTGAATGTAGATAAGTTAAGCGAAATCTACTTTCCCCTCCCGATTCGCGGGTAAACGAACGCAAGTCCGGCCCACAGTTTACAGCATTTTCATTGTTATCCATCTCTCTAGCCTTACCTTACCCTCTATATGTATCCATTATTATATATCTCTCTATTCACTTCACCCCCGCCACACATACTGTTAAGTAAAACGAAATGTTTTTCATTGATTGAGGCACATCAAACTACATAAACGCATGTGTTTTAGGACGGAATTTTCTTTTAATAAACAAGTACGAGTATGCAACAATTACAATTAACGAAGGGCCCACATTTATTTAGCCATAATCCATTCGAAATGTACATACATTTCTCAGATGTGTTTTGTACAATCCCCCGCCCCCATTGAAATTGAAATACATAAACTAAAGAATTTTAATCCGCATTTTTTTTATTTCGATTGTTAGTGGTTTAATTACTAACCATACAGAATATACTCTTAGGTGTGCCAGTTCATACACAGAACGTGAGCCCATTGGGACAAGATTCCTGCTTCGCGAGGCTGTGGCCTTTGGCATGGACCTTTGGGTCCGGCCACTGCGTCCCACGCTGTTTTCTTCTTTCCCGTCCGCTTGCCGTCGGTACAAGGGATGTGCTCTTGGTTGGACTGTGCAGCCACTGGTTGTCCTGCTGCGGGTCATAGCCATTTTCGATTCACGCCCACGGGAAATAATGTCAGCAACCCATGTCCCATTCGTACGCCGCCGAATCAAACGCTGCGATTCAGCTTCGAGACGCGTAAGTTAATCAGTATACATAATTGTGGATAATATTAAAATATATCTTCCTTCACAGAGAACTTACGAGTATGTACCATACGCTTTGCCACAAATCGAGCCGTATTCGATTTCCCCCTACCAGATGGAGTCCTATCCAATCATTACCGAGGCGTATTCGAGACAGACCGAGGCCCATACCAGCAGGACAGAAGCGCACCTCTTGCAAGATCAGAACCCAACAAGCCATCGTCATCCTTCGATCTGGCCATCGATAACAAGGACTTTGAATATGGAAACCAAGGGAGGGGGTAGATAGATATAGTTGTTTTTAGGTTTAAGGATATACGTATATATATATTTAGATAGTATATGCAAATGTTTTCCACTTATGTATTTATTTCTTTATACTAAGCTAAGTTTCGATGAATAAAACTATTAAAAAATCATCCTTGTATGGGGGAGAAAACTAAATATTTTTGATGGGGGAAAGTGTCCTTGATCCTTGATAAGGACTCCATTAAATCAGGGACATTTTTCCGATCACAGGAAGCAGTCCCACACCTATATCGGCCCACAAATAGCCTAGAAAATGTGTAATGTTGGGGTTGCTGGAGTCCTTACCGAAGGATCAAGGAGATTTGTTTAATCCCTGCGGGCAATAGCATGCAAATATCTATAGCAAATATCCTTGACCCTTAGTCCTTGATACGGAATGCATTAGATCAAGAAAGCAATTTCGACCAAAGGAAGCCGTCGCACGTCCCGATCGGACTAGAAATTGTGGAGAGAGAGAATTTCTAAGAAAATAAATTCTAAAAAACCCAACGACCTTCTGCTGATTTCTGTTCGCCTGGTATCCCAAATTTGAAATTCTCGTTTTCCACCATTTGAGCAGCCAAAGAAAATATGAAAAAAACTGAAAAATAAATTTAATAGAAATTAAAAAAAACTAGCGACTTTCTGCTGATTTCTGTTCGCCTGGTAACCCAGGTTTGAGATTCCCGTTTTTGGCTATTTGAGCGGTCACAAATTGAAACAAAAACAACAAAAAACATTTTTTTACAACTTTTGTTGTTTTCTTTGTTATTTGTGGCCCGATCTAGGCGTGCGTACTCGGAATAGCTTCCTTGAACTAATTCATTTTTTATCAAGGACCAAGGATCAAGTATATTTGCTACAGACATATATATCTTGTTTTCTCGCTTATTTGTGAGCCGATCTAGGCGTGCCACGGCCCGCTGGGATCAGAAAAATCTCCTTGATCCTTCGGTAAGGACTCCAGCAACCCCAACATAACACATTTTCTAGGCTGTTTGTGGGCCGATATAGGCGTGCGACGGCTTCCTTTGATCAGAAAAATGTCCTTGATTCAAATGAGTCCTTATCAAGGATCAAGGACATTTTGCCCAATCAATGTGGGCGTGCCACGTTGTTTTGTAATCGGGATAGTTTCCCCGGTAGAGGATACAGCAAGGATGGTTTTCTAATAATTTTATTTATCATAACTTAGCTTAACATAAATAAATAAACAAGTGGAAAATATCTTATCTGTTATATAAATGAATAGACGCGTATGTATATCCTTAAACCTAACAACGATATCTATCTAGATTGGTTTCCCTTGGTTTCGAAGGATCGAAGGATGACGATGGCTTGTTGGGTTCTGATCTTGAAAGGGGTGCGCTTCTGTCCTGCTGGAATAGGACTCGGTCTGTCTCGAATACGCCTCGGTAATGCTTGGTAATGCTGGATGGAGTCCTACATCTGGTAGGAGGAAATCGAATACGACTCGGTTTGTGGCAAAGCGTAGGGTACATAGTCGTAAGTTCTCTGTGAAGGAAGAGATCATTTAAAATAATCATTATGATTTGGCGGCTTATGAATGGGAGGGTTGCTGACATTATTTCCGTGAACCAAAAATTCGGCTGCGGCGCTTTGGTAGCCGAAGACCCTGTGATCTAATCTAGACAGTTCGTCTGCAACATGTTCGGTGTATGAACTGGCACATCTATATACTGTATGGTTAGTGGTAATATTAAACCGAATATTAAAATACGATGAAATGTACAATAGAGTCGTCAGTAGACTTACGGTATTTTTTGGTATATTTCTGAGGGTCAGGTCACACTGAAACACACTCAAAAGAAGCAAAGCGTTGGTAAAAAAGTGACAATTTATTTTAATGTAAGAATTCCGAATCGAACGAATGACAAAATGTCTGCCGATATAGTGAAACAGTTGAAAGGCACTCGATCCGATGTTAAGGCAGCCGCCACGACAATTGAGCTGAAATTCAGGGAATTCAGCAAGGGCATCGGGATAAACGACGCTTCCTTTCCGCTCAGATATGAGTTGAGCGTTTTGCGCCAGCTGTGTCTCGCCCTGAAGGACAATCTGCACCAGCATGCCGATCTCTACTGCGGCATTGCGGCCACCATGCTACCTCACGTGGAGCCCTACGAGGAGAAGCCGAGCCTGTGGGAAGCTCATCTAACGAGCCTGCGGTACATACATCATGGGCTTTGTCAGGAGGTAAGTTGAAGAACCAAATGCTTGCTAGCTGGTAAGCTATCTAATTGTACGGG
This sequence comes from Drosophila pseudoobscura, assembly GCF_009870125.1. NCBI lineage: Eukaryota > Metazoa > Arthropoda > Insecta > Diptera > Drosophilidae > Drosophila > Drosophila pseudoobscura. The sequence continues at coordinate 20,311,161 of NC_046680.1, read as the reverse complement.
TGCTTCGCAGAAATCCCTGACGGAATGCCAGAAAATGTACGGCCTAATCCGATCGCAGCCCTGCCGCCTGCAAGAGGAGGCTGATTACAAGTTTTATTTGGACATCCATCTGACGCACTTCAATGGCATTTACTTGCAAATGCAGAAGGAGACGTTGCCCCTCGCCGACACAGATCAACTCTATTACGCCTTGGAGGCAATGGGTGTCCTCTTTGACACCATGCACCAGCGTAAAGTGGCAAAGAATGCGGCTCTCCTGGTCCAGCTGAATGATTCCCTGTTCAGCAAGCGAAGCAAAGCCTTTCTGAAGTACCTGAGCGCCCTTCCGCCCGAGAGCACGACGAAAATGTACGACCCGCTTCTCAAGCTCCTGAGCTGCAGCTGGGCCACACCCAGCTCTGAGCTGACTAATCAATTCACGGAGTATCTGGGCCTGGTTCTGGCACTGGTGCAGATCGATATGTTTTCCATAGAAGCGCCACTCGAACAACAACTGGCACTGAAGTTGCTGCGCATTTGTCGCGACCTGTACAAGGACGTCTCGCCGCAGAACTACTCCATCCAGCTCCTCTACTACTACGTCAAGCTGATGTACGTGCGCGAGGCTACGGCGGACTTCAAGCAGACTTACATCGATCTGTGCAAGAAGTTCGTCTACTTCTTCGAGCACAAGGGCGCGACGCACGCCAAAGAGCAGTGGTTCATGGACCTGCTGGTGTTCTTCCAGCGCCTGCAGACGCTGCTTCATCAGAGCAGCAACAAGCCTCCCTTAGACATTTTTTGGCAGCAGCTCGAAGGCGACGACAGTTCCGAGGTATACACCGCCCACTTTCAACTGCTGCATGGCTGCCTTGGGCTGGCGGTGAACGTAGTGAGGAGTCCGCTGGGGACCAGCTGCTCCAACGAGGCCTGTAAAAGCATTCGCAGGCATTGCCTTCTCTCCTTCGGGATGTGCGCCCTGGAAGCTTACATTAACTGGCAGCCGACGACCGAACAGAAAGCGGACAAGGTACGTCTGCCACAGCTGGAAAAACTTTTACCTAATGAGCTTTCTCTTCAGGCACCCTATAAGCCGCTCTTGGGCATTCTTGGCTACACCTTGGACGTGGCCAAGAGCATGAAGTGCCTGGGGCCCTCCGCCATGGAGCTAGTCAAGCTTGTGCGTCTACTGGCACTCGTGGCCGAAAAGGTATCGTGTCCCGAACAAATGTCCCTTGTGCTGGCCTTCTTGGAGCCCTTGCAACATCTACGACCGCTCATCGCCAGCCAGGATATGCTTAGTGTGCTCCGGAGAATCTACAAAGCCAGTGTCCACTGCAAGAGCTCCGACATGGCCAACCGTCTGCAGTCCACCTACCTTGCGGCCCTAACGAATCCCTCGCGGTTGCGTTCACAGCTCTTCGCCCACTACCACAATGCCAATAATACGGAGAAGTGCGTCTACGAGTGGCACGAGTCCAGTCCTATGCCCAACCCCCTAACCCCCGCCCAAACGAAACAGCTATACGATGTGGATCTGTTGGCCGTGCTGCACTTCCTGAGTGCGCCGCCCGTACCCCTGCTGCAGTCGCTACTACGCTGCCGTCACAATGACTACCACCTGGCTCTCCTGGCACGCAAGATGCGCACCGACAGCGAGGTGGTGCGTCAGTGCGAGGAACTGCGCTCCCAGCTGCACAGCACGGCCCTCAAGCAACCGCTCAGCCGCATGCAACAGCTGGCCATGGGCCATACCAGTATCAGCGTGCTGCTGGAGGCTTTGGAGGCACAGAAGACCAAGTTCTCGATCAAGGAGACGGCCGAGAACTGCCTGGAAGAGTTAATCGTCAAGAATAACTTGCTGGAGCTCAACATTAAGCGGGAGCATCGCCTGGTGGAGTTGGCCACATCGGCCATCGCTGGCTTCGCGGCCTTCTTCGAACGTGCAGACCAAGAGCCCCTCGGCTGCGACGATACACCAATCGACTGGGAAGCCCTGATCGACGATGCAGTTGCTGCAGCCATGGCTCTGTCCACCATGGGCTACATGGCGCAGGCCGATGAAGCCTGGCTGCTGATACTCAGGATTGGGCAAATGCTGGACGAGAGATTCACCTACCTGCGAGCCCTGACCCACTTCCTGGGACAAGACCATCTGAATTCTAACCAGCAGCTCCAACTCTCCGAGGAGGTGGATCGAGCGCAGGAGCTGCTTGACGATCTGTGGCCTCAGCTCCAAAACGGATGGTTCTTTAAGCGCCAACATACTATAGTGATGCTCTGCCTCTGCCACATGGCCAGCTACTATGCGCGGCAGGACTGTCTGTGCCACGCCCAGCTGCTGTTGCTGCAGGCCGAGGAGCTGCGCGCCCAGTTCGATGAGCGAGTTGGCAAGAGCGACATTGTGCAGATCACAATCCAGACAGTTCGCTTTCGATTGGAGTACCTGCGGAATAAGAGGTGCAGCAGCCTGCCTAGGAGGCCGACGCCCCTGCGACAGCTAGACACGCTGGTCGACAGCGTGCGCAACTACTGCACAGTGTCCAGCGTGGACCTGGGAGCCCTGCAGCTGCTGCTGGCTGACCTCGTGCGGGAGAGCACCGAGTGTGCGGCCAACCGGCTGACCGAGCGGTTCGCCTTTTACGGCACCATGCTTAACCTGGTGCTGCAGTCGGGTATGGCCCTGCGGACCATTGAGGTGCTCATCTCGTGGCTCTGGATGAACCTGCAGATGGAGTACCTGGACCAGGCGCAGTCCAAGCTGCGCCTCCTAGACCATTTGCTCGCCATCAAGCCGCTTAGTCGAACGCTGGTGGAGCAGACATCGGCCACATACGTCCCCGCAATCGCCGCCAAGGAAGATCTCAAGGCGAATGCCATGAGCGAGCTGACCAGCAACATGCTGCTCATGCAGCTCGTGGAGCCGATAAGGAAGCAGAACCAAATGGACGTGGCCACAATCAAATCTCTGCCCATGCACGAGCCAATTCCCACCAGCCATCAGCTGCAGCGCTATGTGAGCAAGCAAGGGACGCCGCCCCATCTACGGGACAGCATGCAGCTGCAATGTATCTACTTTATCGTGGGATGTCTCCATGCCCGCTTCAGCTTCTTGAAAAGGGAGAACGATCAGCTGGACGACTTCTACGTGGGGGCGGGCAATTGGCTGCAGGAGGATTCCGTACGCACCGCCACACTTGGCTCCATGCTCCTCGTGCACGAACTCTACCACCTCAACTATCTTCGCTTCAGAAAGAAGCATAAGGAGGCTCTCAGCTATGCGGAGGCAGGTCTCAAATCAGTGTACCAAACGGCGGACATCAACTATAGCTTCAACTTCATGGTCCAGCTGAAGACGGCCCGGTTGGAGCTGCATCCCGTTGGCAAAGCGAGGGCGAAGACCATTAGGCGAGCCCTCGCTTTCAACACTTCGCCAGAGGATAAACGCAGGAAAGGTGTTGTTGAGGGGTCTACCAAGGCAAAATCATCTGCCAGAAAGACGCCCAGGTTCAAGATATACACGGAGCTGGAATTGCGACCCCCCATCGGCTGCAGCAACAGCAGCAGCAGTAGCAGCAAGAGCGGCAATGAGAACACGCCACCATCGGATCATGTGGATCTGAATGCCTGCCAGGCGATCGAGATAAGCGATGACGATGCTGCTTCGGTTTCAGCGTCGACTCCGGCTCCCTCTCAATTGAAACGATCCCAATCGGTGCCAGCTAAGGCCACAAAAACACGCTCCGCTAGAGTTGGTAGCCAACTAAAAGTACCAGAGATCATCGAATTGGACGATACCATGGAAGAGACGCCTTCCACCTCGACGGCAGCCACAGTGAAGCGGTATCCGACCACTGATGCAAGGAGCACTCGTGCCCGCAACAGGCAACTCGAGGAAACGCCAGCGACCACGCGGGGACGACCACGTCGGAAGGTACCGGAGCCTGCACCCCAGCAGGAGACAGTCAGCCTTAGGCGGCGACAAAGGAACTGATCAGAGCTAACACGTGCATAGGTTTATAATAGTTTATAGTTAATAGTTTTTTGTAGCTTGTCCTTATTCCATTTGATTGTGTATTTATAAACGTTATGGCAAGGAGATCGACCTTCCAGAGAATGTCTAAAATGTTCTTATTGCTTGAGCACGGGCATCAGCGAGCTCTTGCAGATGTCCTGGACCCACTGACCAAACTGAATCCGATTCTGTCCGTGGTAGAAGAAGCCAGCGCCCGACTTGCAGCCCTCCTGGAACTCTCCCACATAGCGCTTTCCGTTTGCTGAACACAGACGAAACATATGGATCGACGAGGATTCTACTGAAATTTTCATTTTGTTAGAGGACTCACCCGAGAAGAGGACGCCCCGTCCGTGCATGGCATCCTGGAGCCATTCTCCCACATAGACGCGTCCGTCCGCATACCAATGTATGCCGCGTCCTTGCCGCTTGTTCATCTGCCACTGACCAAAGTAGACGGATCCATCGTCGTAGTACTGTTTTCCCTCCCCGCTGCGCTTGTCATGGCGCCACTGACCCACATAGAGGCGATGCACCTGGCCATCAGGGGACTAGCGCCGCATGGATCCGTAGCCATGACGTTGGCCCTGCTGCCACTGGCCCTCGTACACCAATCCACGACGGCTCGATTTCACTCCATAGCCGTGGTGTTGGTTCCTCAGCCACTTGCCCTGATAGCGGCCATGTCCTCCGGCAGGATAGCGCAGGCTTCGAACACCATTGCCGCCACCAGCATGGCACGACATGTTGAAGACAACTGAGCCCAAGCTCCGCTTTGGGTTTGTCATCTGCGCTCTTCTTTCGTGTCCTGGGGTGCGTGTGGTGTCCCTTTTCTAATCAACCCCAACCATGTGTCCTGGCTCCATTTTCCCCCATCCAACAACTCTCGTTAGCTAGTCGCTCTTCCAGTCGCTCCTGGCACGCAAGCCTAACCACCCGAAGGAGGTCAGGCGGGGGAACGGCAATAGAAAATCGCTTGCTTCGGTTAAATATAGGTAGAAAAAAATCGTTTAATCGTACGTGTATAAATTACAGCGCAATTTCGCTTACATATTCGCCTATCAATATCAAAATTTGGGCTAACACGATCTGGTTCGGTTCGAATTATTGGGTTCTTACACACTACGTGGGCGAGGGAAGACTGCGCTATGGATGAGGTCTGGGTCTGGCATCGCGAGCGATGGCATACCACTAAAATACAATACAGATATTAGCGGGCGCGCCAACTAGTTACAACAAATATACAAGCTAATATTGAGGAATATTTAGTCAACACAGTGGTTTAAACTTGAAAGTAGTATTGCTTTAGTTTGGGTCTTTCATCATTGCATGCGATGAGTACACAGGGGTTACGATGTGTAAAGGTCTTGAGCATAAAGAAACATTGCTCGGGGCACAATCCTTTAGAATATATGTACTCATACTGTTTTTGTATAATAAAAATCTACTGCCTTCTGCGTATCACAATTTGCATCAACTACAAATTTACAAAATATTCACTTATTTAGTCTGAGGATTGACGGCGAGGCCTCTGGCCCACTGCCGCAAGTGTCTTTTCTTTTCTTTTCGTTTTCGTTAAGTTTTCAGAGAAGGATCGCCGAGATGGTTTATTGCTTCGTGGGATCCTCGCGCGATTGATACTGCTAAACGATGTCGCCGGCGGCACCGTAGTGGATGCCGTTATTGCGATTATGATTGTTATGGTGCTCGAGGTGATCCTGTTCCATCTGCTCCTTGAGGATCTCCAGCTCCCGTATGCCGGAGACCGTCACCTCGTACTTGTGCGTCACCAGAGACCGATAGAAGTGTATGGCGAAAGCCAGGAAGATAATCATCACGGGTATCAGCACCACGCAGGCCGACCAGGCCGCCGGCGGGCTCAGATCATAGAACTTTACCCAGCACAGTATGGCTATCTCCAGCAGGAATAGGATCAACCCCAGCAGCGTCGAAAATGCCCACGCCGTCTCAATGTACCAGTGCAGGCGCTCGTGCGGCGACTCGTGCACCAGGGAGATGCTGTGCAGGTTGCACACCACCTCGATGTTCGGCAGTATGCAGGTGCTAATCATCAAAGCCAGCATATGCACGGCCACCAGCATAGTGGTGCAGATCGCGAACGCCACTAGCATGCCGGGCGGAACCTTTGTGTCGTGGTCCAGCTGCACCTCCACCATCGCCACCTGTGGGGGGACGCAAAAGAGCAGAGGTCGGGAGATTAGTGAGAGTCGTGGATGGGTTACGGGTTACTCTGCCAAGATCGCCGCTCTCAGACGGCAATGCTCCTCCTATTATTATTATTAGCCATCTTTCTCAACATTTTGGCAAGTGTTGCTGGCGCGAGCAGATTTGTTTATATAATAAGTATCTCATTGGGTTAATTTATCTGATCTGCCCCTCTCTCACCTTCTACCTAGGTGCACAAACATGTGAAATATATTCAAAATATACAAAATAAAACTAGTCAAAATAGTGGCGGAGCAGAGGATACCCAATGTTTTTAAGAAAACAGTAAAAAATATGTTGTTGCAAAAACAACATTCCAAAAATTGAGAGATTGTTAACGTAGATTAATTCTATAATATTCATCTTTCGATTTTATAATAGAATTTGCCGTTGGCTATCAATGAATATGGTGGGAATCCGCCTTCTGTCAGCGAGATCTATTGCCTGATTGGAAGACCTTCGATCACTGTAGGTAGCCCTATATACCCCCGATTAGTGGGTACGAAACCATACAGAAATAAATGCATGGTCTATAGCTGACAGAATTGTTTGAAAAATTCAAAGATAGAGACTATAAATTTAACAAAAATTTAATTGGATCTAATTTTCCTCTAGTCAAAGTTAATTATGTTTAGAAGGTACACATGAATGTACAGAAAACCATTATATTTCTTTACAATATCTATTTAATCATAATGCTCTACTATTATTTTGTATATTTCTGAGCTCGGTCTAGCACTTGCACATCATTTGAGGAAACCATTGAAATGGAACCAATTACAACTTAGATTCCCACTCGCATAGCAAACCAGTTTCCCATCACATTTGGAAAGCTCATAACGCTCAAAGTGTATGCAGACTTCGTTGTGGCTATTATTCTTGATGGGATTTCACCCAAGAAACCGTCTAGGAAATTGGTGTTTTTCTGCCAGAATCTCTGACCCTGCTGTACATACGGTTTATGATCTAATTACGTTTATGTACAGACGCGTGATGTGTTCTCACAAGGGACAAGGAACAAGGGACAAATGCTATTTCTTTTCTATAAGAATAGCTTTCTATATGATGTTGTGGATTCACAAACTCATTGCAATATTGTCCTATCCTATAGACCTAACAATATCCTGTCTTTCGAGTACTGAATGCATCATAGAAATAGAAATATTATGGACTTACCATGGCGAAGCCGGAGAGTAGGGCCGATGTCTTGCTGGAGGCCTTCAATTTGGCGCGGCTCAGCTGGAGCTTGCGCCAGGAGAGGTAGGTGGGCGAGTGGAGATCCTCGCCGGATTGCGACATGCTGCTGCTGCCGGTGCGGTGCTGACGCGGCTGAAAGCGGTAAGACTGATTCTGTTGGAAGGTGCGAAACTGAAATGGTGGCGGTGATATGGAAGCTGCTAGCCCTGACGGCAACGGCAGTGGTAACGGTAACGGCAGGGGCGGACCTGCCGCAGGTGGGAGAGAGTTGTCTCTCTGCGCGTTGAAGCGTCCCGAGCCCGCGTGTGGGGAATTCGAATTGAAATTGTGGTAGAGATATCGCGACGATCCAACGTAACTACTCGGGCCCGAGTGGACGGGTCGACTGCCGAGATTGCTGTGGATGTGACAGCTCTGGCCGGGGTTCTGGCTGTGGAAGCGCAATGGGCGACACGAGTCGCACATACTGTAGTCGGCGCCGGGTCCGGTGATCGGTAGGTGGCCAGAGGGAACCGTCGTCGCCGTCGCCGCCGCCGTATATGCATCTACGCTGGCCGCCAGCTTCGCCGTTGCATGCAGTGCACTGGCCAGGGCCGAGGGCTGGCCCGCCCGCATCGGCGCATTCATCGGCATCTGTCCCATACACCTGCCTGCTGCATGAAACTGGGAGCGACCTCTGCCCAGGGGAAGCATGTCCAGAGTCTCGCTGCTCTCCGTGCGCTCCGTGGTGGTGGCGGCGCTGCCATCGAAGGAGCTCTGCTGGTGGCTCAGCAGAAGGCTGCTGCGGCTGAGATTGGAACGGGTATAGCGGAGGCTGGAGTAGGTGTCGCTCCGGATACTGGCGCTGGTGTTGGCATTGCTGTTGCTGTTGCTATTGCTGACGCTGGTGGAGGGCAGCAGCTGCTCGTCCTCGTTCTCCGCCTGGGTCTGGGTCTCCGGGTGATGGCCCGGCTCCTGTTCGGGCCGCATCTGTCGTTTGCGGCGAGGGGGTTTGGGCGGGAAGGATTCCTCGAGGGGCCGTGGCGGCATGTGCTGTGTTGTCTCCGTACTGGTGCTCTGTTCGTCTCCGGATCAGACTGTTCTCATGGCGGTTCTCTAATGACTCTATCGGAGGAGGGTCACTCGTTTCCGGACAGGCAACGGCCACTGGGGCTTCGATTCGATCGGATCGGAATTGTTTCAGTCAAGTTTTCAATCTTTTGGGGTTTATTTTCTAAATTTCCGTTTCACTTGGTTGATTTTGCGCTTCCCATTGATGTGTTTTTGTTGTTGCTGCTTCTGCTTTTGCTATTGCTTTTGCTTTTGCTATTGTTAATGTTTTTTGTTTGCGCGACAGTGTACATCAGAGTGTGCTTGTGTTGGTGTGTGATCTTTTGGGGCACATGACAATTGATCAGCAATTACCCACACACTGACAGAATAACTACAGAGACTGGGGTCTGGGGCACACTAAACTTGGCGAAATGCTCTCCTCACGCCTCTCACTCTCTGCCGCTCGGTCGCTCTCTATCTCTCTCTCTCTCTATCCCTCTGATCTTGCGCTGCAGTGCGTTCAAATATTTACTTTTTATTTATAAACATTTTATGGGTTTATGAAATGTAAAATTCGTGTGTCAATAAAACGAACTTTGCTGGCACGCATACACTGACAGGTCAGGCGACACTTGATTCAGTACGAGGTGTATTACGGATACCCCGAGTCGAGTCCGAGTTCAAGACACATTCACGGACAAGGTCATCACGCAGCGTAGTCGTTTGATTTGCGTACGTTTCCGTTCAAACTACCGATCCCGACTGCCGACTGCAAACACGGATGTTGAGGAAGCTGCAACGGCGGCCAACGCTGACACAGAGACAGACAGCAGGCAGGGCACCGCAGAAGAGGCGATGTGACGCGACGCGACGCGACGCGACGGCAATGGCAACAGGCGACGGGGCAACTGGCAATGGCACCTGGCACAAGCAGAAGCAGAAACATCAGCACTTCCGCGCAGTGCGCAACCACTGACGGGACAAGATCGAAAAGTAATTCTGCTTTCGATACATTTAATTCAGGTGAGATTCGTGGCCGCTCTTTGGCCTGCCTTTAGCGGGGGTGTGCCTCCTTTTCTTCTTACGTGTTCCTTGGACGCAGGGCTGGGGCAGAGCTTGTGCGACGACGTTGACAACAGCAGCGACGGCGGCAAAAGTTACTGACTAACTGATACGAAGCGCAACCAGCAGGCAGCAGGCCGCAGAGCAGAGCAGAGACGACGACGACGACGACAGCGGGTACACTGATGATGACGACGACGGCGGCGAGGTATTCAAATTCGACAATCAATTCAAACGGCGGCCTGCGATGACACAAAAAACAACAACAATAATGGCAATCGAATTACTAATGCCATTCGAATGAAAGCATTTATGGTGAGAGAGCAAGAGAGGGACAGAGAGAGAGAGCGTTGTAGACAGAACAGAAAAAGACTATAGAAACAGCAACAACAACTACCAATAGGAAAAGAAAGAAAAAACAAAAAAATTTGCGAAAACAAAACAAAACTCGACGACTGCGGAGGCGCTGCTAGGTGCTCGGGGAGGTGGCTGGGGTTGCTGCTCTCTTGGCGATCCATCAGCGGTTACACGATTTTCTACCTGATCGATCGATGAATGGGGGGAAGTAGAGATAGATTCGAGTGATTTCCATGGCTCTTAGAAGGGGTTGGCAGGGGCTGCTGGGCACATGTCCCTTGACACCCTGAACCCTGAACAAAGAGCGATTCGATTCGATTCGATCCAATTAAAATCCACATCGATTGCACCCACTTAACCCAACCACCAGCCAGCAAGACAACCCACACTCCAGCATCATTATTCACATCTTCATCAATGGCTCGCAACACTGGACAAGGTCAGGATTAGGGTCAGGGTGAGGCCAGAGCCACGACGGGGTGTGCTGGCGCTTATGGTACTTTCGATAAAGCTCATGTGATCGTATATGTTGGTGAAGATCATGGGTCCGTATTCCTGGCTTTTTTTCCGCAGTCCCATCACCCCGTACAGCGTATGGTTGCAGAGGAGCGGAGTACCCAGATCTCCCTGGCTTGTGTTCCCGTATCCATCACGGCGGATCGCGTAGATGGTTTTGTTGCGAAAGGAGCAGCTACTCTGATAATTAAGTTCGGGCTTCGTCCACACCATCAGCTTCATCATCTCGTTCGTAATGGGTCCGTCCTGTGGAGGAGGTGCAGTCACACGGATATTCTTTGCAGGATGATCTGCACACTCACGGTGTACATCCTTCCCCAACCCAAGGTTATGCAGGTTGCGTTCTTTGGCATCTCATGCTCTGGCAGCATCGTCTGACTGTAGTGCAGGTTCCTGGGGACAAAGCTCTTCAGCTGCAGCAGGGCCAAGTCATGGCAATATGCTCTGTACTTGGGATGCAGGACAATCCTCTTCACGGCAATCTTCTTCTCACTGACTGGCTCGTCAAGGCGGTTTAAGGTATCGAGCACCACCATCAGATTTCTTCTTTCAGTGGGGTAGCAGCAGGAGCTGGAAGGCCTCACGGAGACGCAGCGAGCTGTGGTTACAACCCAAGAGGACGTGATTATGAACCCGCCGCAAAAGTGGTTGTCGCCCCAAAACCGAATTGGCTTTGCAGTGCGAATCGACACTACGAACTTGGAATCATCCAGGATATTTTGATCCCAATCTACCGATGGTTTCCTGTCTATAACCTGGATTTCACAGAACACAGGCACGAAGAGCATCAGAGACAGTAGCACACGGATGACTGCCCTCATTTTCGATTTCCAATCGCAAGAAGCAGAGTTTTTGTCAATTCCGGAAAGGATAAAGAGAAATGTATTGGATCATCTATAGCAAACACGATGGCATATTTGCCTAGAAGCGACTGGTGATGCTGTTAAAGGAAAACTGGCACAAGAATTTCAGTCGCGAAACCAAGCAAGACACGTTTGCACAGACGCAACTGTTGATGCTTACCAACAGAATCTGTACTAGACGCGACTGTTGATGAATGAGGACAATTTATTAAAGACTCGACTGTTGTTCGTATTTTTAATCATATTTTGCGATTCCAACTGAACGAGGTGTCACCCCGTATTCGATGCTGTCTTTATCAGCAGACGACTGCCCTCTCTCTCTCTATCTGCACTCTGTCTGCCTGTGTGTCTTTCTCTCCGTCTCCTATCACCTTCGCCCACTCCCTTGTTTCGGGGGAGCACTTGACTTCCGCTGAGGAACACAAAACGAAGCAAAATGTAAAATTTAAAGCGTGTAAAAATAAGTCAACTCGATAAAAACAGCGAAACGGAAGGTTTTATGTCGGCATGCTGATGTGGATATTTCGGTGTTTAATTCTTGTTCTTAATCTCGTTTTGTTTTCCATTTCGCTTGTGGTTTCAATGCGTTATCATACGGAACACGTATGCAAACACCATTTACCATTTTACAGTCGCCGCCCAAGGAGCAGGCCCACTTTTTGTGGCTTTTTCTTTATCGTTGGCAAACAAAGTTCCGATAAGCGATGACAAAAGACAAAGGGCAGGGCAGGGTGTGCACGAGTGCGGCTCTCGCGGTGTCAATTAGAGAGAAGTGGGGGGGCTGTGACGCCATGGCGGCTGCTCTAAGCACCGTTCAATAATTTTTCCAGCAGGTAGGCAAAAGGTAAGCGCTGTTTGCACGCACTCGCGGTAGTATGTGTGTGTGTTTATCTCAGTGTGTTTTTGTGTGGGATCTTGTTCGACTTGAAACAGAGGCCATACCCCCCACCCCTCCAGAGATCCAGTGCCAGATTCGGATTTTAGCAACATGTACAGACACCCGCCACCCGCAAGTCGCCCCACCAGTTCGTACCGATTTTGTTTTTTCGCGATTGATTGCCAGTACGTCGGAGATCGGCCATAGCTTCCATAGCAATATGGGGAATGTAAATGGGGGAAAGGCGAGAGTGAAGGATAGATTGATTTGTTATTGACTTACCTTTGGATGACTCTGGCCCGATGGGGGCGGCGGTGGGGGGAACTGCAGCAGCGAGTTGCTCAGGCTGGAGCGCTTAAATCCGTTGCTGCTGGTGGGGCTGCTGCCGTGATTGCTACTGGCACCGCCGGAATTTTGGTGGTAATGGTGCTGCTGCTGTTGGTGCTGGTGGTGTCCGGTGGCTACGGATGTGGCGGCTGCTACTGCTGCGGCCACAACGTGCTGGAAGTGATGAGCGGTGTTGGCGGTGGTGAACGTGGCGGAATTCAAGTTCAAGGGACCGCCGGACTGGCGCTGGGACTGCAAAAACGTGCTGGCTGAGGTCTTTGAAGTTTGGGGTCCCTGGGCCGGGTGCTTGGGCAGCTGCTGCGACTCGGGCAGGGTCTCTAGGCCACCTGCGTTGGATGTGGTCCACACTGACATCTTGTCGAGATGTTGCAAATATTGCCGAACGGAGTGCCAGCGGCCTCAGCTATTGTCTTCCCAGAGAAATCCATTTTGCATGAATCAAATGTAAGGAAATCGATGTTAGTTGATGCAAGTAACAATGGCCGGTCGGGAAAAACACACGAGAAAACTATAATGTTTAAATTAAGTACGAATGGGACGGTCGGGGGTCGGTTTGAAGAGAGCAACTTAACAAACAAAAAATGCACACGGGAAAATTAAGTACTGTACGGCTTGTTTTGCTTTTTTGTTGTTGTTGTTTTCGTTGCATGAAATACACTAGCGCGTGATAAACAGTGTGACGGATTTATGGGTAAAATATACCGCCCAACCCTCAGAAATATACCGAAATATACCGTCTCATAACAAAAATATACCGTAAATATAACAAAGAATTATTAATTTTCCTCGATTTTGATATTTGGTTTAATATTACTACCTAGCTCAGCGTACAGCACTACAAGACATAATTGTAAGTACTCTTTTTATTGGTTTACTGTTTGTTTACAAATAAAATCTGTTAAAGTTCCGCAAACTCCGGGAGTTCATGAACGAATTGTCGAACTGTGGCATGAACTTCGATGCCATTGACGAACTAACGGTCGATGATAGAGACATGGTCCTGATTACAACGAGATGATTCTTCATCGGGAGGGTGTACTTGACGAGATGATGGCTGATCAGATCGTGTTGTTTGTTTTTATCTTTGACCTGGACACGCACCAAAAGAACTTCGAACAAATCTCGGACAGCTGCCAAAAGCCATAAAACACAAAACAAATCACATAAAAAAAAAAATCAGAAAAATTAAGAAAAAAAAAAAACTAATTTTATATTTCAATGGTCGAAATTTGGAGGCCTTACCAGTGACGCTGCCCCATCCGATGGCCGTGACGTCACTCCAACTTCAAGAAGTCAGCAGCCATCTCCAACGACGAGGCCAGCCGCTACAGCGACACTGGCCAACGAGCCAAAGCCAATACCATCGACAATGCATCCCGGGTGGCCGGACCAGCAGCCACTCGGATGCAGCCAATTCTTACGCTTCATTGGCATCACCGGGGTAGCCCCGGTAATAGAACTCACTAGTGCGTAATTTTCGAACTGAACCTAAAGGAAACCTACTTAAATAGGTGATATATGATTATAATGACGTATTGTGTATTGTCAGCTGTTTTTATGCTTTATACTTTGCCCACCAGACCGTCGGGAACACGTCGAGTTGAAATTTACAAAATTGAAATTTGAATTTAAGAAGCGCGGCATTGTCAGTGCTGTGCAAGATTAAATTAAAACAATGCAGTACTGGAAAAGCTGGCGATTTATATATATATATATATACTCTTGGTACCATACTTTATTTATTTTAAACACAATATAATCGTTTTAACCTTTTTTTAACAAACGTCGACAACGTCAAATTTTGACACCATTTTCAAATCTTTTTTTTCTTGTTTTTTCACCTCGTTTTTCTCGACTTTTTTCACCTCAATTCTGTCGCTGAAATGCGGCACATGGCAGCACTGTCCGATAAGCTCCGATAAACAGCCCGCGAAAACTCGTAATTAACGGAAATTTAATTTATGAGCACAGCACCCGTTGAACTACAATGTTGATCTGATTTTTAAGGCATTTCAACTATTGAAAGTACTCAGGGCTCATTTTGTTTTCTTTCTAATGCTCACACCATCCATAATTTGTTTCTGCCAAAACCGGCTGCATCTTATTGACCGATAAAGCAATTAATCAACGCCCACACAGAAATAAATTAATTAAATTGTTTTTCAACACAATTTAAATGCATTCTTGTTTGTCCGGCTGTCTGTGCGTCTGCCCGTTGGTCTGTCTGCCCGCCAGCTGTGACACACATTTCAATTTTTCTCGAATTTGTTGTTTCTTGTGTTTTGCTTTGCAAATTTTCTTTCACATTATTCCGGGTGTGGGCGCAGTGGCAGCAGCAATAGCTTCGTGCCCCTCTTGCTGCACATATACCAAAATATATACTTATAATAAAATGCATCTCTTCTTATGGTTGGTGGCGCGCCTTGAACTTGCATTTGTGTTATTGTACAACTGTACTACAGACACGCACATCCACATATCCATGTGTTTGCTCTTGGGACCCATGGTGGTAGAGGTGGCAATGGCTTTGCTTTCGCGGTTTCGGCCTCTTTGAGTGTTCTCTCTTTGCCTTGCTTTGCTTTGTCTGAGAATTAATTTGGCAAACAGCCTACCCGACAGCCCATACGAGTAGATAGGTACATAGATAGAGAGTCATGTGCCCCAGAACAGTTATCTATTGGATATTCCCCCACTCGCACACACATCCACACGATTCTCAATAAGTTATTGTGGCACTTTCAAGGCGTTACAAATGTGCGCCAACGCTATCGGTTATGTTATCAGTGGAGAAGCGGTTGTTTGTTTGGCGCACAGCAAAGGCCGTTTGGGGTCAAGTCAAGCAACCCAACCCCCGAACGTGTGCGGAATGAGGTAATGCCAGTGCTAATGCCAAGGCATGCAGTGCTCCCGTGCTGGATTCCGGGTGCCAGTGGCGCAGTTTGCTTCGTCGTCAGGCCATGAATGTAAACAATTAGAGGCAATTGAAATCAATAAACGATCGCTGCACAGAATGTACATAATCCCTGCGCCCTGGGTCCACGTTCTTTTGGGTCTCGGCTCTCGGCTCCAGACCCTTGAGGTCCCAAAAGACGCCAAGTCATAGTCATCGGCTATTAATAAAGCTTCTCTCAGAAATCTGACTGTCGATAACAATACACTCGTACAGAAATGCTGAGATATATTGTACGAGTACGTATGGAAATGCGATCGTGGAACCGTATCGCAAATGAATTTGTTCAACTACAAAATGAACAAACAGCGTACGGAAAGTGACGCTGATTTCTAATTTTAGGATTCCACTGGAGACACCAAGCTCTGTTAGAGTTGAAAGCGACCCATTCAGAGATTTGAAATGGAAAAGAGGTGTCTACAGGAATCGGCAAGAAACAGTTTTCTGAATCAAACCAAACAAATCAATGATTTTAAAGTCAAAATTGTAAAATCTTTTTACACAGAACACTTCTAGAAATGCACAATAATTCAGATAATATTTTATTGAGATGATTCCAATACAGAAAAACCTGTTTGAAGTACAAGACTTGCAGATACAATAAAATAAAATACAATTCTCTTTAATCCTTATTTAACTAGAGTTTACAATAGTTCACAAAAACATTGGTTCATCGATTGGTACAATAATACACAGCTAAGTACGCGGCATTTTCTAAGGACTATGGACAAGATAAGACATCACAATGATCACATGTCCCCCCGCTGGGTTGCAAGTTTAAACGTAGAGCCCCCTATTTGGCTGACTAATAGTAGAAGATTATAATGGAATGGATTGGAATGGTGAGTCCTTCTGGCTTAGGCGAATCATCGTATCGGATGGTCGATGGAACCCATTGACTTCTTACGATGGTGGTTCACCTCGAAGCGTTCCATGATCTTGGCCACAATCGAGGAGGGCGGCATGTCCGGGTTGCCGATGAGTCCGCGATACCCCAGAACACTGGAGTCTGCCAAGGAACTGGCCAGGGTCAGTCTTTGAACAAACGCCTCCGTGTCGATGCCCGGCACCTGGGAGGGTTTCAGGAAGCGTTTCGGTATCCGCGACAACATGTCCTCGGAGCCGACGGGACCGAAGCCCAGGTTGATGAGTATGGCCTCCGGATCCGGCTTGCGAGACTCCAGCAGGCTGTCCACGCTCGAGTACCGGCTGGAGTCCGACTGCACAGAGGCAGAGCTGTCCCTCAAGAGCAGGCTGCTGAATCGGTGCTGGCGCTGGGCCTGCGGACTCAGTTCCGGTGCCGTGCTGCAAGAGTCGAAGGACTCCTCGTGGCGCAGGCAGCGACAGCGTCGCAGGCCGCTGCTCTTGCAGGAAATGGAGATGTGGCGCTGCAGGGCCATGCTCACATGGGCGGGGCTCTGCTGTTGCGCGAAGTGGCTGGGCAAGTGTGGCAAGGCGTCCAGGCTGGTCTTGTCCTGGTCGTTTTCGACGTCTTGGTCGTGGTCGGCATTCTCCTCTAGATCGGCGGCATATGCGCAATCGCACTCCAGGTCGTCCACATCGACGGCCGACTGCTGGCGCTGCAGCTTTTTGCGCTTGCGCAACGGCTTGTTGGGCGGAAAGTGATCCGCGGAGCTGGCACAGATGCTCAGCGGCAGGTTATCGCTGCTGCCGGCGTGGGCCTTCGGCTGAGGCACCTCTTTGGACCCGGCTTTTACTGCCCCTCCGGCCGCTATAGCCAGTGCCGCTCCCGGCCCTACTCTGGCCTCGAAATTGCTGCAGCTGTGAGAGCGTTCCATGGCCGCACTACGTACGAGTATGTTGGTGGTACGAGTGTGTGGTGAATGTAGGTCTGGTCTCCACTTGACGCGGTTTGGTGTCTCGGTCACGGCTGCTCAGGTTACGTTACAACAGCAACTGGTCCGACAGGCAGCCCCTGCTCATATTTGGTAAGAGCCAGAATCAGGGTTAGTCCCAAAACAGCCACACAGACTGGGCCGCGATCTGTTGATCTGTTGATCTGTTGGAGCTGTACGTCTGGTGTCTCCCTGCGATTTGATATTCTCCGATTAACGTATAATGCGTACGCGTGTTCAGCCACAAAAGCGACAACAATTTGTGTTATTTGTTGCCGTTTATGCGCTTTTTGTGGAAACGTGTTTTTCTATATTCCGCGTATTTTTTCCCTCTGCTTCTTGATTCTGATTCCGATTTCGCTTTTGTTAATTTGCCGTTTTCGTTGTTTACTTATTTATTTGTTTGCGTTTGCTTTGCGCTCATTAGAGCCGGAGATGGAGTGTTAATCAGTCGTAGCGCTCTCCTGACCCCGGATTCCGAGTGATCGCGATCCACTTGACATTGATATTGGAATCGAACGGAATGGATGCGATCGCTCGAATATAGGAATTCAAAATTAAGTTCAAATGGGATGCGTTTTTCTCCTGCACTGCACTTTGGCTCCACTCCACACACTCTCTTCCTTGTGCCACTGGGAGGCGGCTGCCGATGTGATTGCACAGCTTGGTTTATTTAATTATATTTATTTATGTATTAAGTACACAAATTAATCATATACAGTCAACTGTTCCGTAGTGTGGTGTTTATTCGTGGATCGCTCGCACGCTCGCTCGCTCTCTCTCGCGTCCGCCTCGCACAAAGTGATCTTCAAAAATGAAACTGAAATCACAATTCCCCCATCGGAACGCCCCAGCCCAGTCGAACCAAAGCCCAGAGCCAGAGCTTTCGCAGCGGAGTGCGACAGAGGGAGAACCGAAGGGGGTGAGAGAGCTCCACTCTCTCTCGCCTGAGCTCCACTCACACCACTCTCTCTCTCTCTCTCTTTCTGGCTCTGTCTCTTGTTGCTGTAATTATTTTGCGGGCCAGTCGGCAATTTCCTCAAGCACGACAACGACGCCAATCTATTAAACTTTTGATTAAAAGCACACCGAATAGAGCGCTTTGCGGTTAACCCAGCTCTGGCTCTGGCTCCGGCTCCGTGTCGTCCTCTCTCTCTCTCGCTCGCTTTTTGTCCCACTCTCGTCGGGGAAAAACCTTCGTGCACTCACTTGATGGGCATTTTCTATACCCAATACCTGTACAGTACCTGGGTAGGGTATATTGGGCAATATGCTATGGCAGATATTAGAATTAGAGCAGCACAACATTTGTATTCTTATGTGCTTCAATGGGGCCCGCGGAAAGTTTACCTTAATATTTGTCTAGGTGTTTTATCTTCAATTCGAATGCTCTTAGTCATGTTTCTTCAAGGGGATTTTATATGAATCTATTGTCTGTCTATTACCTAAAAATCATCACGATCGGAGCCAGATAGACACGACATTGAAAGGAAAGGGTTTATCCAGTAATTATAAAAAGGTATAGTTGATAGAGTATGTTTTTCGTTTAAACTTGATTCGGTTGTATTTTGTATCTTTTTATGCTTCTCTCGCACGATAAGAAGTCATCTCTGGTATTGTTTGCACGTTCCCGGCGTATTTGGTTAATTAAATGCTTTTTACGGCTCGCTGATTCCGGACAGCCCTTAAACTGCCGATCATTAAGCTATTGAGGTCATAAGATCTCTTTATCTAATTGCTGCGAGAGATTCGGATGATCAGATGATACCTGGAAAACTTTATGGCCCAGGGTGACGACTTGTGTAATCAATGGAGACTTTTGATGTTGCCCCTGTTTACTGATACCCCGCCCGGCTCTCCGCCCCGACCGTTTTCGGTCCAGACAGATGCATGCGGAAGAGTCGGGCAGCAGGTAAACACAAACAAGGGAAATTCTTAAACCCGTTCCACGGTGCCAAAGCTCTCGCGGAAGCTCGACGAGCGTCTGCTCTGCCCACAGCTGATTGCATTGCGAGTGTAGCTTTCGCCGAGGCGAGCTTACGGGTTTCGTCTCTCCGTCTCCGGAGAATGCGAGAAATGCATACCCACTGATACCTGCCTCGATATCCGCCCCACCATCGTATCTTCTAGCCACCGACTTGCGGATACTGTTGCGCGGGACGATACTTTGATACTTTAACCTGCTGCCGTCACTGTTCGCTCAGGCAACCAGCCTGCGCCCCAACCCCTGAGAAAAGGTTGTATCAACAGGTATCTTGAGGCCAAGACTCAGACGAAGGTCCAAGTGTAACAAACAGCTGGCAAACAGGCGCAGAGCCAATTTACACAAGTCTTCAAAATTGTCTACAGATACGAGTACGGTACGAGTACAAGTACCAAGGGCAGACACTTTTCACGGGTCCATAAATCCACGCCACGAGCGATGAATCATGATCATCGTTTCGGGCTAACTTTGTTTTGTTTAATTTGTTATGCATTCTAAGTTAATTTGCAAGCTCCGTATCAGAGGGGCGGGGGTAGGCGGGTTGGTGGGGGGAGGAGACAACGATGTGCAATTAATCCTCTACTGCTGTTGGAGTAAGTAACTAATTTTTAATGAATGTTTGAATATGATCGCAGTTGGCGGCAATGGGATTGTATCATTGCTAGGAAATGGCTTTAAATAAAAAAGGGGAGAAATAGCAATGCCGTCTTGGGCACGAGGCAGAACTTTGTTCAAGATCTAATGGGCCAGCCCCAGTCCCAATCAAAGGCAAATTTAGATAAGGGAAGGCAGAAGTTTTGACATGCTCCGATCCAGAGATTAGCAATTAATTCGGTTTAATTACGGAACAATCTGAGTTCGCTTTATTTTCCCAGAGAATCCCTTGCATCTAATCCATAATTTCGTGATGCAAGCGATATGGAACAGCACGGAAGGTACCAGAGCCCACAGCGAGCAGAACTCTCTTCAGAACAATGACAGTTATTATAGTTAGAGTGACACAATGCGCAAATACCAGGAAAAAGTACAAAGGTGGCGTGTCAGAAGGTCACCCTATAAATAACAGTATCAAGGCCCTGTTTCTTCTCGGGCTCTATAATGGTCTGTTCTGTACTATTCTGTTCTGTTCTGTTCTGTTCTGTTGTGATCTGTTCTGGCAATGGCACGCGCGCCCTTTTCAATTGATTGTAATTGGCTTCGAGTACTTGCTCAAGTTCTGGATACTGTAGATATTGTATATATTGTACATACATATGTTGAATTCCAGCGAAAGTGTAACTGTCAATTGGATTTTTAAGTAGCTTGGAATTGAAAATGTAATGTGCATCTGATTGGAGAATGGTGTTTTCAATTGGAAAGGTAAAGGAAAAGGGAAAGGCAATCCGAATGGGATGACTGTAAATCTCACCTGTGTTTGTACCGCCTGTAACGCCGCACCGTATCTGCACAAGTGTGTAACTTGATTAGCTTTAGATGATTCAATTATTGTTTATTGTTACAGCTCGATATGTAGAATAACGATACGCTTTAGTTGGTTAACATGGGTTATTGTTTGGCTTCCAGCTAATGCACTTTCTACGGGTATGGTATGCCACCGCCTTCAACCCGACACTTTCTAAACAAGCTTACGAGTTCTGTAACTGCAGCAGCAGCAAACAAACAGCAAACACACACAGAAAACCCACGACCGGCACAGAGCAGACGAGACAGGTAACTGGCTGGATGGCTGGATGGCTGGCTGGCTGGCTTCACTGGGAGCTTGTCACTCTTTTCGGAACCGGGAATGAACGCGCTGCTTATGCATGGTTTGGTCTCTTCGTTATCTCCGCTGACATTAGGAGATCATCTTTATCTCTGTACTCGTGTATGTGGGTATAGTTCCTCACTGAGACACAGGCAGAGGCACAGGCACAGGTCCCGTCGCGTCCGTCATCCGTTTGTTCTCCGCGATGTGCTGTTCTGATTATTTTAGTGTAGTCAACGGGCGGACCAAATATTTGCACATTGTTTGTTGTGCAAATGAGATACTAAGCCGCGTTGGAGGGGGAGGTACCGGTGCTCGCAAGAAATCAGTTGCGATGCTTAGCAATATGCAAAAACTACAATAAATTGTATGCACATACATATATGTATAAGTGCGAGATCCGTAGAGTACAAGAATGACACACACGCAAAAATAAGAACAAAACAAGAACCAACAAAAACACTATTTTACGAACAGCCAAGCACCGCGCACACGTTCGTCCATCGCCGAGAGATGTGAATGAATGGACGGAATGGCAGAGCAGAGCCAACGTAAATAAACGCCGGTGCCGCTGCCGCTGCCGCCAACGCTGCTGACGCCGCTGCTGCTGCTGCCGCCGATGCTGTTGCCATTTGTTACAACAAACATTGCAACACTTGGGCAACAAAAACTAGACACACAAATCTAAAAAAAAAAACACTAAAATGCAACATTTATTTTACATACCATTACGAAAAAAGAAAACCACCAACAAAAAGACGACTGCCTCAACCCGCAGCAGCAGACTTAAAGGCAGAGGCAGCGCAGCTGGCGTCGGCGGCTGCAACAATGCACTTCTATTAATTAAAAACACTGTGCTACAAAATCAAACTTTTGCTTTTGCATTAGTGGTTTCAACTGCAAAACTGCTTTCAATGCCTTCTGAATATCATATCGTATTTGTTGTAAAACCATCCTGATTCATTAGGTCTTTCGATTCGCTCGATGTTATTAAATTGCATAGTCACCCTAGTCACTGTGTGCACGATGATGCACGTCATCTTTAATCTCTGGTTCTGCGGATACATTGATTCCATTGAACGGTTAGACAAAAAGGAAACGAAACTGTAAGGAAGGGTTTATGTTTTTTCTGTTAGTTAACAGTAGATGGAAAGGGATCTCGATCTCCAGGCCTTTCCAATCATCCAATATATAGATTTCGATAACAATAACATGCCTTCTAGTATAGTTCAATCGGCTGTAGAGCGAACAACGAAATACGAAAACATACTTTGTTTTTATATTTATTAATTATAAAACTAACACAACAACACGATGAAGAAAAATTATCTAGTGTTTGTTGGCATCGGCTGCCTAATTAGCGTAAGTTTTCCGTTCAAAGCCATTCGCATGTATCCAAGACGGTTTGTAATTCCAGGTGATGCCTTTTATTGTGCATGCTATGCCCCCTCTCCTGAGTGGTAAAAACAACAACAACAACAGCCTGGACAAGTCTGGATCACACTTACGCACCCAGTCGTGGGTTTCCAACGCCATCCAACTGGAAATGATGTCAACCAAATCCACGGGGGGGACAGCCAGAGATCTGGTGGTGGCCTCCAATATCTCTGGATATGGTGGACAAACAAATAATACCGAGTCTGACGATGCGATCATTCGACTATTTCCTGTAGCTTTCCAGGAGGACCATCAATCAGGCACGAAGTTGCCTGCAGTTCGTGTAACCTTCCAGGAGGATCATCAATCAGGCACGAGGTTACCTGAACCCCACACCATTAAGAAACCTGGCCAAAGAGTTGGGCCCAAAAATGACGGTCATACCAGAACTAGTACCAATAATATTACGAGAACTAGTATTAGTCAGAAAGAAACTGACGCTAAAATAGCTCCTGATGCTGTCAAAAAAATGTTTAGGGTTGAGGAAACCACCGACAGTTGGCCAGTGAATCCTTGGGGCGGGCTTAATTTCAAGGACCTTCTAAAAGCCCCCCAACTAAAACAAAAAAGGTCCAGAACAGTAGCTGGCACATGGCCACCAGGCACCGCCGGCTATTACTCGACTATTTATTGGTGGTATCCCGTTCTAACCGATAACCCCAACTGGAAATATATACCAGACCGTGTCGGGGTTACTCAGGTATGCCGGGGCAAATCCACCCTCTACAACGTGCCCAGAGTATACGACTGGCTAAAGGTGCGAGTCCGCAATAAGACGTTTAACGAACGACCCATCTTTATGCCACTCAGAAAGGAGCTCTATACGTTTGGCTTGTCCGAGATGTGCCACACCAACGATACGAGAGAGTGGTCCGACTACATTAACTGCGCCATTATGCGGAACATGCGGATGGAGTACATGATACCAAAGTATCCGTTGCACCAGATCAGCTATTTTTATCGCGACTACCACGGAGCTACCATGTTCCAACAGGGGCATTTCTCTACACACGCACCAGGTTTTGGTGGCAAATAAGTATATGCCAATGGTTGGTCACCTCATTCTTACAAATATACATAAATAGTTAAATACGTATGATGTTGTTTATTATTTCTATTTTTATTATACCCGATACTCAAAATGAGTATTGGGGTATATTAGATTTGTGGTAAAAGTGGATGTGTGTAACGTCCAGAAGGAATCGTTTCCGACCCCATAAAGTATATATATTCTTGATCAGCATCAATAGCCGAGTCGATCGTCCGTCTGTCCGTCCCCTTCAGCGCCTAATGCTCAAAGACTATAAGAGCCAGAGCAACGATGTTTTGGATCCAGACTTCTGTGATATGTCACTGCTACAAAAATATTTCAAAACTTTGCCCCGCCCACTTCCGCCCCCACAAAGGGCGAAAATCTGTGGCATCCACAATTTTAAAGATAAGATAAAACCAAAAACGCAGAATCGTAGAGAATGACCATATCTTATAGACTGCAGAATCTGAATTGGATCGTATTACTATTATAGCCAGCATCAAGAAAACAATTTCATTTTTTCTCGCCCTGTCTCTCTCAACACACAGGTAGCATAGGCGGCTTTGCTTAGAGTAAAACATTAGCGCCTAGATCTCAGAGACTATAAAAGCTAGAGCAACCAAATTTGGTATCCACACTCCTAATATATCGGACCGAGACGAGTTTGTTTCAAAATTTCGCCACACCCCCTTCCACCCCCGCAACGGATGCAAATCTGGGGATATTCACAAATCTCAGAGATTATTAAAGCTAGAGTAACCAAATTTGGTATCCGCACTCCTCTTAGATCTCACTATAAAACGTGTATCTCAAAATTTCGCCCCACCCCCTTCCGCCCACACAAAGGACGAAAATCTGTTACATCCACAATATTGCAATATCTACCATATCTATCAGATTGCTGAATCTAAATCAGATCAGATCATTTTTATAGCGAAAGGAAACAAATCAATTTGCACTGGCTACGCAGCGCCCGACGTCACGCTCAGACTAATTTTCTGTCTCTCTCGCACGCACTCTTTGTCGTGTCGTTTAATATTAGCGGCGTCTGCCGGAGGAGAGCCATACTGACTTAGTATCGGGTATAACAGTAGAGTTGCGGTGTCCGCAGCAACTCACAACGTTCCCCCTCGTTTTATTGTGGATTTACCACCGATGGTAGAATCTCACCTCCATAAAGGATAGCAAGTGGCGGCACAGAATATTCTTGCCATGGTCGGATTATTGGGGCTTTTGTGTGGGCCCATTCCAGTTCCAAAACCCCAAGGACGTAGACACTTTGATAGCAGTTATTTGAATAAGAACACACTGGATACAGCAAAGGAATCATACATATGCATTCCTTCAGCAAACGAAACTCACGTGGAAGCATTCACAGAAGCATAATTGCTTTACTTTTTGTTCTTTATTTAAATTTTGTGTATTCATTATAATTATATTGTACAATTTGTTTTATTTTGTTCGTTTGTCATTCTCAAGTTGGACATTTGCCTCTCACACGATCCATGGAGTGCGTACCACTTGTTCTCAGTTTCAGTATCAGTTTCAGTTTCAGTTTGATTTTCACTTTTTTTTGTTGGTTTTTTGCTTTTCTATTTTTCGCGGAATCGTTTCCAACAGTAACAAAAAATAAATTATTGGCTTTTAAAATATATGTGTATGTGTTTGTATACAATATATAGAAAGAGCATAGAACTTAGGGGTTACAATAAACTAAACATAAAGATTTATAACATTCCGGCAAGATTTTCGATTGTTCTTCATCATTTCATATCATATCGTATCGTATCGTATCATATCATATCATATCATATCATCTGATCGCGTATCATTTAATATAATATTGTATAATCTTGAATAGAGTACAGTACGTTTAGAATTAAGTGCTAAAACTAAAAACAAATTGTGATGTACAACACCTCGACTGTCGTGGGGAAAAGACGGGAATTCGAATTCTGATTGCGCTTCCGATTACCCTGTAAACTCCCATAGACAGTCAAAGTCAAAGAAGTAGAAAGAGAGCATTGTAGGGGGGGTTTGAGGAGGGAGGACGAGGGACGAGGGTGAGAGAGTGGAGTACAAATAGCAGTAGCAATGGAATTGGAAGGGGGATTACAATTAATAAACAAATAATAATAATATTGAGCATTGAACGCGTACTGTTCAGAGTGGTAGCAATCGATGCGGAGTATTAGTGGCACCAGGCAGGTCGGGTCCCGATCCCGATCGATCTCTCGCAGAGCCCCCTGCCTGGATTGCGCCTAGATTGGATTGTACGCAAAACATTTCGTTAATTAAATTAAACTGTTAATTATGGCAAACAAAGATTGTAAACGCATTCGCATGCTATGCGATATACTATGCCTACATACATATGTGTGTCTGTATGTATACATATATATCTGTGTAACTGTGTATCTCTTTATATATAATCGAATGTCGGTTATTGCATGGTGCTACAATCGGATCTTGCTTTCTTTCATTCCATTCTTGAGTTTTGAATCAACTTTCACGAGTTTCTCGAGATTGTTCTTGTTTTTCTTTTTAGATATTTTTGTTTGTTTTACAACAAATGCACACAAATTTGCTTCAACGTGTTTTTTTTGTTTGTTTTTTGTGGTTTTGTTTCGATATTGTTTTGCCTTATCTGGGACTTAACTACGATTTTTATCAACATGTTTTATTGCAGAGTGTACTTATCGCTATGTGTATCCCTAAAGTTACGGATAGTTATGCTTTCTTTTCTTTTGGACAATGTCAATGTAATTTTCGCTTCAAATTTCCGTTCCTTTTTTTCTTTTCTTTCAGAGATCCTAATTATATATAACATAACAGAGTGGGCCGGATAGTAGAGGGAAGGTAACGGGTAACGAGTTACGAGATTTGGAAACAGAAATATAGAACAAACGATTGGTTTTTTGCTTTTGTTTTTTTGTTTTTGTGTGGGCTTATCCAAAAATAATTGTACAATTTATATTCAACAAGTAAACGCTTACGACAAACATACATACATACATGTATCTCTAGGGTGTGTTTATATATAGAATTAAAGGTTCTAAAAGATAGATTCTGTAACTCTTACTTGCCCTGGACCTAAGGTCTAAGCATAAGCAGGGGAGCGGAAGCGAAACTTATGTGCTACTGGACAGACAGCTTTTGCACTCCATACACACATACATACGAGTGTATGTATAGTATATCTATATAGACTCGATATATATCAATATATATGGTACTATATACGCATAAATACACATTACGATTATGATTAGGGCTTAGACAATATTACAATATCTATAAACATAGCGAGAATTTCAAATTTGATCAAAAAATTTTCAGTAATCTCATTGTTGCTAAATCTAAATCGAATTTTATGCATATGTCTATATGTTTATGTATATTTATATGGTTATGTATGTATTGTATTAGCATTTCTATATATCCATCCATTTTTGTAGCAACTTGGATGGGCTCTGGCTCCACATTACAACTACACTACGATTTAGGCTTAGGCTCTATGGAAAATGGCTTATTGAAACAACTTGTGTGTGTGTGTGTTGTTGGCAAAAATTGTGTCCATATTTTTGTGTATTGTGAGTGGATGCTCCTGCTACTGGTTGGGCAGCTCCGTCAGCGTCACATCGTACAGATCGTCCTCGATCTGCTGCACCTCCAGCAAGAAGATGTCCTCATTGCAGTAGAACGATATCATATCATCGTCAATTTTCGCAGTAATCCTGCAACGAAAGCATTGGCAAAAACACACGGTTAGCCCTCGGTTTCGGATAGTTCAGGGATTCAGATAACGATAGAGATCAGTAGGGACAACGACAACACCCATGCAAATACTTGATTGGTTAGCACACGACAAACAGGGTGAGAAGTGCGGGGTTAGATGATCTTTGGGGTAGCGGGGGAGTTCTGATTCCTGGTGCACTTGCACTCTGTGTGTGTGTGTGTGTCTGTGGCTGTGTCTGTGCATGTGTGTGTGTGCAGTAGCACTCTGATCCGTTAAGACTTGCTACTTACCCCTTCTTGTTTGTGCGATAAATGTTATTTATGCTCGTTGTTGAGATTTTGTATTTGTTTTCAATCTGCAATTGAGAAACGAGAGAAATATGATGTTTTGTTTTGTCTTTTGTTTGTGTGGATTTTTTGTTGCTGCTCTGCTCTGCGCTCTCTCTAAACTAAACTAAACTCAACTAAACGAAAATATTTCTCTTATAACTCGTTTTTCTCTGTGTAATTTTGTTCATTTTGCGTCCAGCCAGTGCCAATCTTTCGAAAGATCTGTGTGTGTATAATATCTGCATTTTCTGCCTGATCTGATTGCAGTACATTTCGTGCTCTTTGTGTGTGGTTTATCGTGTGTGTGGAGGATCGGGATCTTGACTGTGATCCTGTTTTTGGCAGTAGTATACATACACTATATATACGAGTGAATATATAGACATATTTTGGATGAGATGTTCATTTTTTGATTATGGAATGATTCGGAATTAGTTTCAACTACAAGTTATACAAATTAACGATTTTCGATTCTTGGTATTAGGGTGATTATATATATATATATATACATACATATATAGTATATATAGCGATATAGATATTGATGTGGCTGATTTTTAGTTGATTTATGCTTTAGTCGATTAGACGTTTGTTTAGAAATTGAACATTTTGGCTCTTCATTTCATAGCTTTTCTTTTGATTTTGCTTTCTTTTTCTTTTCGTTTTTTGTTCTCTTCTCCACCAATTAGACCAAAATGAACAAAATTACAGAAAAATTTGGTTATAATCAATTAGATCGAGTTTAGGTTGGATCGGTAGCAGGATATACATATATGTGGGTATGGTAGCAGGGACTCTGGGGCTCTTGGGGGCGACTGCTTACCGCATTCAGCAGGCCAATTGTGGTGGGGGGAACCACATGCAGCGGGGTGTACACCTCCTCGTTCTCCTGCCGCACGTAGAGCATCACGCGCTCCGAGGTTGGCGGCGTCATGCGTCCCCGCTTCATGGGCGGACCGAAGTCGGTCATGGGTGTGCTGGTCATAATGTTCTGGTCCAGTATGTGATCCTTTTTATCGCTGCAGAGGGAGATAGAGATAGACATAGATTAGTTTGGGTCCTTCGCTTAGGGGAGATCCGGGGGCGGAGATCATGGATGGACGATTTTTACTCACGTCTGCATGTCGGGCGGAAAGTGATTGTGGAACTTGAGCGTCGGCGTGGCCACCTTCTGGCCGTGGAGCAGGAACGGCGAGGCCCCCTTCAGGTCCGGCGAGTCAGTCTCATGGCCGTAGAAGCTCTGCAAGGGCGAATTCGAGTTGGAGTTGCAGTTCGAGTTCGAGTTCGTATTCGTATTCGTGTGCGTATTCGTATTCGTGTGGATGAATGTCAAGCCAGTCAGGCCCGGCTGACCTACCTTCTCCATGTCCTCGGCGGGCGAGAAGAGCACCGGCGGCTTGGCAAAGTCCTGCATGCCATAGAACTCGGACCGATCTGTCACCGGATGGTAGAGCTCATCCAGCTTCTTTCTGCCGGTGGCCGTCATCTTCCGCTTGGCGGCCCGTCGCTCCTCATCGCGCGTTTTGCGCTCGGCGCCCTGCAATCCCAGAAAATCAGAAATCAGAAATCAAGTAAATGAGATCCATGAGCATCCATGTGGCATGTGGCAAGTGGCATGTGGTATATTCGTATGTATGTATGTTATGGGGTACCCATCCAGGTGGGTTGCGAAAGTTCGCCCAGGTGCACAGAGCCAGCGTGTAATTAGCAATCAATCAAACGCATGGATGCCACCTTTTTTGATATTTCTTTGCTTATTAATTAAATTCGTGTATGGCTGCAAGTGCCATAAGCTGCCTGCTGGCTGGGGGCTGCCTCCCTGCCACAGTCCCTGCCACTGCCACTGCCGCTGCCTCCCCGTTGCAGTTGCAAAAAGCAGAAAACAAGTTTCCCGCCTGGGGAGCTCTGTTGTTGCACAGAGACAAAGCCGCCACCGCAGCACCAACAAGTGGCAGAGGCACAGACTCACGGACTGCGGCTGGATCGGAGTCCGTATCCGAGTCTGAATCCGAGTCCCAGTCGCAGTCGCACTCGCAGTCGCAGGCCGTGGAGGCATTTGGCAAAATGGTCTACACCGTTAGGGTCAGAGAGCCGAAAAAAATGGGGGGAAAATTATTATAAAATACTTAGAGATTCCACATAAATATGCATACATAATAAATAATCTGGCGGCGCCTCGAACCATGCAGCAGAGCCAGCACAGCACAGCATCGCAGTCGAGTCGGTCTCTGTGTCTGTGTCTGCGTCTGCGTCTGCGGCCCACCTGCCCCATTGAGTATGTGGCTGTTGTTGCTGCTGCCTGATTGCACAGACACACACACACACATACTCACACTAATAGATACTTTATGTATCTATGTGTGTGTGTGTGTGCTTTGAGATATAGTCTGGTGGCTACTTTGTCCGGCCGTGATTGCTGGTTTGCGTGTGCAGGCAGCAGATGCAGCATTCAGCTCGCCTCCTGCCTCCTGCCTACTGCCTCCTGCCCCATGTTGCACTTTGCATTTGTAATTAAAAATCAGCAATTGAGCGATGGAAGCCTCCGCCGCTGATGGTGCTGGATGCTGCATGCTGCAGGGGCTGGTGGCACCGGGCAGTGGCAGGAAGTGATATGCGGCAGCAATCTGCTCTCGTCTGCCTCTGCGGCAGCAACTACTGAATGGCGACCACATTATGCAAGGATGTATACGTCGTCTCCAGTCCACCCCTCCCTCCGATCGGAGTTCTTTCGTCTTGCGCTTATCAAAAACCATTTTAGCCTAGAGCAATGCATTCGATGTACATCATTCGCCCATGTGTGTTGCACGTAAGCATGTGTCTGTGTGTCCGTGTGTCTGTGTGTGCGGCATGTAAATAACTGTATTTTATTACTTTTATTTTATCTTGGCAAAAATATCGCCAAAGTTGCGCAGGCTGCAACGGCCAGCGGACTAAGGCGACGGCGTCTCGAATCGCCCAATGCGGTCAATGTTCGCCTTTTGCCTGGCCTCCTCTACATCCCCTTTCCCATTCCCATCCTCATCCTCGTCCTCGTCTCCAGCTTCTTCTGCCCCATCTTGTGTTTCACCACTCCGCCTTCCCTTCTTGGGGATGGCTTGCTTGCTGTTAATCGACTTCAAAGTATGGCCAAGACATGGGACACACACACTACCTCTGTGGGCCGCCACTCAGCGCAGAGGCGGTGCAACATTACCATTAACGTTAGCATTAGCATTAGGATTAGCTCAATCATTTCAGGGAAATACGTTAAATATAGAGAGGAATGCTATAGAGCGGATAATGACAGGCGGAAGATCCCCAATAGTTGGATCCAGAATCAGTATTTTGTCACCAGATTCGCCAAAGAAGGAAAGATTTGCCCTGGCCAAGAGATCAGAAG
This sequence comes from Drosophila pseudoobscura, assembly GCF_009870125.1. NCBI lineage: Eukaryota > Metazoa > Arthropoda > Insecta > Diptera > Drosophilidae > Drosophila > Drosophila pseudoobscura. The sequence goes on along the minus strand of NC_046680.1, from coordinate 20,280,238 downwards.
AATTGTTTCCTCCCAAACGCTATCCACAGCTAAATCTATCTGAAAATCAAACCAAAAACTCTCTCCAAAAATTAAACCGAACCCCGAAATACAGTTATTCTGAGGGGCGAAGCTTTCATTGGACATGTGCAGAATTTCCCATAATTTCGTATCTTCTGGGGACCAGGACAGGGACAGGGGCTGGGGCTGGGGCTGGGCGGCCCAAGGCGAGCGTAAAGATCCATAATTGGAGGCCCTGGACCTGGACCTGGCCCAAAGGTGCCAAACGATGGAACTGCAACTGAAACTGCAATTGCAGTGAAATCAAAAAACCCACAGAGAAAAGAAAATACGAAATATGGGATGCATTTCGGTATTGCGGATGGGGATGGGGATGGGGGGGAGGTAGAGGTATGCCACAAGGAAGGGCACAAAATAACGTGGTACGCGAAATTTAATTGATACATTTACCGATAAACACACGCTGGCTGGCTTGCTGGCAAAGGCAAAGGGCTGGCCCCAATGCGAAATATAAGCCCGACGTGATAGCGATACCCCGATTGAGGGTCCAGGTCCCAGCCGTACAGCAGTGCAACAGTGTGGCATACAACAAAAGGCAGTGCCCAGGCCCATGTCCAGTCGGATGAGGGATGGGGGATAGAGGATGAATGGAGGATGGGGAGAGCGACCACGGAGAAGTGTAATGATATGAGAAAATTAAATTGGAAATCCACGAAATGATTTATTAATAAACCCCATCAAGCGAAAAAGTGAAGGGTTCGCATAAGGTAAAGGTAACAGCAGCAGCAGCAGCAGCGGCAGCGACTGTGGCAGTGGCAGTGGCAGCGAAACAAGGGCATGGATGTGGATGTGGCAGGGAAAGGATGCCGCACTCAAGCGTCAGTATGTGTGTGTGTGTGTGTGTGTGTTGGGCCATTTACTTTTGTACGCGTTACGCTTTCCACTAAAGGCTTCGCTGACTGACGGACAGGAGTGTCCGATCCGAGACCGAGACCGAGCCCCAAGCTATGTCAGCATCGTTGGTGCCCCCAATTCGATAAAAGTCGGATGCGGCAGTAGAAGCAGAAGCAGAAGCAGCGGCATCAGCAGCAAGTGGCAGGCACAGATACACACACGCACACACTGAACCAGCACGTAGGCAGCTTTTAGTTAGCTCATCAACCTGTTGCACGTGGCAGAGGCAGAGGCACAGTCACAGCCACTGCTTCTGTATGCGTAATTATGTGAGCAGGGGGGCAGTGGGACAGTGGGGGGCTACGAATGGCAGGGATTGGGAGAGAGACTCTGTTGCGAAATAAAATCACTTACCTTATCGCAGAAGACCTTTATCTGACAGTAGCCCCGGTGGAAGACGGCCGCATCTCTGGGGTCCTCGAATGTGTCGATTTGTACGTGCAGCGGCAGGCCCTGGAACCGAGAGAGGGAGAGAGAGAAGAAGAGAAACATAAACAGGGATTCGTATTAATATCACACACATTCAAATTGCAATAGCTAGGTGGGGCAGGGGGCAGGGGCAAGCAGGAGACTGCGGGTAGCAGACTGGAGCAGCAGCAACCTTGCAACAGCTGCAATTAGCCGTTGTCATTTGGGCTTTGGGGCGTTGCCGGAGCAGTTGGGGCGTGGTCCAGTGATGTTAAACTGCCAACATCCGTTGCATGTGTGTGCAACATATTGTGGCAAGTGCATAATTTGATTTGGCTATTGCCTACACAAATACACATGGAGGCTACGACTGGGGCTGCGACTGCCAGCGCTGCTCTACCTTCTTCCAGCGCTCTTTATTTTTTTTTTAATGAAAAGCAACGAGACTCCGTTCCAGTCTCCTTCTTCTCCTGCCTTGGCCTGTGTTTCTGTCAATGAAATATCAGACTTAATGTACGCATTACAACCAGAGAAGCCAGGAGGATGCCCGTGCCCGTGCCCATGCCCATGCCCCCTCTACGAAGGAGGAGGGGACACGAAGCCAAAGAGAAATCCTCTTCCTACGTAGCCGTTCGTCTGCTGGAGGAGCAGAAACGAAGACGGTGACGGAGATGGAGCTGGAGATGGAGCTGGAGATGGAGCTGGAGACAGGGGCAACGCATCTGAGCTGAATGCTGATCTTCTTTTGCTGGCCTGCTCTGCTTCTCTGGCCGCATTGATTCTCCATTAACAAGTTGGCATTAAATTGGTTATTACTTAACCCATCGCTGGCCAACATTCTCGACTCGGCTCGAACTGAATTTCATTTACACAAAAGATGCGACGGACGTGCAGATCGCATCAGTAGCTAATTAATCGATAATTGCTGTATCGATTTATGATTACCATATATATCGTTGAGTATTTAATTGAGGCTGGGGTGGTATATACTGAAACACCAAAGGGTCAAACTAGCCCCCCAAAAAAAAACGAGCTTTCACTTTGTACGAAACTATACAGAGGACCAACAAATTCACAAAAAATGAAGCCTTTTAAGAGTCTTCACCTATCACCCCTTTGTTTTTTTGGTTTTCGTTTTGTTGAAGAGTTTTACTCACCTTGACTCCTTTTTGACTGCTGAAATCCGTGCTCAGGCATTGCACCGCAATGTTGATCTGTTTTTAAAGAGAGAGAAAAATGCCATAAAATATACAAATGTAAACAATTATGAACATAAAAAGAAATTATCGGATGACAAAAAAAAAAGACGCTGAAACAAAAACAGCTAAAAATGCTTCGTCCGCTATTAGAAGGCAATTGTTTTCTCTCTATTAAGTCGATGTCCTCTTTATGCCCACGACAGTTTAAAACATTCCAATCCACACAAACACAAACACACCCATACGCATACGCATACTCTCGAATACGCAGAAAGAGGGTGGGGGGGGAGAAAAGACAATAACAAGGCAATACTCAGAGGACCATCATCAGGCACCATTCCATCGATGGCGCGGACCAGAGGCCCCTCAGAGCCAAGTAACGAGGCAGAGCCGGGCCAAGTCGAGACTTTGTATCGCATCGCATCCAATTCATTTTTAGTTTGACTTCGATTCAGTGCGTATCGGTGTGCATGTCTGTGTGTGTCTGTGTGTGTGTGTCTCTGAAGGCATTTTAAGCATGCCAGTCCAAGTCGGAGAGTTCGAGTCCAAGTCCGAGTTTGAGTTTGAGTTCGACTCCAGATGAGCCGCGGACGGAGCAGACAGACAGACCCAAAGACGGAGTGAGACAACGAGAGACGGAGACAGACACACGGACGGAGAGACAGTCGGACAATGTGCACGCGTAAAAAAAAAAAAAAAGAAAATCCATCAACGCAAAAATACCAAAGGAAACAATCTTAATGGTAAAAGTGCAGCAGTCGCAGAGTTGCAGCCTCCACGGCTACGACGACGTCCACGACGAGACCACGACGAAGATGTGGACGAGCAGTATTTAATGTGAATAATTAGCGGGCGCGTACCATATACGAGGAGACGCATGACAGTGGAGAGCGCAGAGCACAGAGCAGCAGAGAGCAGAGTGCAGCAGCAGCAGCAGCAGCGGCGTGTGGGGGGGGGGAGGGGAGGGGAGCAAACGAAGCACCTGCGTGTCGGTGCGTACGAAAGTTTTGCCGCTGGGAAAGGCATTGCCAACAGAGACGCAAACGCAGACAGAGAGACGAGACGAGACGGGACGAAACGAAACAAAACGAAACGCACACGAATGCAGCTGGCGAGCTGCAGCAGCTAACGGCATAAAACGAAATCGACATTATGCGAAGACGAAACGAGACGAGGCGAGACTCTCTCTCTCCCGCTCTGTCTCTGTCTCTGTGACTCTGACTGCCATTGCGATGTCTTTGGGATTAACATCTCAGCGCGTAAACAATTTGTAAATAAAAAGCTCTATCAAATGATGGCCATGGGAGGGCAAGTGGGAGGGGATAGCCGTGTGTGCCCGTGTGTGGGGAGCGACAGGCGATAGGCGACATGCACTTATGGCCAGCTCCAGTCCCCATCTCTTGGCTCCCTCTCCAAAGTCGGTTAATAACTGCTGACCAATTTGGCAGCCTGGACAGGAGTCACTGAACTTGAGTGGAAATCAATTCAGTTTTGGCATTTGTTTTCCCCCCCCCCCGTTTCGGGGAAATTGAGCCCCTCTTTTGGCATTCAACCCGAGCCGGCGGCTAAACGGACAGGTGGGCGGACGGCGGTAGCCGCAGACAGGAAAAGGAAGGAGGCCTAGGCGTATACGCAATGAGAGGGCTAATACTGCTACTGTTACTACTGGTTGTTTTCTTAGTTAGTTTCTGCTTTCCGACTGGCGCTTGTCGCAATAGAATTGCAAATATTTCCAAACGATTAAAATGCTTGATAATTGCTAAATTAAAACGCGGTGGGAGCCCCGTCGAAGTCGAAGTCGCAGTCGCACTAACAAATACAGATACAGATACACTCGCAGTTCCAGTTAGCTACTGCTGCAATAGTCAGAGCCGGAGACTAGGCTGGGGATACTGCTTCAGCCTCCGACTTAGACTCGGACCCAGACTCGGACACGGCGACTTAGTTCCAAGCATTTGCCTGAGATTGCCGAGTAAGTGATTAAAACTAAGTGTCATAAATAAATAAATGCATAAATTATTCTTTTTGAAAAAAGTACAAGCGGACAGCGAGCGAACTGGGCGGCGGAAAGGGATGGCGATATTCTGGGCAATGGCGACGGAGACGGTGACGGGGACGGGGACGGGGACTGTGACGCTTGCTGAATAATTTGCGTTTTGCTTGCAATTGAAAATAAATCAGAAATTAATTCTTAGCACACAGATACTCCGTCTGGCACACAGATACACACACACGCGTTTAGAGAGAGTGAGAGAGGACTTGCGGGCATCTGCTATCTCTGTTTGCCACACGAAAGTGTCGCGCTATGTATTTTTGTTGCTTTTTTCTTTTTTTTTTAATTGAGGCGGCGCTCGGAGTAAACAAAATGGAAGTACGGGAAAAACACACACACAGATAGAAGTAAACAACTCGAATTTATAGAGTGTGGACTGCGGAATACCCTGTTCATAGAGCACCCCTGGCAGAACAGTGAGTGTATACACAAGCAGGGCAAGATACATCTACATTGTCTCTATGAATGTCCTACATACCCTTGTGCCTGCACACAGGGTACAGGGTACAGTGTACAAAGGGGAGCACATCCATAACGAGGATTGGCATAGAATCGAGATCTGTGGATCTGCTGAGATCTGAGAGGAGAACTTACCTTGGCGGAGCTCTCCAGCGGATTCCAGTAAACGGCGATGGCATTGTGCGACACTTCCTCGATGCAGCCAACCAGGCCAACCGAATTCTTCGTATCTGCAAAAGAGGAGCAAAACAAGAAGATGGTTAGTAGGGGACAAAAAGAAGAAGCAAAAACAGAGAAACAGATGAAGCAGATGAGGAATCAGAAATGCGGCAAGATGGGGCACACACAGAGGAGGCTCTGGAAAATATGTTTGTATTAACAATTAAGGAAATTTCTGCGCTGCCGTCCAGTGACAAGTGCCTAATGAGTTATGTTTGATGGCCAAGGCACTGCGTGGCAGCAGCGGCAGCAGAAGCATCTGCCACGGATGCCGCTGTTGCTGCAACCAAGATTATCTGCAATCAAACAAACGGAGCGGAGTGGTGCCCCAGCCCCAGCCCCAGCCCCAGCCGCAGTTGCAGTGGCAGTCGCAGCTGAATGCGCGTTTATCAATGTCATAACTCTCCTGGAACGGTGCGGGCCTTTCAATAAAAAGCAACAATTTACTGCTAGAAATACTAGACAATACAAATGGACACTCTGCCACGGAACGCTGCTGGACTTCGCATTGGCTTTCGGTTGGGAATGGGGCTTGCAGTTGGGGCTGGGATTGGGACTTGGATTGGGGATGGGGCTTCAGTTGGTTATTCGTTTGGTTGGTTTTACGCACCTGCATCCAAGATTCTTTGCTTTACGGAATGCTGGCGACTGTGCCAGAATTGCCAGGCCTTGATCTCATCTTCGGGGCTCTTCTCCTCGCGGAACATGAGCATGATCACACTCTGAAAATATAACGACACAATTAAGGAACACAAATTTTAATTAACCAAAGTAAAATATCAGCTAAGATTGAACAATGATAGACTTTTTTTAATAGTTCTTTAGTCCCGGAATGAATTGGTTTGAACTAAAGTTAGTTAAGAGGATTCCCAAGGATTAAAGCAAAGACAAACAAACTCTCTATCTCTCATTCTCTACGTACAAATCATATTCGAAAAATATCTCTTTTTCAAATACAACCGTTTCTCTTTATCCGAAAAACAAGCAGCCAAAAGATTGATCTCTATCTCCAAGGATACGCCATGTCTGTACGCAGGACTCATCTGTAATCCGTTTATACTATCCCATAGGTGGGCACCGTTTCTGCTTGGGTTCTCTGCCTGCTCTCTCTCAGTGTTTCTCACTGACATATATACGTTGTGACACTCCACTCACAACTCGTCGGATCGCACCCTACGCCTCAAAAGTCAAAAGGATTAGACCCCGGCGCACAAAAGGACGAATTCGATTTAGCAGAAAAATGTCCAACACATTTTGTATCATCTTTTTGGCTGGCTGCTTCGCTGCTCCGCTGTTCCAACGTTGTTTTCCCAGCATTTGCATTTTCTCTCTATCATTTATGTGTTTTTATTTTTTAGATTTTGAATAATTAGTTGCTTCTTCCTCCCTCTGGGAGGGAGGAAGCGCAGAGATACTGAAACAGTACCCAAAAATCAGGGAGACAATAGCCGGAATGGCGAGCAACCCCTTTGAGGATCGTATCGGATCATCGTCCTTGTCTACGGGAAGGAGAAGGAGAAGGAGGTATGGGGTGCACGGCACTGAAAACTGATTACAGCATAAATATTTTTGTGTGTTTTCTTCGGGTCCCCGGGATGTCTTTTACGTTTTTACATATTCATGGGCTAATCAGCTCGTAAATTATACTCGCTTTTTCTTTGGATTTCGTGCTCTTTTTTCCCCGTTAGAAAAATGGACATCAGACAGCAAGACGTTGGGTTATATGCAAATGTCCATACGGTTATATGTATTTTTTATTCTGTTCGGTTCATTTAGGTTTTCATTTTCGTTTAGGTTTGAAAGTTTTCTTTCTCGGGGAAAAGGGCGCGGTGCTCTAAACAAATAAACTCGTAAATTAATTTTGACACTTTTTTGTCGAGCCTTGCAAAATATGGCACTTTTATGGTAATACGAGAGAGAAGGAGAAGGAGATCTGAGATCCGATCTGAGGCAGAGGCAGAGGCAAGAGAGAGGTGAAGCTCAGGAGTACATATCTCAGGAGATCTTTTCGTTTCATTTGGTTTCGTTTCGTTTCTACAAAGTTTTTTGTTGCAAGTTTCCTTCTATGCGTATGCAAATGGCAAAGGCTTTGGCTACGGATTCAGATTCGGATTCAGATTCAGATTCCTTCGAATTCAATTGTTGTTTACTTAACCTCCGCTGCCACTGCCACTACCATTGCCACTTCCCCATCCGCATCCGCATCCACTTCCGAATCTGCCGGCATTTCCTCAACCCATTTACCACTTTCCTCAACTGTAACTTTGAGATGTCATTCTTTGGGCTCTCAACGGTTCAGTTTACAATTTGCATTTGCATTTCAGTGCGGCTCGAGGACGCAGACGCAGACGTCATTTAAGCTTATCTGATTGATGATGTTGATGGGTATTGTCCTGGTTCTGCTCCTACTCCTTGTTCTACTACTTCTCAGGCTTCTTCTCTACGTACTCGTCCTGAACAAACATTGACGCGGCAGAATGCGAGTGAATTGCTGTTGAAAGGCAGAGGACTTTCAGCAATTTGCATTGAACGAAATATTCAAATTCTCATCAGGCAGAGGGATCGGATCGCTCTGGATCGCTCTCTCTCTCTCTCCCAGTATCATTTATCATCGGACTGTGTGCCCCTAAGCAGGATATAGGATGTGTGTAATTGAGCAAAGGGGTGGCGAAGCTGACAAACTCTATTAGAGCTCTGATCGCACCTCGGGGTAGGACGGAGTCGGAGACGGAGACGTCGACCAAGATCCAGACACACAGACGAGGCACAGATTCCCTGACAAATAGCCTACCCTAAGGCCCAAATGGGGTTGGGCTGGAGAAATCTTGCAGTGGTCCTGTTCTGTTTCCGTTCTTGTTTCTTGTTCCTTGTTTCTGTGGTGTTGATGGCATAAACAAAGCCGGCAATGAATAGAAAACCAGCAGCACGGACTCCTGATTGACAAAGCTCCAAACACAAGCCTCGGGCTCAAGCCTCCAGCCCCCTCCTCATGCGAGCACAGAACACTCGTACAGATGTAGAAATGTGCGTGGCACCTACCTTAACCGTCGTGTTCTTGATGGGCTTATCCGCATCGTGCACATACTCCAGCGTGATCCCGTAGAACTGGCCCTTGTTGATGTAGGTGATGCGATCGTCCTCGCGCCTCTGCGACGAGCTGATGGGGCTCTCCAGGTGATATCGGAAGCCAACATTTGTGAATCTATACAAAAGGGGAGGCAAGAAAAGCAGATCGAGGTGGTTAGGATGATTCAGGAATAGAAATAAGGGTTAAGCTGCCTGCAATCAAATTTTCGGTAGATTGAAATTAATTTGAAAATATTTCAAAGGTCCAGTAAATCTACAGCCCCTAAAGATGTTCGGCAATTGATTGGAAGGTATCTCTCAGACTTAAGACTGGTTTAACTGTGATCGAAATTGTCTTTAAGAAAACGTGTTACTCGGTGTTTCGAATCCCTACGATAGATGCTAAATCCTATTTATAGGAATAGTCTTGGAAAAACTTACATTTTTGGTATTTGTATTTTATCGGCATCGTTCTGGCGGCCAAAGTCGTGCCAGGGCCGCGAACGCGTCGAACCGTTTGTGCTCGTGTCCACCAGGGAGGTGGTGGGACTGTTCTGGCTGCCATGGACCACTGTCCGCTGCTGGATGCTGTTCACGGACACGGGTATGCTGCCATTGGCATCGATGAGGGTGCCCGGCTGGCACAGTTCCGTGTAATCGAAGGACTGGAAGATGGTGCAGGATTAGTAAATCATTATCATAGCCATATTATATGTAGGTACTATATGCTAAGCTATTGTTTATGTTTAAGTTACAGTTGCTAAATAACAGTTAAGTAATGGACACGCCACGCATTAGTGAAACCTCATTGTCTACTCTTTGGGTCCCCCAAGTTCTGTTGGGTTTGTTCTGGGGGGATGGACATTCTGGGGGATGTACCTGCTGTATGTTGGTCTGATCCCGCGGCGTAATGGCGTCCGTGCCGATGCCCGAGTCGGGACTGGGCAGATCCACGGTGAGTCCCGCCGCCGTGATGGCCTTGGCATAGAGTGGCGTCCCGCCGCCGCCCTTGCCGTCCTGCGGGTGATGGTGTTGCTGCTGCTGCTGTGGCTGCTGTTGGTGGAGGTGCTGCTGGTGTTGGGGCTGTTGCTGTTGCTGCTGCTGCTGCTGGTGGTGCACGCTGACGCTGCTCGTTAGCAGCGTGGTTGTGGTGGGCGGGGGGGCGTTGCCGGTGAAGCGGCCCTCGTAGGTGACCACTCCGCCCGGCTGAGACACCGAAACGTCCACGTCTCCGTAGATGGTGCGCGTGGAGGCGGGCACGTAGCCGCCCTGTCCGTCCGGCGCGAAGTACTCGCGGTAGTAGGGCTCCGCTATGAAGGTGGTGGCGGTGGTGGGCGGGGGGCCGGGCGGCAGTCGGCTGGCCGTGTACATCCCATAGTCGTTGGCGGTTATGTACGGCCCCGGACTGGGGCTCTGTGCCTGCAGGGATCCGGCTCCTCCAGATCCACCCCCGCCGCCGCCGCCGCCGCCTCCTCCCGCGCCGCTGGCCGTGCTGGGATGTGAGGTCTGCAGGTGGTTTGGAGTGTTGGTTGGGGTTCTGGATGCGGCACCACCTCTCACTCCTCTGTCACTCACCTGTAGGTAAATCTGTGTGCCGCCCGTGGTAGCATACATCTCTAGTTCGGTAGCAGGACTACTACTGCTGCAGCTGGTGGTTCTGGTTCGGGTTCTGGTTGTGGTTGTGCAGGTTGTGCTGCTGGGTCTGTGGCTAATCTCGCTAATCTCAGCTTCGTCGGCTGGTGGCGATGCATCCACGTGCAAGATCTGAGGGAAATGTGCGTTTGGTTGTTGGTTTCTTTTTGGTAGGGAGAATTCTTAACACTAAAATGCTTGATTGGGTGGTGGGGTGGTGTTGGTGTTGGTGTCGGTGCTAGTGCTAGTGCTGCTGATGGATCGATTCCCAGTCGAGAGCTAGCTCCGAGCATTCTGGCATTGTATTGTTGTGGCTAATGGCCAAGCATTTTTCATGATTGATGACTATGGCTATGGGGCCCGACAAGGTCACAGCCGGAGACAGAGTCCAACTCCGATTACGACTCCGATTCCGATTCCGAGACCGATTTGGACCCAAAACGAGGTGAGGTGACAAAATTGTGCGTATATCGTGCACGTTCTTTGACTTTTCTTTGGGCCGTGATTCATGCAGCAGCCGCGTAAACAGCTTATTGAAAATAACGTCAACAAGTACAGTTTATAATAAAAGGCCATAAAAAAAGGCAAATACGAGGCACAAATGAAACACCGTCGCCGTCGTCTTTTGTCGCTGTTGTCGTCGAGCGGAGCGGAGCGGAGTGGAGTGGAAAGAAACCAATTAAAAGACAAAAAAAGAAGAAAAAACACCGAAAAAAGCGCGAAAAAAAAATCAAAATTTATATACAAAATACACACATAAACAGATATATATTATATATGGACGTATACATATATAGTATATAGAGAGATATATGCATATATGTTAATTATCATTGTATTTTTTGTTGTTGCTTTTTATTGGTCGCCCGAAAATGTCAAACGTTTTTGGAGACTAACCGCAGCGCAGCCTCAAATGAGGTAATACAGAGCAAAAAGTGTGGTGTCCACCGATCCAGCGATCCACCGCTGATATATACGATTATATGTTGGGTTAGAGATGGGCATAGACTGGGCTTAGACTGGGGCTGGGTCTCAAATCAAAATTAGCAGCTGCCTGATGATTGTCATTTGGTCTAAAGAAAGTGAAACCCCCCTCATTTCTTGGCCTTTGATCAAACCGGTTGCTTGAGCCTAAGGCCCGGGCCCAAGTCATAGGCCTGGTCTCTTTTTGTTGGTCCAATTTCAGTTACACTTTTCGGCCACATATTGGACACATGTGAATTGGGGGGGACTTTGGGCAAAGAACCTTTGTAACAATTTGTGGTATTTCGAGAAACCACAGTTTTTGTTGCCTTTTTGTGCGTCTTTCAAATTTAAATTTATACAGAGGCTGGCTTTTGTGGCGGTGGGGCTCTATGGCTCTGTGGCTCTGTGGCTCTGTGGCTCAGTGTCTCTGTGTTTTATTTTTTTCGGCTCGGAGCTCGCCTCGAAGCCTCTTGTATAATTTAGCATCGGTAAAAGATTCTAGCTGCGAGCTAATTAAATTTGTTCATCAAAATCAATTTGCATTTTAAGCTTTTAACGTGCAACGTCAGAGAAGGCCTTGACGCGGCCGATCGACCAGCGATCGGAATGGATCGGAATGGATCGGATTGGATCGATACACCAGCAGCAGACAAAGATTTCATTTTCATTGCTTTTGGCTCTGCTCTTCTTTGTGGTGTATCTGTATCTTCTCTGTATCTGTATCTGGGTATGGTTATGGGTATGGGTGTGGAGATGGGACATGGGACACAGGGGGGGAGGTCATACGAGTAGCTGTCTTCTACCTATATACGACTAAATATTGTAGCTATCGGTTATGAGGCCTTTAGAATTATGCTAAGCAGCGGCGACAAACGTCAAGCGGTGGTTCTGGCACATATTTATGCATGAGGAAGAAATAAAAAGCAGCAACAAAATGGTGTACAAAACCACACACACGAAACAAAGGAAAAACAAAAAAAAAATAACAAAATATTTAAATAAAGCCAATTAACTATTTTAATGCCTTTTGGAATGATAAAAAGTGAAACTTTTTTTCCTCCTCTTCTTCCTACAGTCCAGCGTTTTATGAATATCGTTAATTCTCGGAAATAAACCCGAACGAAAAACAACAACAACAAGAAACAGAGAAAAACAAAAATGGATATACAAAAAAAAGATTGTTTTGTATAAAGTTGAATACTTAAATTGTTCTGTTCGTTGATATTGTAATTGAGGTTCTAGCAAAGAAAAACCCATGACTAAAGGCCCTCAAGAAATGTGAGATCAAGTGCTCTGATTTTTAAATACATTTCGAAGAATGTCGGATGGTATTCAAACTTTTGAGGTTACCAATCCATAGAGCAATGATATTTGCTTTTAGAATCTTCAGAATTTTAACACTACTTCTACTCATAAGTCGTATTTCCATTAGTTAGATTATTGTTCATTTGCGAGTATTGCTATATCTTTCAATCATTCCACATTAATGGATTTGTTATTCAAATTTCTGGGCGGTTTTGTACCTATATTTCCATTAATAAATGCTTCCAGGAAATCGAAGCTGAGTTCCATTTGGTAGGGGCAGAAATTAAATAAAGAACTGAAATATTTGATTCGATTCTATTTCAAGTGTGATTCAGCATGATCTTCTGGTCAGAATTCCATATTAAAGAGACGATTTTAGTTCAAGATATTTAGTAAATAAAACTAATTTCCATTTGCACAGAGAGAGAGAAATGACTACAGTGAATCACTGATAAGTCAGACGATAGATAGCCGAGCAATTAGAAAGGCAAATTGGTTCGTATTTGGCAGGGAGATATCCCCAAGGAGAGAGAAAGAGAGAAGGAGAGAGCTTTGTTAATCAAAGATCTCAATTTGTCTCTGTTTGCGGGTCTAATGATTACACTTTCCGGTGCACAGACGGTCGGTCGAACGTATGGAGGGCAATAAATTGCCAAGAGCAAAAATAAAAAATAAAATCAATTTTTTTTCCCTCCGATTCTGTGCCATAAATTAAGATCGAGCGAAACCTTAGACTTTAAACTATGCAATTGTGTGTGTGCATGTGTGTATGTAAATTAATAAGACAAATATTAAGAATAATTAACTGTCAATGCGAAAAGTGTACGATAAATTAGATTGCACCGCAATTTAATATTTATTTTCGCATTTCGAGTTCGTATTCCCCACTGTGAGCCGATGATTACGGAGGGGGGTGTGGGGGTAACACCTGAAGAGAGCAATTAAGATTCTGCTCAATGAATTTTCTGAACCACACACACACACATGGGCACACTCACACACTCCCGCCCCAACCGAAAATCATTGAATCGAGGCGATAAAAGTCCAACTAAAACCACTGTTCGTTCTTGTTCTCCGTCTCCATCTCCATCTCCATCGCTATCCCACTCTTTCTCTCGCTTTGGCGGGCCGCAATTGCGCGCCAAACAAAAGACTTTGGCTACGAACTTGTTCGCTGTGTGGGTGTTGAAAGGCAACGCGTTGCGAGTGAGCTCCAGCTGGTGGCACTGCACGCCCACACACAGGTATGACGCTGTGGTTGTTGCTGTTGTTGCCCCTGTTGCTCTGCGCGTGTGCGTTCGTTCAATTTGTTGTTGCTGTTTGTTTGATTCATTGATTGTTGTTTTGTTGTTTGTGGCGCACGTTTTGGATTGCAGGTGGATTGGGGGATACGATCCCATTCGATACGATAGGGTATGGTATGGTATGGTATGGCATTACTCTCGACTGCAGCCGGGGCAGCAGCAGCGGCAGCCCACACATTCCAATCAAGCGGCACTCATAACTACAATAACTATATGTGTATCACATGTATCATGTATCACACAATATGCAAATGGAAGCATATCCAATTCGGTCACAGAACTCACACAAATGCACAATGCTCACTGCGGCTCACTCGATCGATTCGCACTTACAGTCGAGAACAATATCGTAGCGTACTGATCCGCTGCGATCCACTGTTGCAATCACAGGGTGATAGATACCGATACACGATCACGGATTACGTTTGTGCGATTGCACGGTCTTGCGCGGACGAAACATACGCGAGCGGTGCTGCTCAAAAATCAGACGAATCGAAAACGATCCTACTCCGACAGCGTGATACGAATGAATGACGCCGTGTGGTTGAGGCTGAGGCTGAGGGGCCAGGTAAGACCAGGTATGACAGCGTCGACGTCGGGCTCTGCTGACAGCACACACTCACACACACACGCACACTCGAGCGCCTGGTTGCGTCGGCCAGTTGGACCAGCGATCGTGCCTACTCACTCACACTTGGGCACAAAGCTGATATCAGTTCAAAATGGTTGGAATCTGTAGCTGTCGCAATATTCTGACATGTAAAAGGAGAGGGGTGGAGTGGGGACGGGTGGCCGGACAGGGCGTTGCAAGCAATAAGCAGTCGAAGAAGTTGTTGCTGCACTTGCACCATTCATTGATCCAAATCCGATCGCAGGAAGAGCGCAAACAAGAAAGATAGTCGAAGGGGTAGTGGTACAGGGAGCCCCGATGCCGGAGCCGGAGCCCCAGCCACCGGAAGTGTACACTTATCCCCCAGCGATTGTCGCCCTGAGTTTTGCTACTGCAATTTCCCACAGTGCAGAATTGTTGTCGTTGTCGTTGCTGTTGCTGTTGCTTTTGCTGTGGCTATTGCAAGACATTTAATTACGGTTTACTACTTCTGCTGTCCACTCTGCTCTGCTCCTTTGCACTGATAAACCGTTCGAACACACAACATGCAACTCGAACATGCGAAAGGAAACGCTTCGAACATGAGCGAGCCACTGCTATGGCCAATCAGTGTGAGTGCAAACGAGAAGACTATACAAATCACATACGCACACACACACACACACACACACGTAAACACAGAGTGAGAGAGACTTGAAACGTCGCGATCGTATAACAAGAAGCGTGTATAACAGTTTCAATGCAAGCATTGCTTTGCCCGAGATCTGTGTAGTTGTTTTTCTTGTTGTTGTTGCTGCTGCTGCTGCTGTCTCATTGCTTTCAATAGAACCGAACGACAACGATTCGTATTGGCTGCAACCACTAACACTCATTGCTCTCACTCACACTCACTCACACCAGCAATTGACAGACCAATTGCAAGTCTGTTAGACAGGCAGCAAGCAACTACAACTACAACTACAACTACAACTACAACCGAAGCCACAACAAGGCGGCGGCGGTGGTGGGCTAATTGATGTGGATGCGCCTCTGTGGATGGGTTGGGATGGGATGAATTGGATGGCTAATTGTGAATGGGAGCGGGTGTGGCATATGGAATGGTATACTATCTATGTTCTGTTTCGAGATTTGCGTGCGTGTCCTTTAACTGTTCCCTGAACAAACAAACAAATAACACATCTTAATTCGAAGGATATGTCTTACCTTTTGCGTTATGACCGAACCCGCGCCGCCGTTCGCTGCCGCCGCTCCGGCAATGTTACCGTTCTTCGGATCCTTGCGCAGATCCTCCGGCTCTCTTTTGATGGTGATCAGCTGCTGCTGCTGTTGTTGCTGTTGCTGTTGCTGCTGTTGCACCGCCGTCGAGACAATGGAGCCTGCACTCCCCACGCCTGCGGCACTCACAATGTCCCCGGGATGCTGCTGCTGCTGTTGTTGTTGCTGTTGCTGTTGCTGCTGCTGCTGTTGCTGCTGGTGGTGCTGCGAGATTGTGGTGGTGGAGACAACGCCAGTGGTGCTGACCGAGGCCGATGACGAGGGGTGGGAGCCGAGCAGAAAGCCTTGGATCTCATTCTGCGATAGGCCCGAGACATCGATGGGTGTGGTCTGGCCATTGAGCTTTCCACTGCTGTCCAGAAAGGGAGAGAGAGAGAGAGAGGGTAGACAGAGAGAGAGCGGCATTATGCATTAGTTAATGGTTGATAAATGATTTAAATCTAGGAATATTAAACTGACACCCCCTCCACCCGATTGACACCCCCACAAGCAGAATCAGCGCTTATCAATCAGAATCAGCGACACCGCAATCAGTGCAGCAATCACACATGAAATCACACATGCAATCACAATCAAGCCGCAGCAAGTGCAACAAGGCTAATTTCATTCACATCTAGAACAACAACAACAACAACAAAAGCCAACTCCTGCGGCAGACACCTGTGCGCAAGCCAAGCTGAAGCCTGGATCTGGATGGGGATGGTGTACCTGCCTCGCCCAAATGGGAGCAATCCCAACTATAATCACGCATGCAACAACACCACACTGGCACGGGCACTGGCACTGGCACTCGTACATATAAACCAGATTCCAGCCTGCTGCGGCGGCAAGTGCTCGGCCCAGCAACAAACAACCACCAGAAACAACAACTGCAACAACTACAACATCCATCCAGAACCAAAACAACTTTTGGCCAGCATCCCAGCCAGCCAGCCAACCAGCCAGCCGGCAGTTGGCAACAAACGAGAAACGAGAAAACGAGGGCTAGTTCCCAACCGAAGCATTAGATACCCTGGCAGATCGTTACCACATGATATAGTCGAAAGATTTTGATCAAATTTAACAGAAATACGAGGAAGTACTTGGGAAGACTGACTGTTAAGTTTGATTAGGGCAAGAGATCCACCGATCTATACAGATCTATACAGAATACAAATGAAAAACTGTAGAAAATAAACAGCCAGGCTTCCAATGGCAGTTATGCTGATTCTGATCAAGAATATATGTACATATACCTTCTGCTAGGGTATACGAGCAAATAATCCCATTGAAGGGAAACAGAATGGAGAGAAATTCAGAAAGAAACAGACTCAAAGGGATCGGCATTCCCCACAGACCGCAAGAGTCCCCTTACCCCAACGATTCTCTTATCGATCGCCTTATCGCATACA
Source organism: Drosophila pseudoobscura (assembly GCF_009870125.1). Lineage (NCBI taxonomy): Eukaryota > Metazoa > Arthropoda > Insecta > Diptera > Drosophilidae > Drosophila > Drosophila pseudoobscura. The sequence goes on along the minus strand of NC_046680.1, from coordinate 20,263,397 downwards.
CCTCTAGGAACAGTCATAAATTAGGCACCACGATCGCCTGGGTCCATGCTATAATCGAATATTGATAACTTTTGGCGTTTTACCAGAGTAACAAAAACAGAAACAGAAACAAAGCCACAGACACAGAGAGGGAGAGGGAGAGAGGTTGAGATAGAGAGACACACAAGGAGACAGGAGACATGCCACCAAGGTCACCCAAAAGCAAAGTCCTTGCAGCTGGCAACTGGTAAACCGGATCTGGTCGAGGCATTACTTCCCCGTCTTTCGGCGACACAATTAAAGCGCTTTGAGGGAAACTCTGGCCCAAGACGCACAAAAAAGGCCAACCAAAAAGTGTTCTCTTGGATGACCAGATGGAACATACACATATGTACATATTTACTCTTAGAAATGGGTTCCATTCAAAGCCTAGAAAAAACTACAGTCTCTGTTTCATCAATGAAAGATCTTCCACTTCAACAGTATTTGTCCTGAAGATTATTATCCAACCAAAACTTATTGAAATTAAGTATGGATCTCCAACAGCTATCGTTATTTCGATGAACTTTTTTGGACTGGTTTCCATGAATTGATTGTTCTTCTATTATTAATACTTCCCAAGACTCTTAGTCCTGTTTCTTTAGGCCATCTGTACAGCTGTGAAGACTTTTTATAGAACTACTGTATGAACTACTTTATTAATAGATGCACATGGATATGCACATCTCATCTTCTCCAAGAAATTCGATATGGAAATTCTGATAGAAAGTCGAAAATTTGTTTAAATTTGTCGAATTTGGAAATCTCTTGGGTCCGAGCCACACCTTTAAACACGTCTGCCGATTTGTCCGTATCAGTGACTGCTGTCCGCTGTCCGTTGTCCGTTGTCCGCTGTCCGTTGTCTTCCGTTAGCAGCTGTTGCAAGAGCGTTCTGCGTTTTTCCCTCCGCTTTTTTTTCGGTATTTTGTTCTTGGTTTTTTTTGGCATTGCTCAACGTTGACAACGGCCGCGGCAGAGATTGCGATCGCTTACGCTCTTGCCCCATTTTGTGGCACTTGGCGTGTTGCCGCAGCCAAGTCTCCCTCTGCGGCCTGCCTGCCAGCGAGTGTCCCGGTTTCACCCGAAGTTGTTTCTGTTTTCGGTTTGTTTTTTGTTCTCGCTCTCCACAACGGACATCGACATGGGTATAGCGCAGAAAGCAACAAAAACGAAACAGAAAAAAAAAGATTGTTTTGGCTTTTTTACGAGTATGTTCTGCAGAACATTTTCGCTATTAAAAGTGACACTCTGATCCTCTCCCCCCGCCCGGATCCCGCTTTCCGGCAGCGCCATAACATTTTTTCGTAATGCGATATGTGACCGATGTCGCTGCTGTCCGCTGCTGGCCCCTGCGCTGCCCGTCCGCTCGCCGCTTTAGGGTCAGAGCCGTGTAACGCACGTAGCGGTTACGGGGAAGCGCGAAAAAGTAACAACACACACATTTATTAGACACACAAAGTGCTACTCATATCTTTGTTCTTCATTGTTTTAAGTATTTCTGTGGCTACAGTGCTCTCCGCCTAGAGAGAACCAAATAAAAATCAAGTGGTTCTTGGGGAAAGAATTATTAAAAGGAAGATCTTTTCTTGGAATATCTTTGATGCAATGTAGGGATGTAAAATATGTTGTTCTCCACTATTTCGAGTGTCTACTGTAGCTATATTTTAATTGTGTTTCTAAGCCAAGTGTTCGGACGGTCGACCTTTTCCAGGCCCCCGAACTGTATTACGGTTACGGTTTCATCATGGCCCTATAAAACTGAAAAACAGAACAGAATCGCGTTCGGATGTTCCGTGCTTGTGTTTTTCATAACCCGCGAGGCGACGTGCCGCATGTGGCAGATTTCCAGGGAAAATGGCCAGCCAGGCCAACAACAATCGACGGCTTGGGGACTTACCTCCACAGCATTTCTGCCCCATGGGGATCGTTGTTGTTGTTGTTGTTGTTGTTGGTCTCCTTTGAGGCCTCGTGGCTCTGCTGGCGGTAGTAGCTGTAGATGGGATATGGCCCTGGACTGGCGATGGCTTGTGGGGCAGGATGGTGCTGATGCTGCTCCTCGTTCAGCAGGAGGCCAGCTGGGGTAAGGCCAGACTGCGGGTGATGCTCCTGGTGCTCTTGGTGGGGCAGTGGCAGTGGCGGTGGCAGGGACAAACTTAAGCCATGATCCTGGTAGTGCGGATGGGGATGAGAATGGAGCTGCTGCTCCTGGTGTTCGCTTTGCCCTATAGCCGGATGCAGGGAGTCCAGGCTGAAGCCGCGCCTGTCGAGCAGGGATGGTGGTGGGTGGGGGAGGGGAATGGGGTGTATTACAACAGGGTCCAAGCCAAGACGAGGCGTGGCAGCCCCAGACAGACAACGCCCATGTGCGTGCATTGGTTTTTGGCAATCGATGGCATGGAAATCGGAGTCGGAGTCGGAGATGCGGCATCATTAGCATTTCCATTTCTATTTTGGTTTTTATTTATTTGTATATTTACATAATCAATTTTTGGACGCCTGAGAGCCAGGTGCGTCCCATTGTATCAGTGTGTGTGTGTGTATCTGTATCTTACGGATATGTAAGCTTTGCGGCAACGCTTTTTACTGCTTTCGGCTTTTGGAATTGATTCGTTTAGCGCTATTAGCGCCATTCGATGGACATACTCGTATGAACAAAAAATACAAAATACAAAAAATACCCACAAAAAAAACGTAAATTTTTTGTTAACACTCTGCCCGCCGGTCCCCCCTCAAAGCTAACCCCTCTTCGGGGCACTGCAAGTGGTCCATTCACTAATTATTTATTTCCCATGAAGCTTTGCCCTCCCCTCCTTTCCGGTACCCCTTGAGGAGGCCGCTAAGTGCACGGCTGGCGGATGGTGAGCCCGTGATTAGGCCAACACTTGGGCCACGCCTCTTGAGTACTTGGGCCGCCCCCCCTGTGGCGCCGTTCGATTGTGCAACAAGTAGCAAACATTTTGGCAAAACAAAAGCACACAATGACAGCCCCTAGTGGCGGTCCTGCGGCGCCTCTGCCACCTGAATCGGGGTGGCACGCAGATTGCGAATATCAGGAGGAGGAACAGGAGGCTGCAACTGTGGTCGCAGAGCGAGAAAGAGAGGGAGAGAGAGAGAGAGAGAGCCTGGGAAGTGCTGGCCCAGGGCAAGGTGATCCGCTCGGACCGAGAGCCGAGTTCCGTGGAACCGGTTCGAGCAGCTGCATGCCACAGCTAATCCCAGGCGCGGACCGCGGAGTGGTGCAGAGCGATGCAGAGCGTTGCGGTGCGGCCGTAACGGTTAAGGCAATCATTATTGATATTAGGAACCTCTTTCCCGGATCCCAGACAACGGGAAGAATCAGAGAGACACAGAGACAGCTTGCTCGGACACCGTCCAGGAGGAAGGGGGAGAGATCTTCTGCCCCTTCCTCAACGAATTACCCGAACAAAGCCCCTCATTTGCATAATGCTTTCAGCCAGGCATCTACAAAAAGGATTCAAGATTCGTTCGGGATTGACGGCAACGGACCGCGGACCGAGGACCGAGGACCGAGGACCACTAAGGATCGCGGACTGCGGACCGCACCGATGGACCCTGGCCTGCCTCGTCTGCGTCGCCTGTCTCAGAGGCATTTGCCACGGTCGAGTGAATGCTCCTTTTTGTCATTGTCTCTCGACGTTGGACATCGCACCTCATTCAGCGTGCAACCCATTCAGAGGGTCCTGTGTCCGACTGTGTCTTCTGCTTGTGCGCAACCCCTTTCTGGGCAGCGTCCTGCACCGTGATTTGCATAAAGGCGGACAAGGACGACTTAGGTAAGGCTTTCAACCCCCTTTTACGGATGAGGCGCAGCAAAGCTGCAGATGCTCCGGGACCACGAGATTGATTGAGATTCGAGTCCGTATGCAAACAGAAAAAAGAATAACAGAAAACAGAAGCCAAAGGACCAGTAGGTCCATTAATATGTCCCCGAGGCGCATCCTTTTCAGCGAGCGGGCTGAAGATCTCTCGGACCACAGATCGACTGTGAGAAACCTCTCGAGATTCTGATTGGAAGGAGAGTGCCAGCGGAGGACAGCTGGGGAAATGGTATTGAAAGCGTTTTTGCTGTTGTTGTTGCATGCCGCATGCCGCATGCCGCATGCAGCATGCAGAGAAAATTATCAACTCTTAAGCCATTTATTTGTATTCTTTTTCGTGTTCGTTTTCTTACCCCCCGATCTCTGGGGTCTGTGTCATTTACATGATCATATTTTATGCAAATGGCTCTCGACGGTGTATCTGTCTCTGTCTTGGGGCCTGACTCTGACTCTGACTCTGACTCTGACTCTGGCTGAGGCTGTGTGGCTCCCCGACTGTGGCACTGACTCTGGGAGAGCTGTCGGGAGCGAGGGGCCACAGCGATGGCCAGCAGCGCTGTCGGGCGTGGGCCATAAATTTCTCATTCGTATCGCATTAATTACTACAATATTATCAGCAGATAGCCACAGCCGAAAGCCACAGACAGATACACTCGGGCACGGGCACGGGCACACACACACTGATACAGTGATACACGGATACACGGATACATCTACGACAGCTGCCATATTGAAAATTAGAGATCACCGAAGCGAAAGCTTTCTGGAAGCTCAACGCACACGCACATGGAAAGCCTTGATGGATCCTTTCCGCAAGGACATCGTCGCGGACATGGGCGTGGTCTGTCTGGACAGACTTCGTCTATAGGTCTACCGTGGCTCGGCCATCCAATCCGTGTAGGACAGCGCATAGCTGGTGCTGCTCGTGGCCTCCTGCATGGCGCTCGACTTGGGGGCAGGGCAGGGCAGGGTATCCTCGTGGGTCTATGTGCAGCACCCCAGCCGATGGATGCAGTCGGGCAGCATTTCAACCGAAGCGAGCACTCACTCAGACTCGGCTACGCGCGATATTGAGACACTTTTTCGATACACTTTAAGCGGATTACGCGACGGCGCCCGAAGTTCTTTCACTGATTTTCAAAGATCAACGAAAACTCTACGTAAATACAGAATGTGGATACATGGGTATAGCTCGACAGATATGTACAACAGTACATATGTACATATATATAGACGGTATGTATATAAACTTGATGCTGTTGTCGACCTTGTGGCTTTTCGATATCAACTGAAAACCACTTTGAGCGTTCGATAAACTTGTAGCGCCAATTCAGAGTTTTTCGAGTGGAGCGAGAGACTCAAAGATCACCAACAGAAATACAACAACAACAACAACAACAGCAGCACAAAAAACATCAACAACAACAACAGGCGACAGTCAACGTCGACGTCGAGCGTATGAGACTCTGAATTGTGTTAACATGTTTCTTTCTTGTCTCCCCAACATCGTCTCCACTTCTCCATATCTCTCGCTCTCTCTGTGTTCTCCCCTCTCTCTCATACTATACCTCTCTCTCTCTCTCTCTGCCTCTGTCTTCTTGCTGCAGGTAGACTGCGCAGGTGAACAGGTTTGTTATTGTATCAAAATGTCCAAACGCTGTTGCACCTTTTAATATTAATAATACTCGTAATAAAATGAGAAGCAAGAAGCAGAAATCGTCAGATTAACGACTAAACGAACTACTAATACCCTTTAGTGCATAAATTAACGTTTCAGTACCTTCCTTTAAGGTACTATCTACTCAAATGATCAATAAAACAATCATTTTTCTCCCCTTTCATAGGTTTTGCCATATTGTATGCATTCGAAGGGTTAATCAAATGATTTGAATATACAAATATCACTATATAATAGCCCAAATATTAGTATTCCAAAGCATTTATTAATCTAAAGTTTCCAAAGCCATACAAAAAGGTGTGTTTAAAAGATAACATTATATTCTACATAGATGGGTAGATAGGATATCTGAAGGTTAAAGCTATATCATTCTATATTCCGCATCCAACTGAACAAGCAGTCCAGCATAGCCGATCCACCGCGAGTGTGGGGAAGGACATGCATGGAAATGCTCCATTTGCACAGCGCGCCTGCGCGACAGCCTGCTGCCAGAGGCTGTGAAACGGCGACAACAGTAAAAATACTGAAATATTGTCAATCAGCGAGCGAACAAGGAGAGTTGAAAGGCAGTAAGAAAGGGGAATACGAAAAGAAGAGCGAGAGGGAGACAGGGAGAGTGGAAGAGAGGAGAATCGTGAGCAAAGAGGCAGGGACAGTCGTCTCAGTTCTATCTCCTGATAAGAGACACTCAAGAGTGGAGCTATTTGTTTGTACAGGAGTGTAAACACAACCCCTACACTCTCACATACACGCAACATAATAAACTTTAACAAAATCGAAAATTAAAGTAAAATAAAATAAAGGAGAGAAAAAATATAAAATGTAAAACGGGGGGAAAATCCAAAAAAAAAAACGAGCAAAAAATATGTTTTACAGCTCAGAAATTTAATACGATCGGTTAAAGTGAAAGTAAGCGGCATATATACATACATACCCATACATACATATACGATATATATATATGTGTGTGTAGGTTTGCACGAGTGTGTGACATACGCATTGACCGCGAACGCCCCGATCAGAAGGCTGTTGCCGAAGGTTATCCTTGTGTATGGAAATTTCATAAAATGCATTCATTTTGCACAATTTGTGGGGTTTCCGCATCGCAATAAGGAAAAAAACAAAGCCCCATTCCCCGTAACCAAAACACTGTGCAACAAAAAGTTGCGTTGGGTTTGGTGCACGTGCACATCTACAAAATATAGGGGATCTTTTAGCAAATGTCAAAGTTGAATATTTCCCAGAGAGAAAAGCTTACGTCAAATAACAATAATCATATTTTATGGCCATCGAATTATATAGCACTTTGAGCTTTTATACGAATATGATTCCTAAACGAATCCACTAAGTCGATTCTATTTATAGCTCTATCAAATGTCAAAGGTGACCGCACAGATTTTTTAAATAAAGGAAATGCAAATTTGATATGCCATTTTACTCTGGCACAACGATATTGTATTTTATGGATTCATTGACTGTGAGTCTTATATTTTATGAATATTGTATGTGCAGATTTATTCATTAATGGATTTTCTTATTATTCAAATTTGAGTTTATTTTGGCGATATTTATGGACATCATTTTTGCATTCCGATACCATTCACAGATCAACGTGGGGCCCATCCATTTTTTGTTAAAAAAGTCTTTGCCTCCCCCCCAATTAATATTTGTATATTGCACTCCTACCGTGATATTTGTTTTCGTTTCAAATACAAAAATTTTATTGACGAATCCATACCACTTGAGCCTGGTGAGGGGGAAGCTGTTGCACAAGTCTTCGTGCGGTAAAGTAATATAATGCCCAATTTGCGGGGTAATAGAACAATTTTATTGCCAATGGCGAGAATAATAAAATCGTACATTGGTTTGCACTCAACTCAGCCGAATAATCTGGCCAATACGGTGGATCGTAAAACGACCGGCAATTGGCAATTTTTAAAAATGCAATGTAATTGCTGTGGCGGAGCTTTCATCTTAGCATTTGCTTGGCTGAGCTTTAAGCTTGGACTAAATGCAACCCTGGTGGGTACTAACCACAAAAATAAGTGTATCCTTTTCGGGGCCTTAAGCCATTCGAATCTTTGCTGTCTAGTGTTCATATGATATTTCGCATTCTTTATAAGGAACATACATATATGCACGAGTATGCGTGCTTTTTTTTCTGAGTAATGGGAAAATCCTTTGCTGTTGAGTGTAGATTAAGACGCTGAAAGGGATATGTGATGCGGTGACAGACACAATGGAAAGGATCGCACGAAACAAAGGTCAACTGGAATTTATACGGACGCTGTCCCGTTGCAGCCTCTTCTCCTCGCCCTCCGACACACGAATTGGCTGCGGCTTAATTTGACTTTAATGAAAACGTGGCAAAGCGAACACTTTTGGGACGTGGACGCGGACATGTGGACATCTGGACATGTGGACATGTCCTCGGATGCGGCTGCTTATCAACGAGCAAACAAAACAAACTGTACATCAACTTGGTTGAGGCTGCGGCGGCTCTGGAGGCTCTGGCTGTGGCAGAGACTGAGGCCAAGTCCAATCGGGCAACACGCAAGGTCCCAGGCTGGTCAAGCGGCAGCATCCACAGCATGCCACAGTGAGAGTCAGAGTCAGAGCCACAGTCAGAGGCAGGCCAAAGCCAGACCCAAAGTCCGAATCGAAGACGACGTCGGTCCATATGCGGAAACGCAATTTTGTCGTTATTTATGGACCTTGCCGCGCATGCAACATGCAACGGACGACTCTCGGAGGCTGCTGCTGCTGCTGCTGCTATAACAGGATGGGCTGGGACGTTGGCATTAGAAGAATAAGAATAAGAATACGACGAGCATCAGGATGGAGGCGGAGGAGTGGTGCTGGCGATGGCGATGGCGATGCCTGATGCGGCTGCGGCTGCGGCTGATGCAGATGCGATGGCGTTGCAGATGTCCGACCATCCAACCGATCGAGCGACCATTCCAGCCAGATGACGATGACTTAGTTGCTCTCGACGAGGCTCCGAGCCGGACCGAGGCCAGCCCCCGGCGGCACCTTGCTTAAGGAGTCGGAGGCTGCGCTTGCATCTCACCTCGCTAACGGTTCTCTATTAGATTAATTTATATTCAAATTTTTATTACTTGCGCATACCAAATGCCCCACCGCACCGCACAGCCGCACAGCCCCACCACTGCCACGCTCCTCCACAACTGGCGACTGCTCTGAAATGAATTGCCAACCCATTCGGGGGCTCTCTGTGTTCTGTGGTTGGGGCACGGCACACATCCGCGTGGTAGAGCCGAGGCTGGTGATGGTGCCTGGATCTGGGTGTTATTAGCTCGCCTACTTGCGCATTCGATGCACGCCAGAATGCCAAAGTTGTGGATGTTGCTGTTGCTTTTGCTGCTGCTGCTGCTGCTGCAGCGACTGATGTTGCAGGGGCAGCAATAACGTATAGAAGAAACAGTTACAACGGAAGCTGTCATTCCACTGGGGGAATGGGGCATGGGGATTGGGGATTGGGCGACTGAGGATGAGGACTCTGACTTGAACTCAATGTTTGGGGAACGGGAATGGGGCATGGAGAATGCCAGAATGCGCTGGCGTTACCGCTGCCGCTGCCACTGCCACTGCCACTGCCACAGCCACTGCAGTTGCAGATGTTGCTGCTGCTGCTGTGGCTGCTGTTGCCGGTTGACGATGTTGGCCTATCGCAATAATTAACAGTAAAATGCGCGCCCGGCAAAAGCGGTTAATTCAAATGCATGAGAAATGCAAATGACAAACATTGATTTGAAAGGACCTGGAAGACACTGAAGAGGCAGCGGACGGAGAACGGAGTAAAGACAACTGAGAACGGGAAGACGGGGCAGACGGACAACCGAATCGAAGCTAAAAACTATGATCCCACTGTCCCCAATTAAGATGTTGATGTCGTAACAAGCAGAAGCAGCAACAGGAACCAGCAACACATCCAACGATGGAGCAATTAGTGAAGCCGTATATTCTGCTTAATAGAACGGAACTCAGAGATGGAATGGAGCTCGGAGCTAGTGCTTCAGAGTACTATCTTGTACCAGGAAGCTACAGAATGCGTATAATGATTACCTTTGTAACGATCCTTGATACATTTCGACTAGGAATCCTCAGTTTCTTCAAAAAGTATGGTCAAGTTAAGATGCTATGTGACAGATATTTGTTTTTGCTTTGAGATTTATTATTACCTAGACAATTGAAGAAACGACTATTCTTTTGATATCTAAGGGGGAATATTTGATATTACTAGGGAAAAGAGTAGGTCCTTCTATGGAAACTCATATTTTTCGAGTGGAATACGGAATTTACAGCCAGGAATCCTCCCAGGATCAGGGCAAATTCCATACTTTTGAGGAAACAGCTTGACATATTATATGAGTATACAAATATTAGATCCCCTAACAATGAAACTACTTCTCCTAATTGAGAGCCCCGTAAAGTTCCAATTAAGCCAATAATTAAAGAGTTTTTCTCTGCTCAAGCTGGGCACAAAACACAAAACATTCACACCGAACCACTTAGGTAATGGCTCATTGCCATTCCGACAACCCTTTTTGCCCTTAGATCGGACTCGTACTCACCTTTGTAAATGGTCCTCGCTGACATCGGCCACGATGTAGACGGGCTGGCCTGTGGCACTGGTGGTGGTGGCATAGGGGAGGCCCGCCTGGACCACCACTTGGCCGTCGGAGACGAGGCTGCCGATGTCGCCGCCCGAATAGATCTCGAGGCCCTTCTGGTCGGTGGTGGAGTAGATGACGGTCTTGCTGCCGTCGTTGTAGATCAGATCGATGTGCTTGTCCGTCTGGTAGAGGTCCGGGTCGAGCTTCTGCGGCACGGCCAAATGGGGCAGCTGTTTCACGTTCACATTGACGCCGTTCGGGTCGGAGGTGGTGTAGATGATCGAGCCCCCGCCGGCCGCATGCTTCTTGTGGTCCTCGTAGAGGTCCGCCTCCGTTTTGATCACGTTGCTGTTGTCGTTGCTGTAGTGCAGCACGGAGGCGTCCAGGGGCAGGGGCGAGGTCTGGTAGACGGCCTGGTGGTCGTTGTTCATTTTCTGGGCCTGGTTGTACATGGCGGTGGCCACCGCATTGTCGTTGGGCATCAGCTTCGAGGGATCGCTGACGATGCGCGTGAGGATGTGCTCTCCGGCCTCGTTCCGCGACAAGATGTGATGCTCCCCGTTGATGATTTCCCGCGAAATGATCTGCTGTTGCTCTCCGTTCGGTCCCACGACGCGGATGATCTGGTTCTCGTCGAACTCGATCTTGGCCAGCGGCTGGTGCTCCGTCTGCTGCTGCTGCTGTTGTTGTTGTTGTTGCTGCTGCTGCTGCTGGGCGTGCTGTGTGCCCAGCTGGGCCGCGATCCGTGCATCGATGGCATGAGCATCGTCCGCGGCACCGTCGGCGGGCATCACCACCTTGGGCGTCTCGTAGATGAAGACCGCCTCCTTGTCGTACAGCTTCGAGGAGTCTGTGTGCAGGTCCAGGACGTTGACGTTCGTCATGGTAGCCAGCTCCGGCTGGGGACTGTCCGGGGAGCGGTGCATGGTGGTCAGCAGGGGTACTCCGTTGGGCGCCAGGGGGGAACTGTTGGCGCCTCCGCCGCCGCCGCCTCCTCCCTGCTGGATGGGTGAGAGAGAGGCGTCACTAAGGACTCCCACTCCCACTCCTACACCGATTCCTACGCCGACTCCTCCGACGCCCACTCCGATCCGACTGTGGGGGTGCTGGTGCAGCGAGTGACCGTGGCCGTGGCTGTGCGTGTGGGAGTGTGTGTGCGCGTGGGCGTGCCCGTGGGCGGACAACGAGAGCTCGTTGGACGTGATGACGCTCGTTGTGGCGGTGGATGTGGACATTATTCAACCTGGTTGTCTCTCCTGGCTAAGGCTCCTGGCTTACTTCACTAATTTGAACTGGATTCCGGATTGCACTCGTGGGTTAGGACTGCGTAGCACTGCGATGAGGAAGGACTATGTCTAGGACTTGGCCTGCTCATCGATTCCCGACCGATGGTTAAGGCTCTCACTGTTGCTGCTGCTTCGATAGCTCCTTGCGGGTATAAACATAATAAATATCACTTATCAACGGATTGATTCAAGGCACTATGTTGATTTGCTTCGATTTGGATATCGGTGTTCCGTGTTCGGTTGAGCTTCTGGTTGTTCTTGCGGCTGCTGCAGTTGCTGTTCTTCGTTGTGGCTTCTTCAATTACTGCATTCTATGGCACTAAGGAACTTCCTTTCGTTGTTTTCTCGGCTCCGGCTGCAAAAAGACAATGAAACAATGGACACAAATGATTAGACAGTGTGAAAGTAGGAAGAAGATAGTCTTGATTGCAGGGACTTGCAAGACGTTTGAGATAACAGAGTGTTCTAGTCTGAGAAATTGTACTTATAACTTCAGGGAAATTTCTGTTGGGTGGGCGGACTCTGAAGCTTCCTGTAGTTCCAAGAGAAAGACTTAAGATCTGAGCGGGAACTGCTTACACTGCCTACACTTGCACTGCTTACTATCTACAACGAGAACTGCTTGCATGTGCACTCATTAAGTCCCTTCTACACTGTCTGTTAACAGCTAGTGCATGTGCACTGCATATTTTATATGAACTGCTTTCCTTGCTGAGATTTCCCCCACTGCTCAGGGAATCCCCAACTGAATCATAGCCACCTCTCTCTCCCACCCCCACAAATTTGGCATTCCTCTGGCCCTCCCTCGCTACCTTCCTCCCTATGTGCATGCTAAACTAACAACAAAAGCAACAACTGCCGCACTCGCTGTCGCTATCGCAGTCTGCTTGGCGCCCGGGCCCTGCTACACACCCCCCTTACACACACACACACACCCCCACCCAACAAAAAGAAGCAGCGCAACCCAAACATAATCGGAAGACGGAACGGGTTCAAACGTCGGCGATGAGTCGAAGCAGTTGTTGATGTTGCTGTTGCTCTTGCTGGTGTTGGTGAGCGATTTGCAAGCACACAAAACAGACCAACAAACAAACAAAAACGGAAACCGAGAGAACGGCAGACGAATGGACAGACAGGTAGACGTACAGACAGAAAGACGGAACGAAAGGGGGGCAAACAAAAGCCAGATTGGCCTGGCCTGTGCGCACACGTGCCCGTCGAACAAGTTTGACTCCTTCGCAAATGTCAAACGTGTAACTGCATAACTCAATCCAACCCAACACGGCACAACCACAACACAACACACAACTCAGCCGCAGCTCATCAGCAGCAACAACAGGTGGGAAAGAAGAAGAGGCAGCGTGGAGTTGGGGAAGCGGCGTCGCTGCCGACGCAGACAGAAGCCGCTGGCAGCGCTGCCATATTTGTGTGCGATGTTGTTTTGTTTACAACGGTGCTTTGTGTGAAATTAAACAGAGATATACACCTCTCCTTCCCAAACCCCCGCCGCCCCGTGCCCATGCAGCGTGCCCTGACACTTCCAAACAAGCAGCAAACAAGCAGAGCAGCGGAGCGCAGCGCAGCGCAGCGCAGAGAGAGGCAACCAGTCTGTCGATCAGCTGTTAATAGTCCAGAATCTCATCTCCGACTTAGTTTTATCTGCCGCACAGCAAAAACATGTTTATGAGGGATTTTGAAACCGAAACCGAAACTGAACCAAACCAAACAAAACAACATCAACATCGACAGCAACAAGTTGCTCCCTCTCTCGGCCTGGCTGCTGCTGCTCCGAGAACAGGTACCGGTAGCCCGTGTGGCAGAGCCACAGCCAGAGCCAGAGCCAGCGCCAGAGCCAGATCCAGACCCAGTGGCAGACCCATGCCCAGACAACAACAACGCCTCAATCCTTGACCTAATCCAGAAGCTGTAGCCGGTTCGGGCCGCAGCCTGGCAGGTCCAGGTTCAGGTCCCAGTTTCAGTCCCCAGTATTGTTGTTTGATGATAAAGCCAAAAAATTGTTGCTGCCTCCCGATGGTCGGTGGTGGTTGGTGGCGGTGCGGTGGTGCTGCAAAGTTCACTGCCGCTGCGGCTGGGATGTGGATAAACCCGTTTTGTCAGACCCAAGTCGGCAACCGGCGCGAGTTCATGACTCTCCGCACTCCGCACTGGTTGCCTGCCTCTCCTCCTACTCCTACTCCCAGTCATCGGGTGGTTCCGTTAGTAGGTGAGGTCAGTGTCATGTGGCGTGCTGATAGACTAGTTTTGGGCACACACAGCACACAGCACACAGCACACTCCCGATCCCCATCCGATCCGATCCGGTCCAGTCCGGTCCCAGCGTTGTGTGGGTCGCGTCGGCGCGTGGCATGCTAAAGATGCCCGCATCCAGATCCGCAACAGGGGCAATCGACGATCCAGTTGCGTAGAAAGTAGAAAGGCAATTAGGAAGCAATTAAACCGACATCAACACCCCGGATAAGAAGTGATCTATGTGGGTCAGCCATCTCGGGGCCCTCGGGGCATCCACGACATCGACTCCAACTCCAAGTCGAATCCGATCGTCCGGGAACAGTGTCGCCTCTGGGGCTTACTTGCCGCATGAATGGAGGGGAGATGCTGATAGATGGAGCCAATTATTCATTCGGAAGGTGCAAAAGAAATCCACAAAGAATTCACTGTGGACTTGCCCTCAAAATCGAAACGATAGCGATGGAAGATAATCGCAGTTAATCTGCGATAGAAGAGATCTGGGGGAGTACAGGGGGAAGAACTTGAAGAACCTTCCTAAAGGCGGATTTAATGATTCATCTTAGTTATATTTCTATCAAGACACATAGGCACACATGTATGTACAAGTATCTCATATAAATACATTTATTTGGATTAACTAGACATATGTATATAGATTTTTAATTTCTTTTTCATAGATTGACAGAACAAAGACTTGAGAGCTATGCGGAAATATATTTTCGCTTTGATTTGATAGCTTTACAATTCTAAGCCCAATCAGGAAATTTCAAACTTATACTAAGATAATCTGTAAATATTTAGTACTGTTTCACAGAAATATGTATAGATCAAAAGCACGAACTTCGACCTTAAGCTTTAGTTTAGAAATTTATCTTTGGAAAGTCTTCTTCAAGGAAGCACACACATGATACCAATATCTTTGACTGATTTCAGGACTTGAGCCTTATTTTCACTAAAATATAGTTAAAACTCAGATCTTCCATAGATAGTACATACATTTTATTCTTTAGTTCCCAACATAAAAGTCAATTCAAGAAGACCAACAACGCCTACAACTTCTAACTACCTATTCCCCCCTTCATTCCTGCCCCCTCCTATTGTCGCCTCCTATGCTTCATCTCAGATACGAAAGGAATACCAAAAGCAATTCCATTTCAAATCCCATTAAGATTTGACATAATTTGAAATTTGATTTTTACCTGCCCCCTCGCAACCCCCATATTCTTCTTAGCCCCGAGACAACCTTACCACGAATGATGGTGGGAAGAGGGAGCCAGAGAAGCAAAGAATGGAATTGGTAAAAAGCAACGTAACCCTAAGCCATCATCGACGGTCAGAGCATCGGGGCAACCATCGGGCATCAATAACCAAAGCCAAAGAAAACACAAAACCCTAAAGAGCAGGGGAGTGGTGGGGAGTGCAGTGGTGTGGAGAGGGGGCTACGGCTGAGAGTCGGAGGAGAGTCAAGAAGGCAAAGAACAAGCGAAAGAAACGAAGAAAGGTAAAGAAAAGAAAAACAATAAACGTTAACACGAACACGAAAATAAAATAACTCTCTCACGAACAGTTCCCCCTCCCTATCCATCTATCCCCCTTAGCCCCTTTTGTGAGTGTGTGGGTTACATGTGCATGCCCATGTGTGTGTGTGTGTGTTGTTCCTGTATCCCATGCGATCATGTGCGTACGAGCATGTGTGCGTGTGTGTGTGTGCTGCGTAAAAGAGCGAGCAAGCAAGAGAACGACAGAACGGACGATGTTCTTTTACTGTACCATAATCGCGGGGCTCCCAAATTGATCACCATCATCATCAACGTGCGGCGGCCACTAACAAAAAGGTAGAATAAAAATGATAATAAAAAAACGACGCAAAGAACAAGGGAGTCGCAGCGGAGGCAGAGGCAACAGCATGGACAGAAGAGGCAGCCAGAAGTAAACGTAATCAGAAACACTGGCAACATCATCGATTTTCGAACAAGACGACAGAGGCTGAGAGCAGAGCCTGATGCAGAGACGGAAGAGTCATGGGCATAGGCAGCGACAGCGGCAGCGGCAGAGACAGTGGCGTCCGTCTTAACGGGCAAATACCACCAGCCAAGGTGTATTTGTAGAAGGTGAGGCTGTGTGCATCCTTAATAGTGTGTTGAAAAGAAAACAGCAACCTCTGGGAGTGCCCTTCATTCTACATTGATCCTTGTATTCAACCTGTTGAAACTATTGTGAGAGCTTATTGATTTTCACCTGTTGAAGATCTATAAGTAGAATGTGCATAGAATACGAAGCATTATCGTGGGAGCACATCCTTCATCTGCCTCACCTTGCACAAAATACACCATTATTTCTACTCTTTGATCCCTTTTTTGCTCCCACTCTGTTCTGTTTGCTGCGGCGCTCTTCTTCTCTCTCTGTTTTGCTCATGTGCGCTCTCTCTCTCTCTCTCTAACATGGTTTTCTTGGCAACACCAATACTAAACCGTTTTACCTGCCACTGCTCTACTGCTGCCGATGCCGAAGCCGCTGCTCTGCCACGGCTGCTGCTGCTGCGCAGTCGACGAACGACTTGGAAATAAAACCAAACAAAGAGGAATGTGTGCGCGAAAGATACCAGCAACAACATCAAGAGGAAGAAGAAGACGAAACAGAAGAGGAAAAGGCAACAACAATTGAGACAGAGGCTGAGACTGAGACAGAGACGGAGACCGATCCGACCGAGGCTTAGGCCATGTCTGCGCCACAGATACAGGGTGCTCCGTTCAGGGCCGGCCCAAAAGCCAGGGCTGCACTGCTACTGCTACTGCTACTGATGCGTTTATAATTACTTCTTGGCATTTACTTACTTGAGCAGCTGTGTCCGTCCTAAGCTGTGTGGCTCTGGCTTCTGGCTTTTGGCAGGTAAGCGCAGTGATCAGGATTAGGCTGTTGATTTTGGCACTTAGTGAGGATCTCTATGGCACTCTATCTGGCATTGGAACTGGAACTGCAAATGGGAGTTGGAACTGAAGCTGGAGTTGGATTTGTTTCTGGAGTTGGCTCTAACACGGCGTGGAAAGGCAAAACCGAATGCGGTGCCCGCTTAAATGTTACGACTGCTTGCTGTTGCTGTCTGCCTGCTGGTGGGTGCACCTTTCGCCACTTTCGTGTTGTTGGTGTACTTTTTGTTGCTGTTGTTGTTGTTGTTGTTGTATGCGTCTTGCTGGGTCTCCAAGCTCTGGCCTCTTTTGTTGGCTTTGACTTTTTTTTGCTTCTAATATGCCACTCGTTGTGGTATGTGGAGCTGTTGTTGTTGTTGTTGTTGTCTTTGTTGTTGTTGTAGTGGTTGCTGCTGTTGCTCTTTCTGCTGGCGGGCGGGTGGACGTTGTTGCATTTTGGCCCCAGTCGCGTCGTGTGAGGGGGTTCGGGGAGTGTGTGTGGGGCGCGTTTGATCACAATGAAGTTAACATTTTTTTACCATTGTTGGTGTAAAGAGAAGGTGGGAAATGGCATTTGCGTATTTTCTCTTTGCTTGCAAAATGTTTAAACATGTTTCATGTTGGTGGTTCTCTTTGAGTTTTTTTTCTTTTTTTCTGTTGTTGCACAATTAATTTGTAATTAATTTTTCTTCTTCTCCTCCGCTTCACTGTTATTAATCACTATTTTTATTTTGAATTTTATTATTTGCTTTTGTTGCTTTTGCTTTTGCGCTCAGCTTTGATGGCGTCTCATTTCAACTCACTAACACACACACACACACACACGCGCGCGGTCGCACACATACTCTCTTCCAGCAAAGAGCGAACCAGCACACAAATACACAAACACACGCGCACGGGGCTCATACATATAGAAAATTTTCGTTTTTTCTTCTTCTTGACTGAAATTTGTATGTGTTTTTTTTCGAAAAAGTTTAAGCGCGGATTTTTGTGTTTGTTTTACGACTACGACGACGTCTGAACACTCACAGATCGAACAGATATTCGCACTATAGAACTATTATTATATACTGTACAATGCGTCGAGCAGTGTCCAGGCTTTTTCGTTGGGGCCAGGGCGAGCTGTGGCGCGCTGCACGGAAAAAGGTACACGCAAAACTTGTCGTCGCGGATGAACGTTGAGGCGAGTGGAGTAGAGTAGAGCTCTCGGGATCGGTTTTGAACGGATCGGATCGGCTCGGCTATAATGCCCAAAGAGTCAATTGGAGATTGTTCAACTGTTGAATGTGCGCTTGGCCGTTGCCGTTTGCTGTTGCCGCCGCTGCTGCTGTGAGTGCTGCTGCTGCCGCTGCCGCTGCTGAGACTGCTGCCGACGCCGACGCAGCGTCCCATGTGCATGTGTGTTGGTGTCAAGGTGCTGTCCGTGTGAGCCACACAGGTGGGTTGGCTGTGTGAGAGAGCGAGGAGAGCGTGCGTCTGTATGCCCGATTATTATTGCTTTTTATGGTTTCATCTCTTTCGTAACTGATATTGAGCGAGCGGGCAGCGCAGCAGCGCCGCAGCAACCGAGCGCGAGTGAACGAAAACTCAAAATTCATTCGAATCGATATATGTGTGTGTCCGCACTCCCAAGGCACCAACACTGAGGCAGGTTCGGCTCTCACCCGCTCTCTTAATACACAGGTAGTCCACTGACGCTCTCGCTCTTTCGGAACGTCCACTTGTCCCTCCCCTCACCCCTAGCACCCCTCACGGCACCTGCACAAATTCGGTGCAGGTACAAAAAACACTAAAGACTTAGGACACAAACCTTCGCGTACCGCATTTAGTCTGAACCGGCCCTGGACAGAGTGCGCTTTTTGTATATTTTCAGACCCCGCCGTTCATTTCGTGTCTTGCTTGTGCATTGTATTCATTTTCAAAAGTTCGAACTCGAAAGCACTGCCGCGCCACCGCCGCCGCCGCTGACGCCTGCCGCCTGTTGCCTTGTTCTTTTTTGTTTTGCTTTTCTGTAAGCCGTGTGAAAGTGGTAGTGCAGTCGCGGGCATCAGGTAGAGAGACACACACAAACGTGCATACATACATGCAAGCTCAGAGATCAGGAGAGAGCGCACGACGATCAAGAGAGAGAGATCAAGCATACCGAGAGACGACTGAAATACGTAAAATAGTTATGCATGTACCACAATCCCATGTAGCGGAGCCGCGGCACAGACTCCGGACGCCGCTGGCTTTTGTCGGCTGCCCCTTGCCTCCGGCCCCGCTACTGACGACGTTGTTGCCTTAGTCCATGGTACATTCAATATAAGGTACACATGCTCATGTGCCTGTGCAGCATCCGCATATAGGTCCACATTTAGCAAACGTCTCAATGCATAAGACAGGTATAGTTGCTCCTTTGGACTGCCTCACCTTCTGTTCAATATACCTTGGACTTTACTTAACCTCAGCTTTGGCTTTAAAACTTGCGGTCGCTTGATGACCCAAGTGCCAGTTCTATGAACAAATTTGTTGCTTTATGTAATTTTACATCTCAATATGTATACAGTTATGTAGATTTCCAGATCATGTAGAACTGAGAGACACACCTTGGGAGGTGTTTTTGAGAATTTTGTGTATGCTTTAATTTGAGTTTAATTTTCATGTTTGTTTATTGTTGCAATATATTTAATGTTTAAAACTAAATGTAGGCTTAGTTTAATCCATTTGTAATTATTGATTCTTTGGGATTCGTGGGCTTTATTTAGATTGGGTTTTTTGGTGTAATAAATTTAATTTTTTGGTTTTTATTAAACTGGTCGAAACTTTTCACTAATGCTTGATTACGTTTTGCCTTCTTCTTTTGTGTTTCAAAATGTATATACATTTATATGTATGCAGCATATATATGCATGTGTGTGTGTGTGTGTGCGTGTATAAAACTAAACAAACAACAATCGTATTTAACGTACTTATACTCTGATTTTGTTCAAAAAGTCTTATATTTGTCTGCATTCTGCAAAGCAAGAAACCGAAGAGAAACAATCATTAGCAAACGCTCCTGCTCCTGCTCCTGCTCCTCCGGGTGCTGTTTCGCTTTGTCCTGGAACTAGTTCTACCCGAATTGCCTAAAATTAATTTAACAAACCATGGAAAATGGCTGATAGAACGGTCCATCTATATACTTGTAATGCATAGGGCAACAGCGATTGTCGGATTCTCAATTCCAAGTAGCAGCCTGAGTGATTAATTAAAAGGAAACTGTGGTGGCAGGAACTGGCTTCGGAGTTGCACAGAATCACATCATTTACATATGACTATAAATGACAACAGAACATGAACTAAAACAGAAGCTGTGGATGACAGTCTGAATTATTAGAATCGATAGTAGATTTGTCAATATAAAGGCTGTAAAAGTCCTGTTTACTAGAGCTACAACTGAATGCTTGATCGTAATCAACAGATCGGATATAGCACATGTAGAGCCAGCATTGAATTAGGTGTTAATATAGCTCTAGCTGCAGAACTGAAAACAGAAAGATCGACTGAAACTGGGACAATAGTAATAGTCCAACCAAAGCAAACTAAAAATAGGACTGAGGGCACCTGGAGGACGCTTAAATGCTAGTAAAATATTCAATGTTTCATGTTCTTGTTCTCGTGTGATCTCCGTGTAGATAGAAGCATTAAAACTAGGCACACCAACTAGCTACTAAAAACATTCTCTTCTCCTCCCTCCCGTAACAAAGGTACATCATTTATGCATTTTGTGCCTCAGATAAAGCCACTTAAAGACAATTAATTTAAATAAAATCCAACTTATAGCGAAAATACAATGTTAACTGTTTGCCTAGGGTTCTCCTTGCCTCGAGACTCTTCTGAATTTGTTCTGAGGATCTGTCGCACACTCCTCCCTTTGTTCCTTGTTTTCTCTTGAATTGTCTTCAGTTTTTCTTTCACTTGGACAACTTGTTTTTGCTAAAAATTTAAGTTTTTATTGTTTTTTTTATTTATAATACTGTGTTTTTTTGTTGAATAATTTGTTGAATCAATGTAGGGTGTAGGGCGGGGGGATATTATTGAAAGCCCAGCTGTGTGGGTGAAAGTAAACGCATATATAGATCCATAGAAGAGTATAGACTGATAAATCTCTTGCAGTTTTTTGTGTGTTCTTTCTTTTCCTGTTTTTTGTTGGCAGTGATATTGCAAAACGTTTTCTTTCGATTTTGAAATCAATGCGAATCGAAACAATAAATATAGTGTTGTTAGCTATGCGTTTGCCTTAGTTTGCCTTCGAAGAGGTGATTGGGAACAACTAGATCGGACCTCAATCGGAAGATCAGGCATTATAGTGGGAGCTGTGTTGGTTGCATTGTCTTGATCGGTACGGGGTACAGGGTACAGGGCACAGGATACATATACAAATATATAGAGAGGGTGCTGCTGTCTGTTGTGGTATTTACAAAAATGCTTCGATGTCGTCACTCATATATGTACATATGTATGCATATAAATAATAGGGCTAGTATTTATATATATACAGACATATGTAGGCATATATGACCTAATCGTTTTCAAAACTAATTAAGTTAAATGGTTTTGTATATAAGTACTATATATGCGTGTATATATGTATATATTAATATAAAGTTATGTAATACGTTTAAAAAGTTCATTTGGTTTTGGTTTTTCTGGAAAAAGTATTTTTGTTTACGGTTTAAGGTTTACGGTTTACGGTTTACGGTTTACGTTGAATGTACTCTCGCATTCGTACTGTACTGTTGTCGGTTCCGTTATCTCTGATGCAATGTGATTAATACGTCTCTTAGATCACTAATATTACACTAGTTGCTATTTCCCTCGCTCGCTTCCGGAACCGCCTTGAAAATGCTCACGGAGATCCGTTTCCCGATCCCCATCCGTTACACACTCTAAGATTAAACAATTAATTTAGCTCCTAACTCTTTGGTTTGTTAACGACTAGAACATAGGTAGAGAAGGAATCCGTTTCACGTTTTATGCATATCGTCTAAGTTTTTGTTTTAGTTTTGGTTTTGGTTTTGGTTTTGCCTTTGTTCGGGCCCCGGGAATAGGCCTCGCCCACTGCCCTGGTCTCACCTGCGGGGGCTGCGCGCAAAATGGTTAAATGGTTCTATTAATGGATACATATTGCTTAGGGGATTGCAGCAGCGGCAGTGGCAGTGGCAGAGGGCAGGCAGGCAACCACGGGGGGTATTACAGGGATTTCATGACTGACCCCAATCTAATGGAAATACTAATGCAGAGCAACCACAGAAATCAACACAGCGCAGAACTGACAACGATCCGATGCGATCTAAGTGGGACTTTCCGCCTTAGAGCCGGCATTCGAATTGTCTTGCATTTGAGCGAGTGTCTTGAACTTTTGAGAGTTTAGGAATCTGAAAGAGACGATAATGGATCAGTGCCATTCTGTCCCCCAGAGGGACTAGATCAAACGGACGCCACTCACCTCGGATATGAGTCTCTGTGCATTAAAGTGTAGATCTGTATTTGAGCTTCGTCGAAGGTGTGCGTCGTGGGCTCGATCATGTTACGGTTGACGATCTCGCGCACCCGCGAGTCCAGCGACACCTCCCTCGGCGACAGGATCGAGATGTAGTCCTCGTATATCAGGCGCGCCTTCTCTTCGACCACCTCGGCGCTGTTCTCCTTCTTGAGGTCCTCGACGGCCAGCCAGAACAATATGTTCTCCTCACTGAATTCGCTGCGCAGGAAGTTCTGGAATACCTTTCGACCAGCTGCGGAAAATACAGAAAATAGTAAGCATACGGCTCAGAGTGGAATATTTCCTTTGCATGCTCACCTGAGCTCTTCATCAGCTTGTCAAAGCTCTTGCCCCAGCTACGGATTTCCTCCAATGTGGGTCTGCAACGGAAATTGATGTTAAACAAAGTATTCCACTTGAAAAAAAAACACTTATTTCTGTAAAGGTAACTTACTGTTCGCCGTCTAGGAATTCGGAATTAGCGAGATCACGCTTTGTGGGCGCATTTTCATCGGCATTCTTGATGGCCAGACTGTAAAAAAAGGAAAATATTGGAGATGATATGGGTTTTCACTGATGTACATTGGTTTCGCTCTGTTCTGAATTGGAATGGAACCAATTCTAGACAGTCCCAGGTGAGCTAAGCGATCTTGGTGCTATATATATCTCTGATATTTGCTTTTTACTACTCATATTAGCCGTAGCTTGTTCTCCGCACATCCGTCACCCTTCAAAGTAGACTACGATTTGGGCTTGACTACTCTCTGGCTCATAGTGGATAGGGAAGCCACTTCTGCATACATACATACGGGGCAACAAACAGACATATGTACATATGTGTGCTGATATGTATATCGTATGCGCATAGATACAAGTATATCTATAAAGTGGCTAATGCCATATCAACGAAGCACTCGAACTTGACAAAGCTCCGTTATCTGCTTGACAGCTATCAAAGCGACACGACACAACCCGACTCGATTCGATTCGATTCGATTCGTTGCCCCCAATGCCCAATCAAGTGCGTATGGATGTATGCATGAATCCAATTGTGGCATGTACCGAAGCGTGTATAAGTATGTGTGCCCAGCCAAACACACAAAGGTGCGGAGGGATCCGCAAGATTATAGGAGGAGGGCCAAAAGACTTTCGTTTTCATTCACGAAAAACGAATGCAACACTTCGAGGAGCCATCCAGCCACATACTTATTTATATTTGATTTAAACAGTGCCCCATCCAACCGGAGGTAGAGCTTTTCCCTGCCCAATCTTCGGCGCTCCCGAAATTGTGAATGAATGCGGGAGAGCAGAAGTCAAAGAGCGGGGGACTAATCAGCGGGAGAGAGCTTTCACCGCGGAGCGTTGCCAGAGGCGAGAAAAATGCCTCCCATCTGCTTCTGCTTCTCCTTCTAGCGAGCGTGTGCGTGTGTGTCTGTTGGTGGGTGGGCGGTTGGGTGTAACTTACCATTTTCCCCTGTTTTAGCGGTTGTTTTTATTACAGTTGTAGTTGTGGTTAAGCGGTGACGAGGATGAGGACAGGAACGGGGATAGGTACCCGTGGAGCAGCACCAGAGACGAGGAAAGAAATTGATTTCGTTTTAGTGGGCAATACAAAATAATGAGGTGTTCTCAAGGATACTCACCAGGAGCAGGAACAGCAGCAACACCAGCAGAAGCAGCACGGCTTCTGCGACTGCGGCCGCTGCAACGTTGCCGCATTCGACTCTTGCAGCACATTCGAGGTGGCACTGGCTGCCGTGACGCCGCCGCCCCCAACTGACACGGACACGGAAACGGCACTTTCGCTGCCCCCTCCCCCGTTGCCGTTGCCATTCCCATTCCCATTCCCGTTACCGTTGTTTCCGTTGCCATTGCCCCCGCCATTGGCGCCATTGTTAGCAGCGCTCTGTGGTGTGGATGCAGTCATTCCGCCGCGCAGTCGACACCCACTAGGCAGCTCCGAAATGGTACAGGACATTTGGCCCTTTGCTATAGATGGAGGGGGACGATAAGTAACAAGAGGGAAAAGGGATGGAGTAGGGGGTCAGCACCACTTACCTGCCCTTTTAAATTTGAAGTTGACTCTAGCGCTGGCGTTGGTGTTGTGGCTGCCACAGCTGGCAGACCGCCCACTGCCACTGACCTACCCACTCACTGGCTCCCTCGTTCTCTCGCTCGCTACTGCTCTCTTGCTCTCTCAATTCGATGCTCTCTCCCTTCCTCCCGCTCACTCGCACTCTCTTGGCAGGCAGCGATGGCAATGTGGTGGAGAGCCGAAACCGTTACGTATTTATGTTTTTGCTAATAATTTTTTATCGAGTGTGCTCCAGCTCTTCTACTGGTTTCTCTCTCTCCCGTTATCGTTCGATTTCCTTTAGCTGGCGCTCTCTGCTTCTTGTATGGCAACCGTAACTGTTACCACTGCTCCTTCAACTTTCCTTCCACTTGTGATTTTACATGCCTTGAGGAGCAGCAAATATTTTTTTGGCTTGATCTTCGGCCTACTTGGGGATTCTTTTGTCTCTTTTATGGAACTTTGACCGCCAAATTCATTCGCATTCCTAAATAGGTTGACTCTCCTTCACCTGCTGCTCCACCCTCCTGCTCTGCTCCGTGCCTTGGCTGGTGCGTGGGATGGCTGGCTTGCTGGACTGGCTGGCTGTCTGGCTTTGGGTGGTGTTGGGTGGGTGGGCGCCCTTAGCATTTACATATTTTGTTGTATTTACGGCATACAAATTACAAACGACTCAATCACTGCGTGCCCTGAACCAAGGGGCACATTTACATCCAAAAGCGTTACGAAATTTATGAGCAGCTGGAGCTGGCTCTCTCCCGCTCTTGCTCTCTCTCTATTTTTTGGTTAAATTTTATTTATTTCTTTTACTAGTCATTACACGGCGGACTCTCACTCCCGTGTGCGTCTGTCTGTGTGTGTGTGGGAACGCTTTTGTGGGATTCGATTGGCGGCGACGGAGGTCGGGCTGATGGGGCGTATGCGTGATTCTCTCCCTCTGTGTGTTTCTCTTTCCTTGCGGGGGTCTCGCCTGCTGTCTTTGATTGTTGTTCCTATTTTTGTTGTTGTTGTTGCAACAGCTGCAACTTGTACCGTACTGCACTATCAACAGAACGTTGTGCTGTCGTTGTGGCGGGTATTTTTGGGGGGATCTTGGATCGTTGCTTTATCACAAAATCAGCTGGTGTTGTTGTTTTGTTAACAGTTAGCCACTATCTCTCTCCTTTCCACCCTCTTCTCTCTATCTCACTATTTATCTCCTTTTTGTGTGTTGTGCGCTTCCGTTAATATTTTCACTCACTCTCTCTCTCACACACACACACACACACACATGCAGTGTGCTTTGGTTTTGACAGCGTTGGTTGTTGGTTAATGGAGGGGGCTGGGTGGGAAGGGTGTTCGATGGAGCAGGGGTGTGAGTGGGCAAGGAGGGGACACGGGCAGGGGCACGGGCGCGGGCGCGGGCGCTGTGTCTGTATGTATTTAGGAGCAACGAGTACATACGAATTTCTGCCTTGCCACAGCCACTAAAATATACCCGTATTTGTATTCGTATATCTCTATTTTTTCACTGTTTTGCTAGCGCCCAATTCCGATTGAGATTTCCAAACCGATTGGATTCGACCCGATCGGTTCAGTTCCGATTCGTTTTACTACACGGAAACTGCAGTTTTCATTTGAGGCACTCTGGGATGGCGGAAAAACGTATTCCACAATCTCCGGATTCACATTTCGGTTGCTGCCATATTTTGGGCTCCGCGGCGACCACACATTATTGCCGTTTCATTTCCACTGCAGCACAAACACATACACAAACGAGCCTGTGCGTGTGTGGGATTTTTTTCTGCGATAGCCAGAACACAGAACAGAACCCACAAATCCTCCTCGACGGCGGGCGCGAGCACAAGTGTCGGACGTGTTTCTCTTCGCTCTGGCAAAAGGCTGATTTCCAAGCAGTGCCATGGCAGCGCTTGATTTTCCAATGCGCGCACATTCCCACACCACTCCTCACCCAAAAAGATATGCCTGGCGGCGCCAAAGGTGCCCACAGAGAGAGCGAGAGAGATTAAGCAAGCGAAAGCTCCGCTCCTCCACATAGCTATACAGTTTGAATTCCTGGCACAATATTCACACATGTGCGCGAGTTTCGCAAAAGCGCAAAAAGCTCTCTGGAATTCTTTGAGGGAAATGAGCTTTCGCCAGGGCTGCAGTTTCTGCCTGAGACCTTATCGATGTCAATAAACGCAAGAAAGGTTCCATTAAAAATTAATATATTCAGTATCAAAATTTCACACAATTGCCACGAAAGGGCACAAGGGTACTGTTCATCTATGTGAACAGGCGGATGGTGCAGTCGGCACCTGTGGAGAACACCCATGGCTGAACGGGATGCCAGTTGACGTCCAGTACGCCGAACTCCTCGCGTTTTTCGTGCGTCTGCAGCTTCTTCAGCGGCACAATTAATGGATTCTGCAGCAAATCACTAAAGGAAAGAATCAAAATTATAATTTATTCCGTCGTTATTCGGATGAGTTTCAGTGCCACTCACTTGTAGACCATTCCGTGGGAGACAATGACAGCCTGGTCGTCGCTGCCAGACGCAAAGAGCGGATACCGGAGATGGAAGGCCACACTGCGCACGGCATTGCGATGGAGGCGCATGGTCTGGTAGGGCTTGGTGGAGAGGTCCAAATCGAACCACAGCATCTTCTTGTCGTATGTAGAGACGAGCAAATTGTCGCCCTTCGGGTGAATGGACATGCCCGAAATCCACTTGGAGTTGGTCAGCAGCTTCTTGATAAGTTCTTGCTTGACCAAATCGTAGATGCGTATATTGTGCTGGGTCTAAAAGAGGACAGATTTGTAGTATCCAATGAATTATAGGAGCAACGTCATAGTATTCTTACCGCCACAAAAAAGCACGGTTTCACCGGATGGAAGAGGACGCACTGGATCAAGCCCTTGCTCTTTGAGAAGGGTATCTGAGAGCGTCGCTTGGAGAGCTGATGTATCAGGGCCGAGCGATTGGCGCCCTCGGGCATCACCGTGGCCAAGTAGTCGCCGCGTCCATGCCAAGTCACTTGTCGAATGGGCTTAAAGTGAGTGATGATCACTCTGACGCCCTTCTCCTGATCGGCGGGCTCCGCATTGGCCCACTGCACTGCCGTCTTGATGCGCTCGTTCTCGATGACGTCCAGAACTGGGGCCTCGGCCAGCAAGTCATCGGTCTTCTTCACGAGGAGCTTGTCACCAACCTTCGGGTTGACCAGCAGCAAACGACTGCCGGTGGCTACCGCAATGATGGAGAGCTTGGCATTGGGACACCAGGCCACACAGCGCACCACGTCCTCGGTCTCAATGGTGCGGATGCACCGACCTGTGGCAATTTCCCAAACTGCAAGAAGGGAGAAAATTGTTAGCGATCAATTATGAGAATTTGATAGGACCAGATAAACTTACTCTTGACCGTCTTGTCGTCGGAGCCGGACACGAGGTACTCGCCCTTCGGTTCCACGCTGACGGACCGCACAAGATCTGTGTGGCCCCGGTAGACCAGACTCTCGACTGTGGGGAATGGCTGCAGATCGCGCGGTGAAGGCAACTTGGGGATGAGGTACTCTGCATCGATGTTCAGCTTGACGCGCTTGGCACGTGGACACAAGTACAGATCAAGGCAACGCAAGAAGCGTTCGCGGAGGTAGCGCGAGTAGGCGGGCACCTCACGCAGCGACTTGAATTTTTGCGGCATGAAGTGCAACTTTCGCCTGTGAGGCTCGTCCTTCAACTTGTGCCACTCCTTGGCCTCCTTCTCGTCGAAGAGATACTCTGGCGGCGGGTTGTAGGACTCGGCGTGCCCTGGCAGGTCGCGCTTGGGCGCTGACACGGGGTCGTGGATGCGGCGCATCTGTTCCCGACTGGTGTCCGTCTCCCACAGCATGTAGAACTTGGGGCCGCGCTTCTCCTGCTTTTCCCGCTGCACCTCCTCGGTGGTCTTCATCCAGCCCATCTTGAGGGCGTGCACCATACGCGAGACGGTCTTTTTCTCCGACCCTGAGGGAAGGAAGGAGCGCTTGTGGTCGGGAACGTTCTTGATGGGCATCTTCTCCACCTCCGAGGTGAACCATTCGATCCAGGGCGCGTACTCGTCGTGCTCTTCGTTGGGTATGCGGCCCGAGTTGATGCGCTTGATGAGAGCAATGTCGGCATCTGTGAGCAACACCTCCTGACCAGTCAGCGGATCCTTGACAGTACGCCAGAAATTCGGGTCCTCGATCTTGCGCAGGAAGTCATCAATTTGATCGCCCTTCGGTGGCTTTACAATCTTCTTGGCATCCCAGTCGTAGCCAATGTGCTTATATTCGTCATACCAGTGCATCGGAATGTTGCCAACAGTGTTGCGGATGTCCTCCTCGTCGGAGGTGTCCGAGTCGGCGTATTCCACCTTTGAGGGATCCCTTGCAGGAACCACTGGTACAACTTTATTACTGCTGGTGGGCTTCTCTTGTGATTTTTTGATAGACATTGACGTTGTGGCAGCCTCTTCATCATTGTTCTTGCTCGACTTTTTAGCATCGGCATCATCTTCTTCTTCTTCGTCTTCTGCGCTCTCTTCGTCATCGTCTCCTGAGCTGCCTTCGGCAACTTTCCTACCCAAATAGTTGCCTTCTTCATCACTTTCGAATTCGAGATCCTCGCTGCTGTCTGTCTGATATTCCTGGTCTATGCCCTCATCGTCGGTGGAGTCTTCGCCAGGATCTTTCACGGCTTGCAGCAGATCCTTTGAAAATACTGGCATTAGACTGAATCCTAAAGTTGAATTTCGGCTCGCTTACCTCCTCCTCCTCCTCATTGTCAGAAGATTCGTGGCTGTCCGGTGCTTCATTTTGTGGCTCTGGCTCTTTTACTTTCCGCTTAATTGTTAATTTTTTAGTCATTTTTAGAAAACAAAACTAACGCGGCGCACGTGTTGCAGTCAGCGATAGTGATGGGTGATGGTAAAACGATTGTGCGGCAATTATCGAATCGATTTCGATGTAGTGTAGCCCTGGACACGAAAATATGAGAAATACCAGCGTTCGCCCACATACCCTAGCGCCATTTACATATTTTTTTAAGATATAATTTGTCTGTGTAATTACAGGCCTTACGTGCATAATAGCTACTGCCTAAACAAGCAATAATCCCCTCCACCCGGAAAAAGACACCGCATAGCTACAAGCGAACACACAACAACGCTGCCCTTACTCATCCGAAGAAGCTATATCTGCTGATTCCATCGATTTGACACTCACACACACACATCGTTTGTGGTAGTTGGGGCAAACAGAGAGCACACAGACGAAGAAAAAAATGACTGCGCCTCGACGTCTTCGAAAAGAGCTGTGCGATTTACAAGATAATACATTAAAATCCTTCCGCGACATTAAGGCCGACGACGAGAACCTGCTGCGCTGGACTGGCCTGATTGTACCCGACAATCCGCCGTACAACAAGGGCGCCTTCCGCATCGAGATCAACTTTCCGGCCGAATATCCGTTCAAGCCGCCGAAAATAAACTTCAAGACGCGGATCTATCATCCCAACATCGACGAAAAGGGGCAGGTCTGTCTGCCAATAATCAGCACCGAGAACTGGAAGCCGGCTACGCGAACGGAGCAGGTTGTCCAGGCTCTGATAGCTCTTATCAACGACCCTGAGCCCGAGCATCCACTTCGCGCCGAGCTAGCCGAGGAGTTCCTCAAGGACAGAAAGAAGTTCGTGAAGAATGCCGAGGACTACACCAAGAAGCACAGCGAAAAACGTCCGGCGGATTAGTGCTGTTTTCATGGCGAGCCGCCAACAAACAACAAACGAAGACGGATGACGAAACCAAACTAAACCCCATCCCATTATTTTCATCCCCCTTCGAGTCTACGCCGAGTGCGACGGAGGGCGAACAAATTATTTCACGCTTAGTCTACGAGTTCTCCCCGTTTTGTGATTTTCAATTAGCTTTTTAATGTTTTAACTTCGATTTTTCAGTAGAAAGTTTCGTAATTCTCCCAATTCCAATTTGTAAGGATCAGGATCCGTAGGAAGGGTAGTTTTTTAATTGTAGCACTGTAATTTTATGCAAGAGAGAAATACAAGTTCGTTACATTAAAACACAACGCCATCGATGGGCGGCGCCTCTTTAATAGCGGACACAATCGATGGCTGCTCGACGGCCTCAGTGTCGATGGGCATCGGAAACGATTCCTCGCCTAGCATTCGGCGGAAGCAGGTCAGCAGCACGTTGTTGTTGTGCTGGATGAGTGCATTACTGAACTTGTTCTTCTGAAGCTCCTTGATTTGCACCAGACTGTGTATGGCCTCCTCTTCCGTCTCCCCAGTGTCGCTTTTGACCAGGTCAAGAACTTCCTCAACGATAGCATCGTCCTCTCTTATGCTTGGGCTGCTCAGGGTGATTGTTTGCAATTGGTTGGTCTCGAAGTGGGTCTCCTGATAGACAGATTCCACAAGAAACAGCAGCACGGAGGCAGAATAGTGGGTAAGGAACAAGAACTTGTGGAAGACAATCTTCTGTGGCCGCTGACCGCGCACGCACTCTAAAAGTGCCACAAAGAACCGACGCTGAGCACTGTGAAAGGTCTCCGTCTCCCCTTCCGTGCATGGCAGAAAGCTTAGTGTCTGGCTATCCAGCTGGCAGTTGGGAGAAGCTTGCCATATGGGGTCGAGATCGAAGGTGTCGAGTATGCGGAGACGCAGCAAAAGTACGGGCTCTGAAGCAAAAAGGCTGCTCTGCAGGCTTTTAACGGGTGCCCCCCTGGAAACACGCAAGGTCAGAGGCGCCACTCGATCTTTGGCATACCTATAGCTCGTAAGGCCATTGGGGCACTTCTCAAGTTGATTAAACTCACGGCGCAGGCAATATATCTGCTTGAGAAGATCGCCGTCCTTAAGCTTCTCTCGCTCTGTGTAGGAGCCACCATAAATGGGCACTGAGAATCCCAGGGCCTTGCTGGTCACCTCTTTATCCACGATGCACAGCTTATCGTCCAGGGGCTGCACCTTGTAGCGATTGTAGTACATGGAGGAGACCAGGCCGCGCAAGTGGTGCAGGTGCCGAAAATATAGACGATCTTTGGACTCGTAGGCGTAAATGCTACTCTCAATGGCGTCCGTCTGAAGCTTCATGTACAGCCGACAGGCGATTTCATGCTGCATCATGAAGTCGTTGGGTATTTGGGATTTGGCAAACAGAGGCATGACCATCGCATCGTTTGGCTGGGCGAGTTTGGCTTGCATTTTTTCCAGCAGACGGGCCAGACCGGGCGTATCCTTCTGGTAGTTCAGGCAGATTACATAAACCTCCGAATTGCCGCGCTTCGATGTAGCCGGCTTGTAGATGTGCACCTGCTCGAAGATGCAGTTGAGCATGTACAAAAGCGAAACGCTGCAGGCCTCGAAGAGTGTGAACATTTTGACTACGAACTTGCCGCCCGTCTTGAGTATTCTCAGCGCACAGATGGTCTCGGCAAAGAACAGGCGAACGACGATTTCCTCCTGGCAATCCGGTTGGGCAGCGCAGTCAATGGAGCCGTCGGCGGTGATGAGGTCCACGACTCCACTGCCGTTGTCTTTGAAGTCTTCTGCACAGCGTTCGACCATATGTTCAATGTTGCTCAGATTGATGAGATTTCCCGTGAGATCTTTGTGAAAGAGCCAATTGTCCAGTGTGTGGAATATGAACCGGTCATCGGTTATCATCTCGTTCAAGGCGTTGCCCTCGTAGTAAGGATTTAAAGTAGTTGAGCGCCAGCGCCATTTGATCTAACAAGAGACTTGATAAATTTATTCCCCCATCAGTTCTGTTGCTACTGACCTCATCCTTTCCATATGTGCTGTGCAAGTAATGATTTAGGGCCGCAATGAAGGCCCCAGGAGCCTCGCAAAGATGGAGCGTGTTCACCACCGGCTCGGTCACCAGCGGATAGCGGTGCAAGCACTCAAAGAACTTGCACCAAGCGACGGTCACGAACTCCGCCTTGGTCTCGTTCTTCAGGCGCCACGGCACCTCGCCAGACGGATCCCGGCGATTCGTGTGCGAGCTCCACTCCTGCACCCCATAATCGTTCAGCTTGCTCTTGACCGAATTCAGTTGGTCCTTGAGATTCTGCAGCGCCTCGCACTGGTAATACTCGCTGAACAGAGGCTGCTCCTCCCGAGGCAGCTCCCAGACGCCATCGCCCCTCGGCTTTTGGTATTGGAACTTCTTTTCAAATAATTGTTCCAACTCCGATCTCAAGTTTAGCTTCGGCCCCATTATAATTTACAGTTTAAACGAACTTAACCCACTTAACCCCCCTTATGGTGAAACAGATGTGCAGCTTGAGTTAAGCCGCGGAAAATAGCACTGGGTTATTTCATATTAAAAAACTACTTTAAAATGTAATTAACCAATAAACCAGACTGACCAGTTGATGCATTCATTATTTTAAATAATATTTTTTTTGCAAAGATTTGCGGATTCCGTTTGATATACCGATGTACAGTAAAAATAAACAGTAAATGGTCACGCTGCATGTGTTTGTTTACATTGTTTGCGGTCCCACTTAAAGATAGCTTGGGTGCAGACGATAGGTTTATAGAGGTTTATATCGATAAAAGAGTAACTGAAAAAGTGGATTATTATCGAATTTAAAAGTTCCTTCTTACATACGTATATATCATTATTTACACATTTTCCATAAATATATGGAATGGATTGTAACAATTTTAAGTTTTTAAAGGAACAGAACGATCCCTAGCTTTTTCAATGATACAGAAATATTAATTTCTTTGCACGTACCTATTTTTATATTGCCAAAAAGCCAAATCAAAATGAAAAGACAAAATTTCTGTAAAAGAAAATTTACATTAAAGACTTTCCTAATAATCCAATTCCGCTCATGTGCAAGCTTATAGATTTCCATGAAACTTAAAAGTTGCATTCGACTAACCACTAAGTTTATTAAACTACATTTTTGTAAAGTCATAAATTATGTTAAAAGAATGCTACTACAATCAATTTAGGATAGATATCTCAAATAAGAGCATAATGATCCCTTCTTTGGAGAAAGAATTACGATTTAATAAGTACGAAACCATCGCATAATATTATAAACCTAAAATCCTTCTGAATGGAATGTTTGTAAGCAGTCTTCCTCACAACCATTTCCCCTAATCCAAGCCATTCCTGGCTCGTCCTACAAATTTTATTTATTTTACTGAACCAAAGATGGGATCACGATCACCAGCATAGCATTTCCCGTAGAAATCGCATTATTGATTAGGCACATGCCTCAAATACAAAATGGCTTATTAAAATTAATTTCTTCCATTCTAAAGATATATGTGTTGTAGAAAGCGCAAACATCCCGACATATGTACATATGTATGTATAAGGCCCCAAACTTTTAATAGACAAGGTTTTGATATTACGAAACAATTGGTCATCCGTGAGCATTTAGACTGTGCATATTAATCTCAGAATTATAAACGGACATGACACATACGGAAATGGGAGAAATTGTGAAAGACGAGTAGGCATTTCAATGGGTTTTGCTGTGGCCATATCGTTTTCAATATGGGCTGTCTTTATACGTGCATGCGCTGCCGACTTTATGGCTATCAAAACGAATGAATATGAATAATAATATTCAAATGATGGCTTTCCAAAGACTTCCAGACATCCACTGAATGACACACGAAGGAAGAGGGGTACATATGTACGTAGGATCCGAATGAATAAGAGACTATACCAGAGACTTCTCAGGCTTAGAAGAGTCCAGTGATTGGTATCGTCAGTGAGTAACATTCCCTGCTTTTCTATATACATACCTTTGAATGCGATTATATACATATCTGTAAGTATAAACGAAGTGTATGTACGAGTAATATACATAAGTGTAAGTTCAGAAATGT